>NC_092790.1:42562382-42924660 GCF_047496795.1 Chiloscyllium punctatum | reverse complement strand
ACTTGGAAAGGAATCAGTGAGAAACTCATTGGTGAAACGGTCTTGATGGGCAAAGTTGCATACTTCAGCCTTCCATCTTTTATCTTACAATTTGAAGAAAAACATTGATTTATGCGGTGACCAGACTTGTGCTCAGTCCTTCAGCTGTTCCCTAAACTGGTGGTTGCTAAAGTTCTGCTATCATCCACAGCCTGTGGTCAACAATAGAAAATATCCGAAAACCATCTCAATCAACTGACTCCCCTCAAGATTAGGGTGGTGTTGGAGAAGCACAGCCGGTCCGGCAGCATTTGAGGAGCAGGAGAAATGGACGTTTCAGGCAAAAGCCCTTCATCAGGAATGAGACTGGGAGCACACGTGATGTAGAGATAAATCGGAAGGGGGTGGGGCTGGGGAGAAGGTAGCTGAGAGTGCTGTAAGTGGATGCAGGCGGGGGGTGAACATGATATGTTAGAGAAAGAGGTGGAGTGAATAGGTGGGAATGAAGATGCACAGGTGGGACAAGTCAGGCGGACGGTGTTGAGCTGGAGGGTGGGAACTGGGGTAAGGTAGGGGGAGGGGAAATGAGGCAACGGGTGAAGTCCAAATTGATTCCATGGGGTTGAAGGGTTCCGAGGCAGATGATGAGGCTTTCTTCCTCCAGGCATCGGGTCATGAGGCAGTGGCGATACAGGAGGCCGAGGACCATCATGTCCTCGGGAGAGTGGGAGGAGGAGTTGAAATGTTTGGCTTTGGGGCACTGGGGTTGATTCTTGCGGGTATCCTGGAGATATTCTCTGAAGTGTTGTGTGAGAATACATCTCCTCTCTACAACTTCGAGGAGACCTCATCGGGCGGAATGTATACAAGATATGGCATGTGTGGAAGTGCAGGAGAAACTTTGATGGATGTGGAAGCCTCCATTAGAGCCTTGGACAGAGGTGAGGAGGTAGCTGTGGGTGCAGGTTTTGCAATTCCTGCAGTGACAGGGAAATTTATATTTCCCTTCCCACCCCTATTCAGTTTTCACAAAGACTCTTTCCTCCACGACTACCTAGTCAAGACCACGCCCTCCAAAAACCCACCCTCCCCTCACGGCACCTTCCCCTGCCACCACAGGAATTGCAAAACCTGCATCCACATCTTCCCTCTCACATCCTTCCAAGGCTCCAATGATCCTTCCACATCCATTAAATGTCCGTGTGCACTTCCACACATGTCATTTATTGCATCTGTTGCTCGCCATACGGTCTCCTCTACATTGGGGCCAACAGACACATTCACGGAGAGCGCTTCAGAGAACATTTCCAGGGAACCCGCAACATTCAACTCCAAAGCCCCATGACCAAAAACAACAATTACCACGTCCCCCGACTCTCCCAAGGACATGCAGTTCCTGGGTCTCCTCCACCGCCATTCCCTCACCACCAGACGCCAAATCTTTCACCTCGGGACCCTCAACCCCAGGGCATCAACGTGGTCTTCACCAGTTTCCTCATCTCCCCACGGTCACCTTTTCTGAGTTACAAATTTCTAACTTGGCACCATCCTACTGAACTGTCCCACTTGTCTATCTTTCTTTCCACCTATCCGCTTCACCCTCTTCTCCGACCTATCACCTTTAACCCCATCTCTATCCACCTCTTGCACTCTCAGCTAAATTCTTCCCAGACCCAGTCCTCCCGTTTATCACTCCACCCTCGAGGCTCCTAGCTTTATTCCTGATGAAGAGCGTTTGCCCGAAACGTTATTTTTTTCTGCAACTCGGATGCTGCCTGACCTGCTGTGCTTCTTCAGCACCACTCTAATATTGATTCTGATTTCCAGCATCTGCAGTACGCACTTCCGTCCATTTGATTCCCCTGTCTATTGATCTTGAATAGGCCGTTGCTAAAGTTCCAGCATCATTTCCCTGCTCTTATATTCCCACCTGCGGTCAAGAACAGAAAATATCTCCAACCCCTCGAGACCACTTAATCCCTTGTCCAATCACATTCAAACATTCGTGAATGTCGACTCCAATTTCTCTTTTATTACTTGAAATCACTCAGTATTCACACTTTTCTCATTGTGCGTCCTCAAATTCATTATCACCCACTTCACTGGATTGAATTCCTTTCAGCACATTTTCTTGCCAATTGTTTCCAATCTCCCTGCAGTCTTTGACTTTCTTCCTCATGGTTAACTACATGACAAATTGTAACCTGATTTGCAAACAGCTAAATGATGGCAAATAAGTAAAAATCGTTGACCTGTATGAGAAAACAATTGAACTCATATAAACCATGGTTCATAAGCTTGCAAAGGGGAGCAGGATTGGAGACTGTAAAGAAGGTGATCTAAGGTTCCAGAAGGATCTTAATCCATTGCGTCTTTGGGCTGAAAAATATCACATGAAGTTCAATCTGGATAAATGGAAGGTATTGCATTTTGCTACATCAACTATTAGTAGGGCTTATACAATTAATGATCGGGCATTGCATCGTGTTGTGGAACATGGAGGCCAGGAATGCAAGTACGTAATTCATTTTAATTTGCTTCATATATAGACAGAATGGTTAAAAAATATGCCATTTTGCCTTCGTTGCTCAGTCCTTTGAGCGTAGGAGTTGGTACGTTATGTTGATGTTGAATAGGACATTGGGTGAGGCCTCTTCTGGAAAACTGTGTCCAGTTCTTGTCGCCCAGTAATAGCAAGGAAATTATTCAGCTGGAGTAGGTTTAGAACAGGTATACCAGCGTATGGCGAGTGGGGAAGGTTTGAGTTACAACGAAAGGCTGGATAGGCTGAAAATATTTTCACTCGAGCACTGGAGTTTGAAAGGCTACCTGATAGAAATTTATAAATGTTTGAGAGTTCGGCTGGAGTTAACTGTAACTGTCTTTTCTCCAAGGAGTGGGGACTTCAAGACGAGAGGGCAAATGTTTAAAGTGAAAAGAGGGATTTAAAATAAGACATGAGAGGCTTTTTTAACAGAGGATGGTTTATGTGTGCAATTCACTTCCTGAGGCAGTGATGAATGAATGTACATTTACAATATTTACAGGATATTTGGATCGATAAATGAATTGGAAAGTATCAGTGGGATGAACAAAAGCTATTCATTCATGTCTAGTACATAATTTATTGCACAGAGGGAAGTTCAGAATCAACCACGATATTATGGATCTGGAATCACATACCAGCCAGACCAGATAGGTATGGCAGTTTCCTTCCCTATCAGGAATTAGTGAATCAGATCTCCTGATTCAGCATCATCATTAGACTCTAGGTATTTGTTTAAATAAAATTCCAGCATCTGCCATGCCAGCGTTTGAACCCGTGTCCACAGAATGATATCTGGACATTCATATTAACAATACAGTAATAATATCATAAGGGCATTATTAACCCTCAGCATTTACAAGAGCCATCAGATGCGACTCGTTTAGTTTGGCATTATGTTCAGAATGAGCTGGTAGGAGTGAAAGGCCTGTTTTCATGCTGTGTGAGTCTATGACTTTGACGCTATGAAACCGGCAGCTGGTTGGGATGAACAGCAGCGTTGACAGTTTAATTGATCTCCTTCTGGGATATGTGATCTTGCTGGTAAATCTGAAGGTTCCTCTGCTCATTGAGCCCTTCCCATCCACGGGACTGTTGAATATTCTGTCCCCAGTTTGACTGAGTAGATGAGTTTCCACTTCACCAGGTAATTGAATCCCGCATTGCGCTGGTTTCTCTGTGATATCGGTGTCCTTGTATCTACCCAGGATAAACGATTGGTTGAAATCATGTCCACGCAGACGTAAGTCCCGTTGTCCATGTTGTGAATGTGTTTTTATTCATTCTGATACACCCACAGGGTGTGGATGTCGCTGGTCAGGACAGCATTTGTTGTTCATCCTGATTCGCTGCTGCCTCGCTGCTCGAGAGACATGGATTCGATCCCAGTCTCGTGTGACTGTGTGCAGTTTGCACATTCTCTCTTTGTTTGTGTGAGTTTCCTCCCACAGTCTGTAGATGTGAAGGTTACTGGGATCAGCCAAAGGGAAATGAAGGGGAATGGAATAGGTATGGAGTGTGGGTCTGATAGGATGTGCTTCAGAGGGATAGTGTCAACTGCAAGAGCTGAATGGCCTGCATTCCCGCGCGGTTTTCATTTTGGGATTAAGGGTCACCTACTTTGTTCAGGTCCTGGAGGCACAAGTAGGCAGGATTGGGTAAAGATGGTAGCATCCCCTATATAAGCGACCTGCATGAATGAGATTGCAGGAAATTAAAGGCATGTTCTCTGTTCCTGAGGTCAGGCTTCCATTCCAGGTTTTATTCCTCGAACTTTAACATTACCAGTTCCGTGTGTGAGTGCCCAAGGATGCCTAGTTTATTATATAAACACAACACCACCTTCTCCAGGTTGCAGAATTTCTTGGGAACAAGAAGCTGATTCTGAGCTGATGCGAACAAAAGCAGATGCCAATGTCAAAACCAATGATCCAAACAGGAAAATGAAATTTCAAACCTTGCCACCCCAAAGTTAAAGTCTCCACACGCCTTCGATGCGCCACTCGGCTGTCTCAGCAACATGTACTGTTTATGGTCATAATATTATAAATGGGGGCAAGTATTCCCTTCCGCCCCACTTTTGACCAGGAGCTGTCCCAACCTGGGAAATACATGCGCCTCTCTCCCGTCAATCCATCCCAGTTTCCAATTGGATCTTGGTCCATGCTTCACAGAGTTTCTCGGATTCCGGGTCTGGAACTAGGATTATGTGTGATTGCATGCAGCAATTGGCCCAGCCTTGTGTGGGCAAAGTCATGAAGTAGTCGATGTTCAAATATAATGCTATTGAAGCATACGTTTCGACAATATTCTGCACTCTGCCAAGAGTTTGGAGAGTTTCATTAATCCCATTCTCCTGTACTCTCATTCATGGAATTTCCACAGTCTCTGGGGACCCTAAAGTTAAGGATTCGGTTCATTCTGCGTTCCCACATGCCTGTCGCTAAATCCTGATATTGTACATTCTTCCTGACATTTCCTCTGCTACCATACTGGTTGCAGTTTACGAGTGTGGTCTGCCGAATGCTCCAACCGTTTAATAGATCGTATTCTGCGTTGTGATTGCAGCGACCTCAGTTCGAATCCACATCATGGCGGTCAGCTCTCTCAAAGTTTTACTTTTGGTGTAACACGGTCAGAAATTAATCGTTTTTACAAGATAATATCCTCCGAGGTGATGATCTGTTTTCCATCGAATTTTATTCTCTGATATTTCTGCGTCTCATGTATCAGGATTTAAACCCAAAAGTTCTCGAAGATGTCTCTCCCTCGCACTCTCCCTAACTCTCTTTTCCATCTCGCGTCCCATTTGACTGAGGCATGACACAATCTAACATACACTTGCACGTTGATACCATCCAGTCTGTGCCGTTTCTCTCACTGTTGCCCCAATCTCTTCATTGGCACCTTCAAATCATTCGATCCGTTTGGATACCTTGGCTGTGAGATCAATTCTCTTTTAGTAGCTTTTACTGACATGGACCAGAGATTATTGGAGTGTGAGGCTCAATAAAAGGGCATAAGGAATCATTGGGGAAAAGAGACTCTATTGGAAAAGATCCCCCATGAGGGCTTTCTGCGATAGCCTCGTGGTATTATTGCTGGATTGTTAACACATCAAAGCCAGGTAATATTCTGGGGAGAAGGGTTGGATTCTCACCACACCACGACGATGATAGTATGTGAATGCAATAAATGCCTAGAATTAAGAATACGTTGTCTGAAAAACCCATGTGTTTCACTGACGTCGTTGAGGGAAGGAAACTACCGTCCTTATCTGGTCTGGCGCCCACGTGACTCCAAACCGGAAGGCAATAAATGCTGCAGAGCCACCCCCGATGCTGATACAGAATAGAAATATGTTCATTCAGCTCAGTGCTAGAATTGTCCAGGGATGAGATCGCACTGGGAACGTTGCAGGAGAGATTCACTCGGATAGTGTCGTAACTGAAATTGTACATTGAAAAATAACTTGATTGTTTGCTAAGTCTCTGATCTGTGAGAATGACAATGTGAGCTTCACTTCTTTCATATGTAAAGTGCAATTTTTTTTATTTGAAAGTTTCATTCTCAGGTGAAGTTTAACAACTGGTGTCTGCCCCCCTCTGCTGCTGTCTGTTCCATAATGTTTAGACTGATTCTAATTTATAAAAATGAGTTACCAGAGACTTACATGGATTCATGCAGTTATTGTGCAAAGTACAATGTAAATCTGCAAGTACAAATTCACCCCACAGACGTATATATATGTGTGTGTGTGTGTGTGTGTGTGTGTGTGCGCGCTATCAGTCTCTGTGGGGGCACTTTTAGCTGCTGCCTGTTCCGAAGACCGCCTTGGAGGATTGTCACCCGAAGATCCGAGGTCGAATGTCCTGGATCACTGAAGTGCTCAACCTGTCTGTTGATTGATGTGCAGCGCCCATTCCGTTGTTGTAGTCTTTGCTCAGCTTTACCGATGTACCATGTTTTAAGGCATCGTTGCCTGCAGCGTGTTGTTTTTTTTCAGATGAGTGTCAGTCTAAACATTATGGCATGGGCGCGGCACACAGGGACTAACACTGTCAACATGTTATCTGTGCTGACACTAATTAGTAAAGTCCACCTGAGAATGTAACTGTTAAAAGAAAGTCTTTCGATTTACATAAGAAAGAAATGAACCTAACATAGTCATTTCAACAGATGGAAGACTTAACAATCAATCAAGGTATTTTTCCAATGTATAATTTCAGTGACATTACACTGTAACCTTTCGCTATAAATTCTGTACCTTACCACTGTGTACTCCACAGCCACCTGATGAAGGAGCAGCTCTCCAAATTTTATTGCTTCCATTAAACCTGTTGGACTATGACCTGGTGTCGTGCAATTTTAAACTTCGTATAAGAATGCGGATCCCACAATTAAAATAGAGATGCAGAAGCATTTATTCTCTCAGACAGTTCTGGATCAGTGGACTTTCTTGTAGCAGAAGGCTGTTCAAGAAGTGTCATTAGGTGTAATGAGGCTGAGAGCGGTAGATATTCAAACAGCGAAGACATCAAACATTATGGCGAAAGACAAGAAAGTGCAGTTCAAGGTTATCAGATCAGATATGAAACCATTCAATAGCGGAACAGACTTGGTGGTCTGAATGGTGATTATTTGTTCCTAAAATTGTTGGCCTTAATATGAAGCTGCAAAACCGACCTGAGTAAAATGTGCCAAATGTTAAAAAGTGTGGTCCCCCGGAGCACTGAACCGAGGTGAAATGTACAAAGAACAACACATAAAGGGCAGACAATATTGGGTCATTGATCTGTAGTGATCAGTATACCAAGGTAAACAGGAAACCCATATTCAGTGTCTACATTGAACCTGGCTCCACGAGGCATGTAGTTAACTCTCACAAACCACTATTCCCCTTCCGTTTTCCTGACGCCCCCTCCGTTCTTGTTTTAAACTGATTGAACGGGCGCCTCCTAGCAGAGCGCTTTAGGGAACATCTCCGAGACACCCGCACCAATCAACCAAACCGCCCCGTGACCCAACATTTCAACTCCCCCTCCCACTCTGCCGAGGACATGGAGGTCCTGGGCCTCCTTCACCGCCGCTCCCACACCACCAGATGCCTGGAGGAAGAACGCCTCATCTTCCACCTCGAAACACTTCAACCCCAGGGCATCAATGTGGACTTCACCAGTTTCCTCATTTCCCCTTCCCCCACCTCATCCTAGTTTCAAACTTCCAGCTCAGTTACTGTCTCCTTGACTTGTCCGACCTGCCTATCCTCTTTTCCATCTATCCACTCCACCCTCTCCTCCTTGACCTATCACCTTCATCTCCTCCCCCACTCACCCATTGTACTCTATGCTACTCTCTCCCCACCCCCACTCTCCTCTAGCTTATCTCTCCATGCTTCAGGCTCATTGCCTTTATTGCTGATGAAGGGCTTTTGCCCGAAACGTCGATTTCGCTGCTCGTTGGATGCTGCCTGAACTGCTGTGCTCTTCCAGCACCACTAATCCAGTATTTGTTTTTCAGCATCTGCAGTCATTGTTTTTACCTGATTGAACGTCAGGCAATTGCCGATTAAATTGCTGATGTGGAATTGTAGCATATAGAACATAGAACACTACAGCGCAGTACAGACCCTTCGGCCCTCGATGTTGCGCCGCCCTGTCATACTAATCTGAAGCCCATCCCATCTAAACTATTCCATATACGTCCATATGCCTCTCCAATGACGACTTAAATGCATTTAATCTTGGCGAATCTACCACTGTTACAGGCAAAGCATTCCATGCCCTAATTACTCTCTGAGTAAAGAAACTACCCCTGACACCTGTCTTATACCTTTCTCCCCTCACTTTAAAGTTGTGACCCTCGTGTTTGCCATCCCCATACTTGGAAAAAGACTCTCCCTATCCACCCTATCTAAACCTCTGATTATCTTGTATGTCTCTATTAAGTCACCTCTCAGTCTTCTCTCCAACGAGGACAACCTCAAGGCCCTCAGTCTTTCCTCGTAATACATTCCTTCCATACCAGGCAACATGCTAGAAATTCCCCTCTGCACCCTTTCCAAAGCGTCAACATCCTTCTTATAATGCGGTGACCAGAGCTGTTGATAATACTTCAAATGTGGCCGTACCAGATCTTTGTACAGCTTCAGCATAACCTTCTGATTCCAGAACTCAATTCCTCTATTAATAAAGGCCAAAACACTGTTTTCCTTCTTGACAACCCTGTCAATCTGGGTGGCAACTTTCAGGGATCTGTGTACATGGACACCGAGATCTATCTGCTCATCTGCACTCCCAAGAATCTTACCATTAGCCCAGTACTTTGCATTCCGATTACTCCGTCCAAAGTGTATCACGGCACACATGTCCACATTAAACTCAATTTGCCACCTCTCAGCCCAGCTCTGCATCCTATCTATGTCTCTCTGCAACCTACTACATCCTTCGTCACTATCCACAACTCCACCGACCATATGTTGTCCGCAAATTTACTAACACACTCTTGTAAGCCAGGTTATTTATAAAAATGACGAATAGCAGTGGACCCAACATCGAACCTTGTGGAACGCTGCTATTAACTGGACACCAAGATGAACATGTTGCATCAACTACAACACTCTGTTTTCTTTGAGAGAGCCAATTACTGATTCAAACTGCTATGTCTCCCACAATCCCATTCCTCCGCATTTTGTATAATAGCGTACTGTGGGAGCCTTATCGAACACCTTGCTGAAATCCATATACAGAACATCAACCTGCTTACTCTCATCCACCTGTTTGGTCACTTTGTCAAAAAATTCATAAGATTCGTTAGGCACGACCTACTCTTTACAAAACCGTGCTGACTGTCCCTGACCAGATTATTCTTTTCTAGATGATTATAAATCCTATCTCTTATAATCTTTTCCAATGCTTTACCAACGACTGAAGTGAGACTCACTGGTCTGTAATTACCAGGGTTGTCTCTCCTACCCTTCTTTAACAAGGGAACCACATTTGCAATCCTCCAGTCCTCAGGCACTATTCCTGTAGAATATGATGATTTCTAGATCAATGGCACAGGCTCGGCAATCTTTTCATTTGCTTCCCAGAGGATTCTAGGATAGATCCCATCTGGCCCAGAGGACTTGTCTATTTTCACACTCTACAGTATTTTTAATACCTCTTCCTTGTGAACCTCAATCTCTTCGAGTCGAGATGTAAGTATCTCGGTATCTTCCTCGCCAACATTTTCATTTTATATAATGAACACTGTCGAAAAATATTTATTTAGTGTTTCCCATGTCTCCTCTGACTCCACACACAACTTCCCACTATTATTATTGATTGGCCCTACTTTAACTCTCGTCATTCTTTTATTCCTGACATACCTGTGGAAAGCCTTAGGGTTAACCCTGATCCTATCCGCCAACAACATCTAATGTTTCCTCCTGGCTCTCATGTCTGCTCCTGGCTCTTCTGAGCTCTCTTATTAGGTCATGCAGGGAAACGTTTCTGTCTGCTGCACATCATTCTGCTTCGAAATATCAGGCAGTATTTCATGTTGATAACTGTAAACGTTAACCTTTAACAAGCCATGACAGTGAAATCACTGAATCCTCATCACGATACTAACAGGGAATATTTCTGTTAACATCACCCTGGACACCATGAGATTCGCCATTCTATTCTCCCATCCTCCTGTGCGGGGTTCCCTCGGCCCTATTCCGGTCTTGTTGGTTGGTTTACAATACTGAGGATATCCAATCATCTTTGCATTTCAGTTTCTAAAGGATGAAACCTTCTCTCTGAGCTGGCACTGTGCTTGCTCAGTGGTGATAACATTGGCCTTGTGAACTAGAAAAGTGCTTGAAATAGGCCATTCCTGTTTTTCATTCCAAGAACTTGAGGCAAACCTTCGTCAGGACAGGAAATAGCGGGCGTGAGCAGTGATCAAGTTTGGCAGAAAGAACGAGGTGAGGCAGTATAAACTACAGAGTTATGGGGAAACAATGGGCAAGGAACACTGGGACGGGAGAGGCTGAATGCTTCCTTTCTTTGCTGTAACCAGACATTGGTGTTTAACTCTGAAATGGGACAACATCAGACAAGTCGGTGAAATCTTACTTTCTGCTTGTTTTCTCCCGAGGCCTGTGTCACACTTGGGGAAATGTGTCTGCGTGCTTCAGTCTATGGGTAATAATGGGGTTCAGTTCCCATCTCAAACTTTAATCCCATTTATTGTGTTTAACGAGATTAAAACTTTCCAGAGAAATTAGCATTCGGGTGAAACGTCAGGGTTTACAAGGTTACAGACCAAGTGCTGGGAAACGAGATGAAGGGACCCAGTTCTGTGCTGTAAACACTCCATAATTCAATAATTTTTGAGGGTAAACATATCTACAGTGACGTATTGCCAAAAACTGTGTTATAATGAAACGGTGCAACTGCTTCTGCCCTCATCCCTGGTGGTCTAGTGGTTCGTATTCAGCGCTTTAACTGAGTGGCCTGGGTTTCATTACCGTTCAGAAAATCAGGACTTCTTGTTAGATCAGTCAATACCCGAGCTCTACAAATAAGGGAAAAGTGCCTTCCCTCTCTCTGCACAGTCGGACAGTTAATCCTTCATTCTCCTCTGATTCCACTTCCCAAAGAGTTTCAAAATATTGTCAAAACTGAGTCTCAGCTATTTCTTTTCTGTCTTTTCATACACAGGAGCTGCAGCGATTGTGTGCGTTGGTTTCTGAAAACGAAACGTACCCATGTGCAATGTAATGGGCTATTCCAGGATTGCCTACTCTGACAACGGTGGGACATGACTGATGGTGTCTATGATATGGAAGTGCCAGTGTTTGAGTTGAGTAGACAAAGTTAAAAAATTCACAATATCAGGGCAGAGTCCAGCAGGTTTATTTGGAAGCACTAGCTTTCGGAGAGCCGCTCCTTCATCAGGTGGGTGTTTTACTGCAGAAACTTGGTGTTTGTGTCAATATGCGCGATCTTTTGGAAGATCATCTGGACTTTAACCGACCGTTCGTGGTGTCGACGGTATCCATGACATGGAGTTGTTGGTGTTGGACTGGGGTGGATACATTTAATAATCACACAAAGCCATTTTAGATTCCAACAGTTGTCAAACACCTGTTGAAGAAGCAGTGCATGGAACACTGGTGCTTCCAAATACGTCTGTTCAATACAATCTGGTGCTGTGTGATTTTTACTCTGATAGCTTTTGGTAATGTTTAACTGGTCGAAGACAGTGAAAGAATTTTCGTTCGTGGAGATGAAAATTTCAAATATTACCCACCTCAGCAGAACAAAAATGATTAGGTCGGATGTGTGATGAATCTCCACAATGCGCTTGCGCAAAGTAAAAGTTGAACTTACAACCGCCTGATCCGTAGCCAGCTATACGAATGGTTGTACCACTGGCCGAATGCATAGCTGAGATTTTACACCCTGCAGAGCTGTGGTGTTAACAAGGACATGAGCAACAGCAGTAAGAGTCACAAGGTGAACAAAGAACCAAGATAATCACCATCATTGATTTACTTCAAATTGTCCTCAAAAAAACGACCATTCACAATCTGATCAGCCAATCAATGAGGTCACTGCTGATCAAGGGAATTGCAACTGAGTTTGCTACGTTTTCACCATAATTTGAGGTAAACTCCAGCCTAATCATAACATCGCATATTCCCATTAATTTTCAGTTTAAGATTACGTTAATGACCTGTCCGTACTTGCAGGAAATGAGTGAAAACGTCCTTCCGGTGATGTAATCCAGTCCAGAGTCTTCCAGAAAAGAAAAGACAAAGACATGAAACATCACTCCTTTTTCTCTCTGTACCAATGCGTTTTCCTGAGTTGAATATTTGCAGGAGTTGTCTTTACAATCTAAATAATTAATTATTTTTCCGGGAAAGATTCCTCATAAATCAATTAACATCTGAGGTGTTGAAACATATTTTACTTTAGATTAAAACAGTTGAATATCTTTTCCCGAAGCCTAATGTCCCAATCCTCCCTCCTCTTCCATGTAAATACAAGCTGTTCCAGGTGATGTTGGAGCTCCCAACCTGACGTTCCAATGCTCCTTGCTGCTCCATGTCAATAGAAGCGGCTCTACTTGAAGTTGGAGCTCCCAGTCTGATGTCCCAATGCTCCCTGCTCCATGTCAGTAGAAGTAGTGTAGTTCAGGTTAGACCTACCACTCTGATGTCCCAATGCGCCCAGCGGCTACATGTCATTACACGCTGGTCCTTGTGAGGTTGGAGCTCCTAGTCTGATGTCCCAATGTTCCCTCCTCCCTGTCAATAGAAGCAGTCCAGTTGAGGTTGGATCTATCACTCTGATGTCCCAATGCTCCCTGCTGTTACATGTCATTAAAAGCTGATCCAGGTGAGAGTGGAGCTCCCAGATGGATCTTGCAAAGCTTCCTGCTCCATGCCAACTGAAGCTGCTCCAAATGAGGTTAGATCTTGCATTCGGATGTCCCAATGCTCCCTACTGCTCCATGTCAATAGAAGCTGCTCCATGTGTGGTTGGAACTCCCAGCCTGATGTCACAATGCTCCCTGGTCCTCGTCAAAAGACGCTGCTCCAGATAAAGTGGGAGCTCCCATCCCTGGCACCTCAAATATATCTATACCATCATAGAAATACTGCCCACTGAACATTTCTACCACTGGAGCCATTGGTGGAATACCCGCATCATGAGAACCTAATATTATTTTTAGTCACCACCGAATCATTATTTACAAAAGTCATTCTTTCTTAAACCTTATTTAGCATGTGCATACTGCAGTCAATCCGAAGTAAGATAATGGTGCTAATTGATGTATGCTTAATAAACATTACATCCTATTTTTCATGTAGAGTAACTGCGACTGAACAAGGACAATGTTTATATTGAAATCACACTTTTATTCCAGATGAGAGAATGTGGTTTGCATTATTTAAAATGAACTTGTTCACTGTGTAAAATGATCAAATAGATCCCAGTTTCTAAACAAAATTGGTAACGTTGTCATCCATCTTGAAATGTGGTGTCTTCTTCTTTCAACCAGACGGGTCTTATAACGAAAAGTCTATGAATGATATGCGCATAAAGACACTTTAAATCGCAAGGTTTGTGAAGGTTTGTAGCTCAGTTTGAGGTTTATGGTGTCGGTATGCTCGCTGAGCTGTCGGTTTGATATCCAGAGGTTTCATTACCTGGCTAGGTAACATCATCAGTGGCGAGCTCCAAGTGAAGCTGTTGTGTCTTGCTTTCTATTTATATCTTTCTCCTGGATGGGCTTCCTTGGGTTTGTGGTGATGTCATTTCCTGTTCGTTTCTGCGGGGTTGATAGATGGCATTTAGATCTATGTGTTTGTTTATGGCATTGTGGTTGGAGTGCCATGCCTTTCGGAATTCTCTGGCATGTCTTTGCTTAGACTGTCCCAGGATCAATGTGTTGCATAAGTCCAATCGGACTACCAAAAATCCATAAACCAGGAGCCCCGCTCAGACACATAGTCTCATTACCCGGAGCACCAACTTACAGACTGGCCAAAGAACTACACGCAAGTCTGAAATACCTCATAGAAGAGTCACAGCACTCATTCCACTCCACCCAAGAATTCCTAAAAACACCAAGGTGGAGGAAGAGGAAGCAATGATCTCATTCGACATAACAGCACTGTTCACCTTCACCAACATCGACCTTGCAAAGGAAACACTAACCACACTTTTAGAAGAGACCATCAAACACACATCAACCACCATCAATCACATTACCAAGGAAAACATCGTGAAGCTAGTGGACTTCTGCCTCACCACCCACTTCACGTTCAACAACATCGTCTACAAACAAACCAACGGTACACCCATAGTATCTCCACTATCAGGCCTCATAGCAGAAGCGGTAACGCAAAGACTCGAACAAACAGCCCGACCAACAATCAAACCAAAAATGTGGGTCCGCTACGTGGATGACACCTTTGTCATCACAAAACGAAACAAGATAGTAAAGACATTTAACATAATCAACAACACCCTCAGAGGCATAAGGTTCACCAAGGAGGAAGAAACCGACAACAAACTCGCATTCCTGAACGTCACAGTAGAAAGAAAGGACAACGGAGAACTACAAACCTGCGTATACAGAAAACCGACAAACACTGACCAAATACTTAACTACACCAGCAACCATCCCAACACACACAAACAAAGCTATATCAGAACACTATTCCAACGAGCCACCACACACTGCAGCACAGACGAACTTCGGAAAACAGAGGAGAACCACCTATACAACGTATTCGAGAAGAACAGTTCCTCAAAAAATACAGTGCGCAGATTCCTCAAGAACAAACCACGACAAGCAGACCAAACACAGCCAGAAACCCTAACCACCTTACCATACATCAAAGAAGTTTCAGAAATGACAGCCAGACGACTAAGACCCCTCGGAATCCCAGTAGCACACAAACCCACCAACACTCTCAAACAAAAACTAACAAACCTAAAAGACCCAGGACAACCCATGGGTAAAACCAATGTCATACACAAAATTCCATGCACGGACTGCCACAAACACGACGTAAGACAACAGGAAGAAAGTTAGCCACCAGGATATACGAACACCAGCTAGCCATAAAAAGACACGACCTTCTCTCTCTCGTAGCCCTACACATGGACTAAAAATACCACCATTTCGACTGGGACAACACATCTATCCTGGGACAGGCTAAGCAAAGACACGCCAGAGAATTCCTAGAGGCCTAACACTCCAACCACAATGCCATAAACAAACACATAGATCTAGATACCATCTATCAAGCCCTCAGAAAATGAACAGGAAATGACATCACCACAAACCCCAGGAACCCCACAGAGGAGAAAGGTAAAAATAGAAAGCAGGGGACAACAGCTTCACTTCACTTGGAGGTCACTACTGCTGATGATGTTACCTTGCCAAGTAATGGAACGTCTGGATATCAAACGTACACCTCAGCGATCAAACCTACACCCTACATTTTAAATCATTTTTCATGTTTATGTTGCATGAATCTGCGGTTATTGATCCACAGTTTAGTTTCACTCCCGAAAGGTAACATGCTGATTTCTCCAGTTGTTCATAGTTCAATGTGATGCATCCAGTGTGTGCACAACGAGAGGGAGTTTGCTTCCCACATCTTGTGTTTATCTGTGCCTTATGTCCAGCATTCATCAACGGCGAGAGCAAGGGGCGAGGGAGAGACCAATGTGCAAGTCTCTCTGTGCCCATGCACGGAACCACATCGGCAATTCTCCACTGCGCATTTACAGCCAGTTCTCAGTGCCCCTACACCCACGCCCTGCCCCTTTGAAATATCTCCATTATTTTGTGCTGTCTCACTGTGCTCTTCTCACCAGGATGAATTACTTCTTCTCAACCTCCTCCAGATTTCATCTGACAAAACGTTCATTAAGAATTCCTTTGCATAAACATGCACTTCGCAGCTCGCGGTATTTGATTTTCCTGGATGTCTTTCATCCGAAAAAAACGTTCACAGCAACTTGACTTGAAAAAGAAAATCGAGTTTTTATTCATTATCCCAATGCAACCAACATTACAAAGCAGTTTAGTCAACAGGCTCAAACTATTCTTTGAGATTTTGTCATAGCGTCAATGCATACAAACTGGACATCGGAGTTTCAATTGGACAGCTGTGATCAACTGAAAGCAACACAACTGACAGCCGTTGATGGCAGCGACGAGAGTGGGATTCGAACCCACGCGTGCAGAGCACAATGGATTAGCAGTTCATCGCCTTAACCTCTCAGACACCTCGTCATAGCAGTGGCGAAAGCTATGACCTTATGAACAATTGAATTACGTAAATTAGGCAGAGCAGCAGATATTTCTCGCTGGTGTTGGTGAAATGAAAAATAACACAGTACGGATCAAAGACGATGGTCTGGCCCCTGGGTTGTGGGGCAAGTGCACTCCCACTGTCACACAATGCACACAGTGATCTGAACAAATATGAGGAAATGAATATATAACAAGGTCTGTTGAATTCTGTGAAGATTTGAAGTCAACGGAATGAAGAACCCGAGACAGCAGGAGGTTTTCTTTCAATAAAGAGTTGGAGAGAGCTCTTAAGGATAGTGGAATCAAGGGTTATGGGGATAAGGCAGGAACAGGATACAGATTGAGGATGTTCAGCCATGATCATAATGAATGGTGGTGCTGGCTCGAAGGGCAGAATGGCCTACTCCTGCACCTGCTGTCTATTGTCTATTACATTGCCTGTGAGGAATTGTTTTCCAGACTGGAGGAGAGTGCATAGTGCTCAATGTTATTATTTGGAACACCTAAGTTCCGCTCAGATGTTTTTGACACGCACTTGTGTACAGAACAGACAATTTCAAAATCCAAAATATGGCTAAACTGACAATTGAAGGCAACAATGCAAAAACCTTGAGCTGTCTCATTTTCCTGGGCTGTGCGACACCAAGTCACTGTTTGATCACAGCAACACAGTGAGCAAGTGTCAGAAGGAAAATGAGTGCAGTGCCAGAGCGCATGCTGGGAGCAGCACGTGACACACGGGGAAGTGCATATCCCACAACAGGAACACTCCCCAAACAGCGGACTGCGGTGGAAGAATTCAGAGGGGGTTTATATTTTGAAATTTGATGCCAGAGACACAAAGGAGATCTGTCATTGAGTCTGTTCAAGATGAAGATTTTAAGATTACTACAGATGCAAAACAAATAAAAAGCTCATGGGTTAGTGAAGGCGAAAGATGAAATTGTACATTTCATCAATCTATCGATCTTTACAATGAGTACCTCACCACTTTCTTCACTCGGGGACAGAACCACTGGTGAAGAAGATCATATAATCCCCGTTACTAGCCATGGAATCAGAGAAACTCGGTTTCCCAAACGTTAAGGTAAAACCAGGAATGTGGAGGTAAGCATTACCTCTGTTGCTCCTGTGCTGAAGGTGCACGGTATCTCTGTTTCAGTATAGTGGGGTGTGCTGTGCCGAAGTTTTAATTTTGATCCTCACATGGAGCAACTTCAATTTATCGTCGGGTTGAGGGATACGGACAGAAGGTGATATTGAGCAAAGCCAAGTTTATGGGAAAATAACCGTGTTTGTGGATTGAGAAACAACCTTTTCTGGATAATGACTCCTTGATCAACAAACTTACTGCAAGTATCTAAAACGTGGAGAGACATATGTGGAGAGAGAGCCGAAGGTGATTTTTCAGCAGATGGATAACGTTTCCCATGTGTACTGCATTAAATTCCGGGAAAATAGATGTTGAACTGGTTTCATTTTCTCACAGTTTGTTGCAAAGTCACAAAGGTTGTTGCAGTAATAAAAAAAAGAAATCACATAGGACCGTTTGAATATTGTATTGAATTGAATTTTGGTCTGAGCATATTTTATCTTCAATGGCGTGCTGCAGAGCAGTACCGGGGGTTAACAATACAAAAGGACAGAGTCTTCTTGGTGGATTTCTTGGGTGGAGTTAAGAATGTACGAAATATACATAACATCATGTGAATGTGGTCAAATCTTTAAAGTGGGTGTTGCCTCTCCAAGTGATGATTCAATTCCTGCTCATTAGGATATAATTTCTGTCTGCAGTTATTTTAGGACATCAGCTCCATTTACAGAGTTTCACCTTGAATAATACGCCACAGTTTACCAATCCATGAACTTGTTATACTCAGTCTTATTCAGTTGTACATGTTCATGAAATATCTTTGTGTCTGAAGTCAACAAATTCGAAATTGTTACGCAACTATACTGACTTTCACTCAATGGTAAATTCTCTCCTTGTACGTTTGTTCGTGTATCTTTTAAAACACTCTGAAATCAGCTTCTACGTTTTATTTCTGTAAAGTCGTTCACGATTTAAATAACTCTATTGAGTGGAAGAAACTCTCATCCAAACTTTTCTTAATCATTCCCTAATGGTTTTGAAGCTCTAACGAAAGTTATTGATTCACTCAAAAGAGGGACTTTCCCCGATTTACTCATTCAAACCTCGCGTTACGTGAAAATCTCATTTGTTTCCATTAAACTTGCGTGTTTGTGCATCCAGCATTTCCAAATCTCGTGAATAAACTACTTCATTCTTTCTATCATCCCTTTTGTATCCTTTCTGATATTTTTATGTCTCAGTAAACAACGTCACTTGGCTTTCTAATATCTTGCTATCCAGGAAACAGCGTCTGTGCCCTTTCTAACTTCTTTACATGTTTTTGGTGGAGAATGAGGACAAGGATTAAACACAATGTTCCCACGGAGTGTGACAAAAAGATTTTACAGTTACACCATGAACTCATTGCTTTTTAAATATGACGCCTCGATTTATAAACTCCAATAAGGTAAATTACTATCTATCCAGTTCATGAACATCGTCTCCATGGAGACAAAAAGTTTCTATCACTTCCTTTATTCTTCCACGGAATGCCTGAAAGGTTTGAAAGGCCAACATCTCTAAATCCCCGTGTCCTGAGTCAGTCCCATCTATTTCTAAAGGCGACTGAAGTTCGAATACTTCATAGTGTGTCTCCAGTCATTCCAGTGCAGACTGGTTCTGGACAGTAAATGCCATCACCAAAGGTCACTGTGGATCTGAAATCAACAGTTTTCACATAGTAATGGTCGTAGCTATTGTGTGTCGTATGTCCGTGTTCTTGTTCAATTTGTTCATCATTTCATGGGTCTCTGTATTGAATTCTACTGAATGATTAATTTGTGAATGGAAACATTCCCTTCACCACTCATTTGAAACTCCATGGAACATTGAAAGATTTAACCCATACGCTTCCAGAGGACAGTCCTGCCATTACTGGGATGAATCAGTCAACATTCCCCACGTATCCTCGAAGGCAAGGATTTCCTTTCCCATTTTAGGAGATCATAACAGCACTGAATCCCATGTGTGCGTTCATCAAAACCAAAACAGTTGCAGCAAGACTTTAAAACTAAGATTTTGCTATCTGCTTGCATTGGTTGCCCCAAACATTACATTCCATATTATGGTATGTTTCTGGATGAAAGCACTTTCTGAATCTTGAGCAATTATATTTCAGTTTTGTCAAAAAAACTATCATTCGCTGTTCTCCCTTTCCCTTTCAGTTTTCCGTTTTATATCCCGTGTTTTATCGGTTTATCTAAAGTTTTCAATAATTTCAATCAATCTCCCTCCTGATAGCCAATCCGAGAGAATGCCACAATTTTGTCAATTTATATGCAGTGCAGCTGTAGGGCGCGGTGACCCAGTGGAAAGGCATTGGTCACGTGAACCAAATAAAAGTAGCTGGCTGGTGGAATCTGGCCGTTCCATCACAGTCATATTTAAAACATCGAACGTAATCTTTAGCCAAATCATATTTGCAGAAAATAAAAAAAAATGAAAAAATTGCTGATGTTGAAAATCAAACAAAAATAGATGTTGCTGGAATATTTCAGAACATCTGACAGCATCTGTGGAGAGACGGACCCAATGGATGTGAAACGTTAACTGTGATTCATCTGCACAGATGCTGCCAGCATACCTGTGATTTTACAGCAATTTCTGTTTTTGTTTCAGATTGGCAGATTTTATTGCAGTCCATGAGAACAGTGCTCATTAGTATCAAACAGACAGCATGGACCTGGGAGTGTGAAATGAGACAGTAATAATGAATGAGTGGAGAATATTGTACTGGAAAAGCACAGCAGGTCAGGCAACATCCGAGGAGCAGAAGAATGGACGATTTAAGCATAAGCCATTCATCAGGAATTAGGCTTGTGAGTCGGGCAGAGGAACAAAGCTGAAGCCAGGTGCCAACTCGCAGGCACCTCCTCCTACTGAACCCGATCACAACCTCTCCTCCCCTCAACAAACCATCAGCTCGCAGAACATTCACAATCTCATCACCTCTGGGCATCTCCCATCCACAAACTTCAACCTCATTGTCTGTGAACTGCGCACTCCCCAATTCTACCTCGTTCCTAAGATTGACACACCTGACTGCCCCAGTCGACCTATTGTCTCATCCTGAGTCTCTCCCATCCGAATCATTTACTCCTACGTTGACACAATCCTCTTTCCCCATTTCAGGAAATGCCCACTTACATTCGTGACACCCCAATGGATTTCACCTCCTCCAAGAATTTCGTTTCCCTGGCCCTCAACGCGTCATCTTCACCATGGACATGCAGTCCCTGTACAAATCCATCTGCCATGACAGAAGTCTGCAAGCCTTCCATTTCTTAATCTCACAGCATCCCAACCATTACCTTTCCACTGACATCCTCATCCACCTAGCTGAACTGGTCCTCACAATCAACAACTTCTCTTTCCAATTCTCCCACTGAAACTGGTAGCCATGGGCACCCGCATAGGACCTAGCTATGCCTGTCTGTTTGTCAGATACGCGGAACCGTCCATCTTTCGCAGTTACACAGGCACCATCCTCCATCTGTACCTCCTCTACATTGATGAATGTTTGGTGCCACTTGGTGCTCCAACGAGCAGGTTGAATTGCTAACCAACTTTACCAACACCTTCCACTCCGACCTCAAATTTATCCGGATCAGCTTGGCAAATTCCCTCAACTTCCTGGACCTCTCCATCACCGACTCTGGCGACTGACTAATTACCGACATATACTACAAGCCCACCGACTCCCACATGTATCTAGACTACATCTCCACCAACCCTATCTCGTGTAAGAAGACCATTCTTTATTCCCAATTCCTCCACCTCCAGCACATCTCTTCCAGGATGACCAATTACACCTCAGAAAGAGCCAGTTGGTCTCCTTCTTCCACGATCACAAATTGCCTTCCCACGTGGTTGACAGCGCACTCAAGTTCATCACCTCTATTTCACACACCACCACCCTTGAAGCCACCCCTCTCAACGCAACAAGGACAGAACCACCTGGTGCTCACTTTACACCCCATCAAACTCCGCATAAACGCATCATATTCTGTCGCTGATGCCACCTCCAAACAGACACCACCAACAGAGATATGTTTCGCTACCCAGCCCTTCCAACATTCCGTAAAGACCATTCCCTCTTCAGGTCCACACATCCCCCCACCAGCCCTCAACCCTCTCCTGGCACCTTTCACTGCCACCAAAGGAAGGGTGAAACTAGCACCCACATCACTCCCCTCACCTCAGCCAAGGCCCGAAGGGATCATTCCACATCCATTAGAAATTCACCTGTACAGCTACCAATGTCATCTACTGAATCCGTTGCACCCAGTGTGGTCTCCTCTACATCAGGGAGACAGGAAAACTTCTTGCAGATCATGTCAGAGAACATCTCTGGGACACCCGCACCCACCAACTTCACCGTCCCATGGCTGAACACTTCAACTCCCCCTCCTACCCCATCAAAGACATACAGGTCCTGGATGTCCTCGACTGCCAACCGTTACCACACACCGCCTGTAGGAGGAACACTACACATTCCGCCTTGGGACTCTAAAACCACACGGGATAAATGTGAATTTGAACAGTTACTTCATTTCCCCTCCCCCAAGCACAAGCCTTCAACTCGGCACCGCCCTCTCAACCCATTCCAACACTGCCATTTCTAACCTATTATCTTCTCCCTCCTATTCATCCATCTATTGCTTTCCAGCTATTTTCCCTTAACCCCACACCACTTCCATTTATTTCTCAGTCCCGACTCACAAGCCTTATTCCTGATGAAGGGCTTAAGCCTGAAACCTGAATTCTCCTGCTGCTCGGATGTTACCTGATCTGCTGTGCTTTTCCAACATCACACTACCAACTCTGATCTCCAGCATCTGCTGCCCTAACTTTATCCTTGGAATTATCAATGACCGGAGAGTGCAGATATCCCTCGATTGCAGTGATCACAGTGTGACTGAGTTTTCCATTTATTTTGGGTGAGGGCAGGCTGCATCTGAGACGAGCGATTAACATCTAAACAACGGGACTGGTATCAGATAGCGAAGTTAGGGTGGGCTGAAGTGAAGTGGAAAATTCTGTCAGAAGATGGGTCAGTCCAACTGCATCACATCACCCAGACTGGAAAAGACCTGCAGAAGGAGAAAATCAACTTCAGTATAAGCACAATGACAGGTAAAGTGGAAAGGAGACAATACAACACACTTCGGTGCAGTGGAATTATTTATGTGAAAGGATTCGATATATAAGCTACACCTTTACATATGGACTGCCATCACATTGGAAAAAGGAATTTCCTGCAGTATAACGGCGACATTTGCCTGTGACATCACAATGTTGAGAGACACTGCCATAGTTTCTTCTGTAGCAGCGTGGCCGAGTAAAAGCATGATCGTCCCATCAACCAGAATTCAATACTTCAAAGCTCTCCTCTGCACTGTACAACTTATTTGCTGCTTCTGTAGTCAGATCTCAATCGCTTCACTGTGTATCTTCTTCTGCTTCCTGCTTCATGGAAACACTTGAAACGTGAATAAATCCACTTTCCACTTTCACTAATCTTCTGCAACTTCCGAGTTGGCACAGGTACGAGTGACCGATTGGCCTTCTCGAGCGTTCTCACTCTGGTATGATCTGAATGATAAAGTACACTGTGTCTAATCTGCAGGACGGTGCTGTTCATCCCATCCCCGGGGACTGAGCTGTCTCTATTGGCAGAGTATTCAGCCATTTCCCTCCACATGGAGACAATATGACGGGATGTAAATGCGGATATGCTCTGAAGCTTCCTCTCACGGACACAGCCAGGTGCAAGAGTGCCGCTGGAACTTAGCGACATCGATTGCGAACTTCCTCCAAATATCATTTATTTGAGAGAGAGCGAATCGTGCTGAGCTGGTGGGAAAGAGGGAAATGGGCTGTGGACTCTCTTCCCTCAGTAAAATTCAAATCAGTGCATTTTTGTGCTGCCCATTTGATGTTCAGAATCAATCTTCGCAGAACAATCCAGCAGAAAGGCTTTTGTTTCAGAGGCGTCGGTTTCTTTGCTGCAATCGGGCATCAGTTAACATCTGAGTCCCAACTGTCCCAGATGAAGTGACTCCGAATGAAACCGAATGGTACATGCTACAACTGACTTTTCTCATCTTCGCCAGTGTATTCCCAGCTCAGGCAAATGACTTTGCGAATCAGGTCATAACAGACCGACAGAGAACAGCAAAACAAATCTTCCATACCTTCAAACGTGGGTTTCCTCAAATGTATAAATGTGGCAGGTGCATCTATTTCAGATACCATTGAGTGTACTGACGCAGAAGGCTCATCAATATGCAATGTGAAGAACGGAGCACTGTTATAGTGAAACTCTTGCAGTTGCAGTGCATACACTGAGAGCTGGAATTGTCATCGAGCAGAGGATGCTTTTCATTCATTAATTTCTGGATTATGCGCTCACCACGATCCCTCTGGGCCGTTCTGTTATCGCTGACCACAGTAGTTTCACGCAGTCTTCAGGTTTTTGGAGCATGTACCTTCGAGGATGACGTCAAAAGATCTTCACTGTTATTGTGTGATACACTGTGGCACAGATGTGTCCCAGCTGTGTCAATATAACCACTCTGTAACTTCCCCAATTCTGCTGTTTTAATTACAAATGCAATCAGAATCACAAAATGTGTCACACTGCAGACTGATGCCATGCAGCCCACCTTCGCTCTGCTCGCTCCACGCAACGAGGAAATGACTGTGTTTTGATTGATTGATTGTCACATGTACCTAAGTACAGTGGAAAGCGTTGTTTGCGATTGGTAAAGGCGGATCATATTAATCAAGGACATGCAGATCACTGCGTGAGGAAAGCAAAATTTGACCAGACTTAGGAATTCTGGTTACTCCGGATCGGACGTGCGCTCAGCAAAATCCACATTGGCAAGATAGCATTCTTTCAAGTTAGACAATCCATTTCTCAGAGCAGCAATGGCCGAGAAGAAGCAGTTCTTGAACTTGCTTGTGTACGTTTTCAAGCCTTGGAATCTTTATCTGAAACCGATCTCATCGAAATCATCTTCACAGTCAAAAATGGAGTAGTGTGCAAAATTGCAAGGATCATCCGCAATGTGAACCCGAGAGCTGTCGCACGTATGTCACCTGTCTGAGGCAATATCACACCCGAGATAAACGATCCAGAACGGCGCCAGACATGGTAACCAGAAATCAGGTGAGTTTGTTGGTTAACTTAGGCTATTTCTGCTGTTTCAGAGTGAAAGAAGCACAGAGTCTTATTAACAGCTCCTTTCCATTCTGACTCGCTTCTCCCAGGAGGCTGTGCTAACTGCTTTCCCGGAACAGGGCGGTCTTCATTGAGAACTGGACTAACTCATTTTCCATTGTCACGCAGTGTTGGTGGACAGCAGCTTGAACTGGTCTTCAGCTCCCTATCAAACAAGAGTTTGTGGAGCGGGGTAAGCATCTGGCGGAAGTGGGAAGTATGGGAATTCTGGAAAGGTGTAGAAAAGGGAGATCGTGCATGCACATGAAATCATCTTTAGGGAACCATTGTCCAAATAGTGCCACCTGAGAGAGCTAGAACATGCAGAACTGCGAGGAAAGAGTGAATGTCTCCCCATTATTCAGGAACAGTGTCTGTGCTTCTCGAAGTCACAGGGAGGCTTCTGCTGTCTGAATCAGCATGGGATGTTACTGCAGCGAGTCCCATCGCTCACGCAGCTGCTGTGTATACATTTTTCCACGTTGCCTCCAGTTCACATCAAAGATTACACAGCTCACATCATCCTAGAGTGACGGGGAAGAGAAGGAAGCGATTCAGACCATCATCTTAACACAACCTGGGGATAAATTGGATGTGGGAGAGCGGACAGTCTCGACTTGTTCCAGCATTTACAATCTTGGTCCGTTTGGCAACAAAAGCAGGAAGCAGGAACTGTTTATCTTGCTTCTTAAAACAGGTGATTAAATTTTGAAGAGCATAGATATTTCTCCCTGGTGTTCATGAAATGATCAAGAGCAGAATACGGTTCCCTGAGTATTGTCTGGCTTCTGGGTTATGGGCCCAGGGCACTCCCACTGGGATATTCTGTTCACAAGAGCTGACCACATGGAAAGAAATGACACAGTGACAAGATCGATTGAATCGGATTCTATGAAAAAACAGAAGCCAATGGAATGAAAAGCGCCATGAGAGCGAGAATAAAACATTATATGTGAGGAAGTTGTTTTCCAGATTCGAGGAGAGTGCACAGTGCTGTTTCCAGGGGTCAATATCTGGATAAGTCGACTGAATCAGCATCGACTGTTATTGTACTGGATCTTTTGTACAATGTTGCAAAAGTACGGGCCTTTTCTATAGAGGGGACAACTTCAAAATCCTCAATGATGCAAAACACACAAATTAGGTGAACAACAAAGCAACTGCAGAAACTCGTGTTACGTCATGGGGTAAACGCCCCGGCTCAACCTTTGCTCAAATTCGCTCTCTGTCAAATTCCTGAGTAAGAGATTCGAACAGTGAATGGTCTATGTTAATAAACACTGCTCAAATCTCACAACTTCAGTATTTAATACGCCCCTACATGTATGTCTGACAACAGTAATTGCTCCCTCACTGTCTTACTTCAGCACACGTAGAGAAAAAAATACACATGAGAACAACAGTCACATATGTGATGGGGATTTGACCCGATGCACACCTCTTCCCACCCTACCTCTTGCACACCTCTTCCCACCCTACCTCTTGCATTTCACCTCTTCCCACCCTACCTCTTGCAAAAATGCCATCCCGTATTCCCAATTCCTCCGCCTCCGCCGGACCTGTTCCCAGGGGGACCAGTTCCGCCACAAAACACACTAGAAGGCCTCCTTCTTTAGAGAACGCAATTTCCCTTCCCACGTGGTTAAAGATGCCCTCCAACGCATCTCGTCTACATCCCGCACCTCCGCCCTCAGACTCCACCCCTCCAACCGTAACAAGGACAGAACGCCCCAGGTGCTCACCTTCCACCCTACAAACCTTCGCATAAACCAAATCATCCACTGTCATTTCTGCCACCTGCAAACAGACCCCACCACCAGGGATATATATTCCTAACCCTAACCCTCCCCTTTCCGCCTTCCACAAAGACCGTTCCCTCCGTGACTACCTGGTCAGGTCCACGCCCCCCTACAGCCCACCCTCCAATCCTGACACTTTCCCTGCCACCGCAGGAACTGGAAAACCTGTGCCCACACCTCCTTCCTCACCTCTCTCCAAGGCCCTAAAGGAGCCTTCCACGTCCATTAAAGTTTTACTTGCACATTCACTAATATCATTTATTATATCCGTTGCTCCTGATGCGGTCTCCTCTACATTGTGGAGACTGGGCGCCTCCGAGCAGAGCGCTTTAAGGAACATCTCCGAGACACCCGCACCAATCAACTACACCGCCCTGTGGCCCAACATTTCAACTCCCCCTCCCAGCCTGCCGAGTACATGGAGGTCCTGGGTCTCCTTCACCGCCGCTCCCTCATCACCAGACGCCTGGAGGAAAAACGCCTCATCTTCCGCCTCGAAGCACTTCAACCCCAGGGCATCAATGTGGACTTCAACAGTTTCCTCATTTCCCCATCCCCCACCTCACCCTAGTTCTAAACTTCCAGCTCAGCACTGTCCGCATGACTTGTCTGGAATTGTCCTACCTGCCTAGCGCCTTTTCTACCTATCCACTCCACCCTCTCCTCCCTGACCTTTCACCTTAATCCCCTCCCCCAATCATGCATTGTACTCCATGCAACTTTCTCCCCACCCCCACCCTCCTCTAGTGTATCTCTCCACACTTCAGGCTCACAGCGTTAATTGCTGATGAAGGGATTCTGCCTGAAACCTCGATTTCGAAGCTACTCGGATGCTGCCTGAACTGCTGTGCTCTTCCTGCACCACTAATCCAGAATCTGGTTTCCCGCATCTGCGGTCATTGTTTTTACCGCCTTGCAGTTATTCCCCACGCTGTGTCACACAGCAGGGTCCTCCGGTGAAATGAACAGCCATGAATGACATGTAGTTCAGTCTGTTGGAGACAGCATTTCGAGATAGATACAGTTCCCTATTATTAGAACAAGCATGATGAATAATCTCAGAGAGAAGCAAGTGACAGAGATTTACCGTGGACTCGATGAGCTGAACGGCTTCTGTCGGCACGTGAATGACGTCACACGTCTCTGCCGTCTCTCTCCCTGTCGCTGTGACAGAAGCGTTGAGGGAGAAATAATGGCTCTTTTTAATCTTCCCTTCCGCTTTGGACTTTCTGAAGCCTCGCAGCTCCTGGCTGTGGGGATGGTCCTCAGTGAGTGAGGGTTTCATTCGGAGTCGCTTCATCAGGGACAGTTGGGACTCAGATGTTAACTGATGCCCGATTGCAGCAAAGAAACTGACGCCTCTGAAACAAAAGCCTTTCTGCTGGATTGTTCTGCGAAGATTGATTCTGAACATCAAATGGGCAACACAAAAATGCACTTATTTGAATTCTACTGAGGGAAGAGAGTCCACAGCCCATTTCTCTCTTTCCAACCAGCTCAGCACCTTTCTCTCTCTCACAAATAAATGATTTTTGGCGGAAGTTCGCAATCGATGTCGCTAAGTTCCAGCGGCGCCCTTGCACCTGGCTGTGCCCGTGAGAGGAAGCTTCAGAGCATATCCGCACTTACATCCCCTCATAATGCCTGCAAGTGGAGGGAAATGGCTGAATACTCTGCCAATAGAGACAGCTCAGTCCCCGAGGATGGGATAAACAGCACCGTCCCAGTAGGAACATTCTGCAGATCAGACACATTCCACTTTATCATTCAGATCATACCAGAGTGAGAGCGCTCGAGAAGTCCAAGCGGTCGCTCGTACCTGTGCCAACTCGGGAGTTGAGAAAGATTGGTGAAAGTGGAAAGTGGATTTGTTCACGTTTCAAGTGTTTCCATGAAGAAGGAAGCAGAAGATACACAGTGAAGTGATTGAGATCTGACGACAGGAGCAGCAAATAAGTTGTACAGCACAGGGGAGAGCTTTGAAGTATTGAATTCTGGTTGATGGGACGATCATGCTTTTACTCGGCCATGCTGCTACAGAAGAAACCATGTCAGTGTCTCTCAACATTGTGATGTCGCAGGCCAATATCGCCATTGTACTGCAGGGAATTCCTTTTCCCAATGTGAGGGCAGTCCATATGTAAAGGTGTAGCTTATATAACGAATCATTTCACAGAAATAATTCCACTGCACTTCAGTGTGTTGTATTGTCTCCTTTCCAGTTGACCTGTCCTTGTGCCTGCACTGATGTTGATTTTTTCCTTCTGCCTGTCTTTTACAGTCTGGATGATGTGATGCAATTGTACTGTTCCATCTTCTGATAGAATGTTCCACTTCACTTCAGCCCGCCCGAACTTCGCTATCTGATACCATTCCCGTTGTTTAGATGGTAAGCGCTCGTCTCAGATCCAGCCTGCCCTCACCCAAAATAAATGGAAAACTCAGTCGCACTGTGATCACTGCAAGCGAGGGATATTTTCACTCTAAGGTCATTGACAATTCCAAGGATAAAGTTTGGACTGCAGATGCTGGAGATCAGAGTTGGTAGTGTGATGCTGGAAAAGCACAGCAGATCAGGTAGCATCCGAGGAGCTGGAGATATCAGGTTTCAGGCTTAAGCAATTCATCTGGAATAAGGCTTGTGAGTCGGGGCTAAGAGATAAATGGAAATGGTGTGGGGCTAAGGGGAAATAGTTGGAAAGCAATAGATGGATGAATACGAGGGAGAAGAAAATAAGTCAGAAATAGCAGTGATGGAATGGGTCGAGAGGGCGGTGCCGAGTTGAAGGCTTGGGTTTGGGGGAGGGGAAAGGAGGTAACTGTTCAAATTCACATTTATCCCGTGTGGTGTTATGGTCCCAAGTCGGAATGTGTGGCGTCCATCCTCCAGGCGGTGTGTGGTAACGGTTGGCAGTCGAGGACATCCAGGACCTGTATGTCTTTGATGGGGTAGGAGGGGGAGTTGAAGTGTTCAGCCATGGGACGGTGAAGTTGGTGGGTGCGGGTGTCCCAGAGATGTTCTCTGAAATGATCTGCAAGAAGTTTTCCTGTCTCCCTGACGTAGAGGAGTCCACACTGGGTGCAACGGATTCAGTAGATGACATTGGTAGCTGTACAGGTGAATTTCTAATGGATGTGGAATGATCCCTTCGGGCCTTGGCTGAGGTGAGGGGAGTGATGTGGGTGCTTGTTTCGCCCTTCCTTTGGTGGCAGTGAAAGGTGCCAGGAGAGGGTTGTGGGCTGGTGGGGGCATGTGTGGACCTGAAGAGGGGGTCATGGAGGGAATGGTCTTGACGGAATGTTGGCAGGGCTGGGCAGCGTAATATATGTCTGGTCGTCGTGTCTGTGTGGAGATGGCATCAGTGGCAGAATATGATGCGTTTATGCGGTGTTTGATGGGATGTAAGGTGAGAACCAGGTGGTTCTGTCCTTGTTGCGTTGAGAGGCGTGGCTTCAAGGGTGGTGGTGTGTGAAATAGAGGTGATGAACTCGAGAGCGCTGTCAACCACGTGGGAAGGCAATTTGTGATCGTGGAAGAAGGAGACCAACTGGTTCTTTCTGAGGTGTAATTGGTCATCCTGGGAACAGATGTGCTGGAGGAGGAGGAATTGGGAATAAAGAATGGCGTTCTTACACGAGATAGGGTTGGAGGAGATGTCGTCTAGATACATGTGGGAGTCGGAGGGCTTGTAGTATATGTCTGTAATTAGTCAGTCGCCAGAGTCGGTGATGGAGAGGTCCAGGAAAGTGAGGGAAGTTGCCAAGATGATCCAGATACATTTGAGGTCGGAGTGGAAGGTGTTGGTAAAGTTAGTGAGCAATTCAACCTCCTCGTTGGCGCACCAAAGTGGCCCCAAACATTCATCAATATAGAGGAGGATCAGGTGGAGGATGGTGACTGTGTAACTGCGAAAGATGGACAGTTCCGCGTATCTGACAAACAGGCAGGCAGAGTTAGGTCCTATGCGGGTGCGCATGGCTACCAGTTTCGATGGAGGAAGTGGGAGAATTGGAAAGCGAAGTTGTTGATTGTGAGGACATGTTCAGCCAGGTGGATGAGGATGTCGGTGGAAAGGCACTGGTTGGGATGCTGTGAGTTTAAGAAATGGAAGGCTTGCTGACTTCTGTCACGCAGATGGATTTGTACAGGGACTGGATGTTCATGGTGAAGATGACGCGTTGTGGGTCAGTGAAAAGAAATTCTTGGAGGAGATGAAATCCATTGGGGTGTCACGAATGTAAGTGGGCATTTCCTGAAATGGGGAAAGAGGATTGTGTCAATTTAGGAGTAAATGATTCGAATGGGACAGGCTCAGGATGAGAGAATAGGTCGACTGGGACAGTCAGGTTTGTTAATCTTAGGAAGGAGGTAGAATCGGGAATTCCGCGGTTCACGGACAATGAGGTTGAAGGTTGTGGATGGGAGATGCCCAGAGCTGATGAGATTGTGGATGGTCTGGGTGATGATAGTTTGGTGAGGGGAGGAGAGTTTGTGATCGTGGTCTGTAGGAGGAGGTGTCTGCGAGTTGGCACCTGGCTTCAGCTTTGTTCCTCTGCCCGACTCACAAGCCTAATTCCTGATGAATGGCTTATATCTAAATCGTCCATTCTTCTGCTCCTCGGATGTTGCCTGACCTGCTGTGCTTTTCCAGTACAACACTCTCCACGCATTCATTATTACTGTCTGATATCACAGTCCCAGGTCCATGCTGTCTGTTTGATTCTACTGAGCACTGTTCTCATGGACTGCGACAAAATCTGCCAATCTGTCACAGAAACAGAAATTGCTGTTAAATCACAGGTGTGCTGTTTTTGTTTGATTTTCAGCATCAGCAATTTTTTTCATCTTGTTTTTTTATTTTCTGCCAATATGATTTTGCTAAAGATTACGTTAAATGTTTTAAATATGACTGTGCTGGAACGGCCAGATTCCACCAGCTGGCTTCTTTTATTTGGTTCACGTGACCAATGCCTTTCCATTTGGTCACCGCGCCCTACAGCTGCACTGCATATAAATTGACAAAATTGTGGCATTCTCTCGGATTGGTAATCAGGAGCGAGATCGATTGAAATATTGAAAACTTAAGATAAACTGATAAAATACGGGATATAAAACGGGAAACTGAAAGGGAAAGAGAGAACAGCGAATGATAATTTTTTGACAAAACTGAAATATAATTGCTCAAGATTCAGAAAGTTCTTTCATCCACAAACATACCATAATATGGAATGTAATTTTTGGGACAACCAATGCAAGCAGATTGCAAAATCTTAGTTTTAAAGTCTTGCTGCAACTGTTTTGGTTTTAATGAACGCACACATGGGACTCAGTGCTGCAATGATCTGCTAAAATGGAAAAGGAAATCCTTGGCTTCGAGGATACGTGGGGAATGTTGACTGATTCATCCCAGTAATGGCAGGACCGTCCTCTGGAAGCGTATGAGTATATTTTTTCAATGTTCCATGGAGTTTCGACTGAGTAGTGAAGGTAAAGTCTCCATTCACTAATTAATCATTCAGTAAAATTCAACACAGGGACCCATGAAATGATGGACAAATTGAACAAGAACACGAACATCCGATACACAATAGCTACGAGAATTACTGTGCGAAAACTGTTGATTTCAGATTCACGGTGGCCTTTAGTGATAGCATTTACTGTCCAGAACCAGTCGGCATTGGAATGATGGGAGACACCCTATGAAGTATTTGAACTTCAGTCGCCTTTAGAAATAGCTGAGACTGACTCAGGACATGGGCATTTCGAGATGTTGGCCTTACAAACCTTTCAGACATTCCGTGGAAGAAGAAAGGAAGACATAGAAAATTCTCGTCTCCATCGAGACGATGTTCATGAACTGGATAGACAGTAATTTACCTTATTGGAGTCTATAAATAGAGGCGTCATATTTAAAAAGCAAAGAGTTCATAGCGTAACTGTAAAATCTTTTTGTCACTCTCAGTGGGAACATTGTGTGTAATCCTTGTCCTCATTCTTCACCAAAAACATGTGAAGAAGTTAGAAAGGGCACAGACGCTGTTTCCTGGATAGCAAGATATTAGAAAGCCAAGTGACGTTGTTTACTGAGACATAACAATATCAGAAAGGATACAAACGGGAATATAGAAAGAATGGAGGAGTTTATTCACGAGATTTGGAAATGCTGGATGCACAAACACGCAAGTTTGATGTAAACAAATGAGATTTTCACATAACGCGAGGTTTGAATGAGTAAATCGGGGAAAGTCCCTCTTTCTAGTGAACAGATAACTTTAGTTAGAGCTTGAAAACCATTAGTGAATGATGAAGAAAAGTTTGGATGAGAGTTTCTTCCACTCAATAGAGTTACTTAAATCATGAACGACTTTCCAGAAATAAAACGTAGAAGCTGACTTCAGAGTGTTTCAAAAGATGCCCGATCAAACGGACAAGGAGAGAATATACCATTGAGTGAAAGTCAGTTTGGTTGCGTGACAATTTAGAATTTGTTGACTTCAGACACAAAGATATTTCATGAACACGTACAACTGAATAAGATTGAGTATAACAAGTTCATGGAGTGGTAAGGTGTGGCGTATTGTTCAAGGTGAAACTCTGAAAATGGAGTTGATGTCGTAAAATAACTGCAGACGGAAGTGATATCCTAATGAGTCGGAATTGAATCGTCACTTGGAGATGCAACACCTACTTTAAAGACTTGACCACATTCACATGATGTTATGTATATTTCGTACATTCTTAACTCCACCCAAGAAATCCACCAAGAAGACTCTGTCCTTTTGTATTGTTAACCCTCTGTACTTCTCTGCAGCACGCCAGTTAAGATAAAATATGCTCAGACCAAAATTCAGTTCAATACAATATTCAAACGGTCCTATGTGATTTCTTTGTTTATTATTGCAACAACCTTTGTGTTTTTGCAACAAACTGTGAAACATGAAACCAGTTCAACATCTATTTTCCCAGAATTTAACGCAGTGCACATGGGAAACGTTATCCATCTGCTGAAAAATCACTTTCGGCTCTCTCTACACACATGTCTCTTCAAGTTTTAGATACTTGCAGTATGTTTGTAGATCAAGGAGTCATTATCCAGAAGAGGTTGTTTCTCAATCCACAAACACGGGTATTTTCCCATAAACTTGGCTTTGCTCAATATCACCTTCTGTCCGTATCCCTCAACACGACGACAAATTGAAGCTGCTCCATGTGAGGCTCAAAATTAAACCTTCGGCACAGCACAGCCCACTATACTGAAACAGAGATACCGTGTACTGGCCACCTTCAGCACAGGAGCAACACATTAATGCTTACCTCCACATTCCTGGTTTTACCTTAACGTTTGGGAAACCGAGTTTCTCTGATTCCATGGCTAGTAACGGGGATTATATGATCATCTTCACCAGTGGTTCAGTCCCTGAGTGAGGAAAGTGGTGAGGTACTCATTGTAAAGATGGGTAGATTGATGAAATGTACAATTTCATCTTTTGCCTTCACTAACCCATGAGCTTTTTATTTTGTTTTGCATCTGTAGAAATCTTAAAATCTTCACTTTAACAGTCTCAATGACAGGTCTCCATTGTGTCTCTGGCATCAAATTTCAAAATATAAACCCCCTCTGAATTCTTCCACCTCAGTCCGTTGTTTGGGAAGTGTTCCTGTTGTGGGAAATGCACTTCCCCATGTGTCACCTGCTGCTCCCCGCATGCGCACTGGCACTGCACTCATTTTCCTTCTGACACTTGCTCACTGTGTTGCTGTGATCATACAGTGACTTGGTGTCGCACAGTGCAGGAAAATGATACAGATCAAGGTTTTTGCATTGTTGCCTTCAATTGTCAGTTTAGCCATATTTTGGATTTTGAAATTGTCTGTTCTGTACACAAGTGCGTGTCAAAAACATCTGAGCGGAAGTTAGGTGTTCCGAATAATGACATTGAGCACTATGCCCTCTCCTCCAGTCTGGAAAACAATTCCTCACAGGCAATTTAATAGACAATTTACAGCAGGTGCAGGCGTAGGCCATTCTGCCTTCGAGCCAGCACCACCATTCATTATTATCATGGCCTGAACATCCTCAATCTGTATCCTGTTCCTGCCTTATCCCGATAACCCTTGATTCCACTATCCTTAAGAGCTCTATTCAACTCTTTATTGAAAGAACACCTCCTGCTGTCTCGGGTTCTTCATTCCGTTGACTTCAAATCTTCACAGAATTCAACAGACCTTGTTACATATTCATTTCCTCATTTTTGTTCAGATCACTGTGTGCATTGTGTGACAGTGGGAGTGCACTTGCCCCACAACCCAGGGGTCAGACCACAGTCTTGGAACCGTACCATGTTAAATATCATTTTACCAACACCAGGGAGAAATATCTGCTGCTCTGCATAATTTACCCAATTCAATTATTCATAAGGTCAGAGCTGCCCCCGGCTCTGTGACGAGGTGGCCGAGAGGTTAAGGCGATGGATTACTAATCCGTCGTGCCTTGCACGCGTGGGTTCGAATCCCACTCTCGTCGCTGTCATCAATGGCATTTCCGTGGTGCTGTTTTCAGATGATCAAAGCTGTCGTATTGGAACGCTAATGGTTAGTTTATATGCATTGACGCTATTCCAAAATTTCCAAGAATGGTTTGAGCCTGTTGACTAAACTGTGTTGAAATGTAGGTTGCATTGGGATAATGAAAGGGAGCGCAGTTTCCTTTTGCAAATCAAGTTGCTGTGAACGTTTTTTCGTATGAAAGACATCCAGGATAATCAAATAACGAGAGCTGCGAAGTGCATGTTTATGCAAAGGAATTCTTAATGAACGTTTTGTCAGATGAAATCTGAAGGAGTTTGAGGAGAAGTAATTCATCCTGGTGAGAAGAGCACAGCGAGACAGCATAAAATGATGGCGATACTTCAAAGGGGCAGGGCGTGTGTGTAGGGGCACTGAGAACTGGCTGTAAATGCACAGTGGAGAATTGCCAATGTTGGTGCCGTGCATGGGCACGGAAAGGCTGACACATTGGTCTCGCCCTCGCCCCTTGCTCTCGCCATTGATGAATGCTGGACATAAGGCACAGATAAACACAAGATGTGGGAAGCAAGCTCCCTCTCGTTATACACACACTGGATGCATCACATTGAACTATGAACAACTGGAGAAATCAGCATGATATCTTTAGGGAGTGAAACTAAACTGTGGACCAATGACCGCAGATTCATGCAACATAAACATGAAAAATAATTTAAAATGTAGGGTGAAGGTTTGCTTGCTCAGCTGTAGCTTTGATATTCAGACGTTCCATTACTTGGCTAGGTAACATCATCATCAGTGGCGACCTCCAAGTGAAGAGAATCTGTTGTCTCCTGCTTTCTATTTATATCTTTCTCCTCGATGGGGTTCCTGGGGTTTGTGGTGATGTCATTTCCTGTTCGTTTTCTGAGGGGTTGATAGATGGCATCTCGATCTATGTGTTTGTTTATGGCGTTGTGGTTGGAGTGCCAGGCCTCTATGAATTCTCAGGCGTGACTTTGATTAGCCTGTCCCAGGATAGATGTGTTGCCCCAGTAGAAATGGTGGTATTATTAATCCGTGTGTAGGGCTACGAGGGAGAGAAGGTCGTGTCTTTTTTTGGCGAGCTGGTGTTCGTATATCCTGGTGGCTAACTTTCTTCCTGTTGTCTTACGTAGTAGTTGTGACAGTCCTTGCATGGAATTTTGTAGATGACGTTGGTTTTGTCTTTGGATTGTTCTGGTTCTTTTAAGTTTGTTAGTTTTTGTTTGAGAGTGTTGGTGGGTTTGTGTGCTACTAGGATTCCGAGGGGTCTTAGTAGTCTGGCTGTCATGTCTGAAACTTCTTTGATGTATGGTAAGGTGGTTATGGTTTCTGGCTGTGTTTGGTCTGCTTGTCGTGGTTTGTTCTTGAGGAAAGTGTGGACTGTATTTTTTGAGTATCTGTTCTTCTCGAATACATTGTAAAGGTGGTTTTCCTCTGTTTTCCGAAGTTCGTCTGTGCTGCAGTGTCTGGTGGCTCGTTGGAATACTGTTCTGACGCAGCTTCGTTTGTGTGTGATGGGATGGTTGCTGGTGTAGTTAAGTATTTGGTCAGTGTTTGTCGGTTTTCTGCATACGCAGGTTTGTAGTTCTCCTTTGTCCTTTCTTTCTACTGTGTCATTCAGGAATGCGAGTTTGTTGTCGGATTCTTCTTCCTTGTTGAACTTTATGCCTGTGAGAGTGTTGTTGATGATGTTAAATGTCTTTACTATCTTGTTTCGTTTTGTGATGACAAAGGTGTCATCTGCGTAGCGGACCCAGATTTTGGTTTGATTGTTTCTAGGACTGTTTGTTCTAGTCTTTGCATTACCGCTTCTGCTCTGAATCCTGATAGCGGAGGTCCTATGGGTGGGCCATTGGGGGTTTGTTTGTAGACGATGTTGTTGAAAGTGTAGTGGGTGGTGAGGCACAGATCCACAAGCTTCATGATGTTTTCGTTGGTAATGTGATTGATGGTGGTTGGTGTGTGTGATGGTCTCTTCTAAAAGTGTGTTTCCTTTGCCATGTCGATGTTGATGAAGGTGAACAGTGCTATTATGTCGAATGAGACCATTGCTTCCCTTCCTCGACTTTGGTGTTTTTGATGATTTTTAGGAATTCCTGGGTGGAGTGGATGGAGTGCTGTGAAACTTCTATGAGGTACTTCAGTCTTGCGTGTAGTTCTTTGTCCAGTCTGTAATTTGGTGCTCTGGGTAATGAGACTATGGGTCTGAGGGGGCTCCTGGTTTATGGATTTTTGGTAGTCCGGTTCGACTTGGCCAACACATTGATCCTAGGACAGTCTAAACAAAGACACGCCAGAGAATTCCCAGAGGCCTGGCACTCCAACAACAATGCCATAAACAAACACATAGATCAAAAAGCCATCTATCAACCCCGCAGAAAACAAACCGGAAATGACATCACCACAAACCCCAGGAACCCCATCCAGGAGAAAGATATAAATAGAAAGCAAGAGACAACAGCTTCGCTTCACTTGGAGATCCCCCTAATGATGTTACCGAGCCAGGTAATGAAACGTCTGGATATCAAACCTACAGCTCAGCGAGCAAACCTAAACCCTAAACCTCAACCTGAGCTACAAACCTTCACAAACCTTGCGATTTAAAGTATCTTTATACGCATATCATTAATAGACTTTTCGTTATAATACCCGTCTGGTTGAAAGAAGAAGACATCACATTTTAAGATAAATGACAACGTTACCAATTTTGTTTTGAAATTGAGATTTATTTGGACATTTTACACAGTGAACAAGTTCATTTTAAATAATGCAAACCACATTCTCTCACCTGGAATAAAAGTGTGATTTCAATATAAACATTGTCCTTGCTAACTCGCAGTTACTCAACATGAAAAATAGGATGTAATGTTTATTAAGCATAGATCAATTAGCACCATTATCTTACTTCGGATTGACTGCAGTATGCACATGCTAAGTCAGGTTTAAGAAAGAATGACTTTTGGAAATAATGATTCGGTGGTGACTAAAAATAATATTAGCTTCTCATGATGTGGATAGTCCACCAATGGTTCCAGTGGTGGAAATGTTGAGTGGGCAGTATTTTTATGATGGTACAGACGTATGTGTGCCGCCAGGGATGGGAGCTCCCACTTCATCTGGAACCGCGTCTTTTGACGTGGACCAGGGAGCATTTTGGCATCCGTCTGGGAGTTCCAACCACACCTGGAGCAGCAGGGAGCATTGGCACATCCGAATGCAAGATCCCACCTCATTTGGAGCAGCTTCAGTTGGCCTGGAGCAGGGAGCTTTGGGAGATCATTCTGGGAGCTCCACTCTCACCTGGAGCAGCTTTTAATGACATGTAGCAGCAGGGAGCATTGGGACATCAGAGTGTTAGATCCAAACTCAACTGGACCACTTCTATTGACATGGAGGAGGGAACATTGGGACATCAGACTGGGAGCTCCAACCTCACAAGGATCAGCGTTTAATGACATTTAGCAGCTGGGCGCATTGGGACATCAGAGTGGTAGGTCTAACCTGAACTGTACCACTTCTGCTGACATGGAGCAGGGAGCATTGGAACATCAGACTGGGAGCTCCAACTTCAAGTCGAGCCGCTTCTTTTGACATGGAGCAGCAAGGAGAATTGGAACTTCAGGTTGGGATCTCCAAAATCACCTGGATCAGCTTGTATTTACATGGAAGAGGAGGAAGGATTGGGACATTAGGCTGGGGGATAGGATATTCAACTATTTTAATCTAAAGTAAAATATGTTTCAACACCTCAGATGTTAATTCATTTATGAAGAATCTTTCCCGGGAAAATAATTAATTCTTTAGATAGTAAAGTCAAGTCCTGTAAATATTCAACTCAGGAAAACGCATTGGTACAGAGAGAAATGGGAGTGATGTTTCACGTCTTTGTCTTTTCATTTCTGGCCGTCTCTGCACTGGATTACATCACCAGAAGGACGTTTTCACTCATTTCCAGCAAATACGGTCCGGTCACTAACGTAATCTAAAGCTGAAAATTAATGGGAATATGCGATGTTATGATTAGGATGGAGTTTACTTCAAATTTTGGTGAAAACGTAGCAAAGTCAGTTGCAATTTCCAAGATCAGCAGTGACCTCATTGATTGGCTGATCAGATTGTGAATGGTCGTTTTTTTGAGGACAATTTGAAGTGAATCAATGATGGTGATTATCTTTGTTATTTGTTCACCTTGTGACTGTTACTGTTATTGCTCATGTCCTTGTTAACACCACAGCTCTGCAGCGTGTAAAACCTCAGCTGTGCATCTGGCCAGTGGCACAACCATTCGTATAGCTGGCTACGCATCAGGCGGTTGTAAGTTCAAATTTACTTTGCGCAAGCGCATTGTGGAGATTCATCACACATCCAACCTTATCATTTTTGTAATGCTGAGGTGGATAATATTTGAAATTTTCATCTTCACGAGCGAAAATTCTTTCACTGTCTTCGATCAGTTAAACATTACCAAGAGCTATCAGAGTAAAAATCACACAGCACCAGATGGTATTGAACAGACTTATTTGGAAGCACCAGTGTTCCATGCACTGCTTCGTCATCAGGTATTTGTTAACTGTTGGAATCGAAAATGGCTTTGTGTGATTATTAAATGTATCCACCCCATTCCAACACCAACACCTCCAAGTCATGGGTACAGTCGACACCACGAACGGTCGGTTAAAGTCCAGATGATCTTACAAAAGATCGCGCATATTGACACAAACACCAAGTTTCTGCAGTAAAACACCCACCTGATGAAGGAGCGGCTCTCCAACAGCTAGTGCTTCCAAATAAACCTGCTGGACTCTGCCCTGATATTGTGTATTTTTTAACTTTGTCTACTCAACTCAAACACTGGCACTTCCTTATCATAGACAACATCAGCATGTCCCACCGTTGTCAGTGAAGGCAATCCTGGAAGAGCCTAATACATTGCTCATGGGTACGTTTCGTTTTCAGAAACCAACGCACTCAATCGCTACAGCTCCGGTGGATGAAAAGGCAGAAAAGAAATAGCTGAGACTCAGTTTTTACAATATTTTGAAACTTTTTGGGAAGTGGAATCAGAGGAGAATGAAGGATTAACGGTCCGACTGTGCAGAGAGAGGGAAGGCACTATTCCCTTCTTTGATGAGCTGGGGTATTGACTGATCTAAGGCATGAAACAGATTCCTGGTAGAGCTGCGCTCTCTGCATCAGGAATAAGAAGTCCTGATTTCCTAAACGGTAATGAAACCCAGGCCACTCAGTTAAAGCGCTGAATACTAACCACTAGACCACCAGGGATGAGGGCAGGAGCCGTTGCACCGTTTCTTCATCACACAGTTTTTGGAATTATGTCACTGCAGAGATGTTTCCCCTCAAAAATGATTGAATAATCGCGTGTTTACAGCACAGATCTGGGTCCCTTCATCTCGTTTCCCAACACTTGGTCTGTAACCTTGTATGCTCTGACGTTTCACCTGAATGCTAATTTCTCTGGAACGTTTTAATCTCGTAAAACACAATAAGTGGGATTAAAGTTTGAGATGGGAACTGAACCCCATTTTTAACCATAGACTGAAACACGCAGACACAGTTCCCCACGTGTGACACAGGCCTCGGGAGAAAACAAGCAGATTTCACCAACTTGTCTGATATTATCCCATTTCAGAGTTCAACACCAATGTCTGGTTACAGCAAAGAAAGGAAGCATTCAGCCCCTCCCGTCCCAGTGTTCCTTGCCCATTGTTTCCCCATTACTCTGTAGTTTATACTGTCTCACCTCGTTCTTGTTGCCAAACTAGATCACTACTCACGCCCGCTATTTCCTGTCCTGCCAAACTTTTTTGCCTCAAGTTCTTGGAATGAAAAACAGGAATGGCCTATTTCAAGCACTTTTCTAGTTTACAAGGACAGTGTTATCGCCACTGAGCAAGCACATTGCCAGCTCAGAGAGAAGGTCTCATCCTTTAGAAACTGAAATGCAAAGATGATTGGATAGCCTCAGTGTTGTAAACCAAGCAACAAGACCGGAATCGGGCAGAGGGGATCACGCACAGAGGGATGGGAGAATAGAATGGCGAATCTCATGGTGTCCAGGGTGATGTTAACAGAAATCTTCCCTGGTAGTATAGTGATGAGGATTCAGTGATTTCACTGTCATGGCTTGTTAAAGGTTAACGTTTACAGTAATCAATATGAAATACTGCCTGATATTTCGAAGCAGAATGATGTGCAGCAGACAGAATCGTTTCCCTGCATGAACTAATAAGAGAGCTCAGAAGAGCCAGGAGGAGACATGAGAGCCAGGAGGAGACATTAGAAATTGTTGGCGGATAGGATCAGGGTTAACCCTAAGTCTTTCCATAGATATGTCAGGAATAAAAGAATGACGAGAGTTAAATTACGGCCAATAAAGAATAATAGTGGGCAGTTGTGTGTGGAGTCAGAGGAGACATGGGCAACACTAAATAAATACTTTTCGACAGTGTTCACTATATAAAATGAAAATGTTGGCGAGGAAGATATAAAGATACTTGCATCTTGACTCGAAGAGATTGAGGTTCACAAGGAAGAGATATTAGAAACACTGTAGTGTGTGAAAATAGACAAGTCCTCTGGGCCAGAAGGGATCTATCCTAGGATCCTCTGGGAAGCAAAGGAAGAGATTGCGGAGCCAGTGCCATTGATCTAGAAATCATCATTATCTACAGGAATAGTGCCTGAGGACTGGAGGATTGCAAATGTGTTTCCCTTTTTCAAGAAGGGTAGTAGAGACAACCCTGGTAATTACAGACCAGTGAGTCTCACTTCAATTGTGGCTAAAGCTTTGGAAAAGATTATCAGAATAGGATTTATAATCATCTAGAAAAGAATAATCTGGTCAGGGACAGTCAGCATGGTTTTGTGAAGAGTAGGTCGTGCCTAACGAATCTTATGAGTTTTTTGACAAAGTGACCAAACAGGTGGATGAGAGTAAGCATGTTGATGTTCTGTATATGGATTTCAGCAAGGTGTTCGATAAGGTTCCCACAGTAGGCTACTATACAAAATGCGGTGGAACGGGATTGTGAGAGACATAGCAGTTTGGATCAGTAATTGGCTCGCTCAAAGAAAACAGTGTGTTGTAGTTCATGCAACATGTTCATCTTGGTGTCCATTTACTAGCGGCTTTCCGCAAGGGTCGATGTTGGGTCCAGGGCTATTCGTCATTTTTATAAATGACCTGGATGAGGGCTTAGAAGGGTGGGTTAGTAAATTTGCAGACAACACTATGGTCGGTGGAGTTGTGGATAGTGACGAAGGATGTAGTACGTTGCAGAGAGACATAGATAGGATGCAGAGCTGGGCTGAGAGGTGGCAAATGGAGTTTAATGTGGACAAGTGTGAGGTGATACACTTTGGATGGAGTAATCAGAATGTAAAGTACTGGGCGAATGGTAAGATTCTTGGAAGTGCAGATGAGCAGAGAGATCTCGGTGTCCATGTTCACAGATCCCTGAAAGTTGCCACCCAGGTTGACAGGGTTGTTAAGAAGGAAAACAGTGTTTTGGCCTTTATTAAAAGAGGGATTGAATTCTGGAATCAGAAGGTTATGCTGAAGCTGTATAAAGATCTGGTACGGCCACATTTGAAGTATTGTGAATAGTTCTGGTCACCGCATTATAAGAAGGATGTTGACACTTTGGAAAGGGCGCAGAGGGGATTTTCGAGCATGTTGCCTGATATGGAAGGAATGTATTATGAGGAAAGACTGAGGGCCTTGAGGCTGTCCTCGTTGGAGAGAAGACTGAGAGGTGACTTAATAGAGATATACAAGATAATCAGAGTTTTAGATAGGGTGGACAGGGAGAGTCTTTTTCCAAGTATGGGGATGGCAAACACGAGGACCACAACTTTAAAGTGAGGGGAGATAGTTATAAGACAGATGTCAGAGGTAGTTTCTTCACTCAGAGAGTAGTTAGGGCATGGAATGCTTTGCCTGTAACGGTGGTAGATTCGCCAAGATTAAGTGCATTTTAGTCGTCATTGGAGAGGCATATGGACGTACATGGAATTGTGTAGATGGAATGGACTTCAGATTAGTATGACAGGGCTGCGCAACATCGAGGGCCGAAGGGCCTGTACTGCGCTGTAATGTTCTCTGTTCTATATGCTGCAGTTCCACATCAGCAATGTCATCTGCAATTGCCTGACATTCAATCATTTTAAAACAAGAACGGAGGGGGCGTCTGGAAAACGGAAGGAGAATAGTGGTTTGTGAGAGTTAACTACATGCCTCGTGGAGCCAGGTTCAATGTTGATAATGAATATCGGTTTTCCTGTTTACCTTGGTATACTGATCACTACGGATCAATGACCCAATATTGTCTGCCCTTTGTGTGTTGTTCTTTGTACATTTCACCTCGGTTCAGTGCTCCGGGGGGACCACGCTTTTAAAAATTTGGCACATTTTACTCAGGTCGGTTTTGCAGCTTCATATTAAGGCCAACAATTTTAGGAACAGATAGACACCCTTTAGACCATCAAGTCTACTCCGCTATTGAATGGTTTCATATCTGATCTGATAACCTTGAACTGCAATTTTTTGCCTTTCGCCATAACGCTTGATGTCTTTGCTGTTTGAAGATCTGCCGATCTCAGCCTCATTACACCTAATGACACTTCCTCAACCGCCGTCTGCTACAAGAAAGTCCACTGATCCAGAACTGTCTGAGAGAATAAATGCTCCTTCGTCTCTATTTTAATTGTGGGATCCGCATTCTAATACAAAGTTAAAAATCACACAACACCAGGTTATAGTCCAACAGGTTTAATGGAAGCAATAGCATTTGGAGAGCTGCTCCTTCATCAGGTGGCTGTTGAGTACACAGTGGTAAGGTACAGAATTTATAGCGAAAGGTTACAGTGTAATGTCACTGAAATTATACATTGGAACAATACCTTGATTGCTTGTTCAGTCTTCCATCTGTTAGAATGACTATGTTAGGTTCATTTCTTTCTTATGTAAATCGGAAAACTTTCTTTGAACAGTTACATTCTCAGGTGGAGTTTACCAATTTGTGTCAGCACAGATAATATGTTGAAGGTGTTAGTCCCTGTGTACTGCGTCCATGCCATAATGTTTAGACTGACGCTAATCTAAAAAAAACAACATGCTGCAGACAAGGATGCCTTAAGACATGGTACATTGGTACAGCTGCGCAGAGGCTGCAGCAATGGAACGGGCGCTGCACATCAATCAACAGACAGGTGTGCACCTTCCCAGTTGGAGAGCACTTCAGTGATCCAGGACATTTGACCTCGGATCTTCAGGTGACAATCCTCCAAGGCAGTCTTCGGAACAGGCAGCAGCTAAAAGTGCCCCCACAGAGACTGATAGCTAAATTCGGTACCCATGGTCATTGGGTTCATGTCACAGTACACGTGATCCCATTGTCCTATCTTCAAACAGAGACCGTCCTGCACACACACACACACACACACACACACACACACACATATCCGTCTGTGGGGTGAATATGAACTTGCAGAGTTACATTGTACTTTGCTCAAAAACTTCATGGAACCATGAAAGTCTCTTGTAATTCATTTTTATAAACTTGAATCAGACTAAACATTTTGGAACAGACAGCAGCACACGGGGTCAGACACCAGTTGTTAAACTTCACCTGAGAATGAAACTTTAAAATAAAAAAGTTTTGCGCTTTGCATATGAAAGAAGTGAAGTGAACATGGTCATTCTAACAGATCGGAGACTGAGCAAAAAATCAAGGTATTTTTCAATGTACAATTTCAGTTACGTTCACACTGCAAACATATGCTATAAATTCTGTGTCTTACAACTGTGTACTCCACAATCACCTGATGAATGAGCAGTGGTCCGAAAGCTAGTACTTCCAATTAAACCTGTTGAACTATAACCTGCGGTTGTGTGATTTTCAAATTTGCATATCCCAGTCCAAAACCGGCATCTCCAAGTCATTCGATACAAGGTGCTCTGGTCACAGAACCAAACTTTCTGCATCCAACTTATTAAATCCTTGAAAATGCCTATATGTTTGAATAAGGATCATTTTGTAGTACTGAGTCTCAGCAGGCAAAGGCAACTTATTTCAGCGTTTCTTCCCATTTGATTTCATCTCCGATATGAAATTCTCACTGACTCTGACAGAACTGTTTCCTTTGTTGTTTTGTAATGTCAGGAACTCGTGTTCAATTACAGATTTTCATAAGGAACAACATTTTTATTTTCCCTGACTGGAAATCAACATTGGGAAATAGCAGTGAGACAGCTGCATTTCAGCACGTTCGCACCAAGGATGACATATGCAATGCTTCGAACTTTTCTTGATGACTTTGTTTTTGCCTGTTTTGTTCAGTTGAAAAATGACAGTTTTTGAGTTTTTAAAATCATGGCGAATGGTCCTTCAGCCTGTTGCATTGTTATCAGTTATCAAACATCTGGCTTGGAAACACAGTTTCCAGCACGTGACTCATCGCCTGGTGTGTTCGAACATTTCAAGTCTTAGATAAATTGTTATTCAAAATCTTAAGGGCTTAAGAGGAACAAAAACCATCTCTGTGAACTAACAGTTCTGAAAGACAAACTCTTTCTCGGAGCCATTTGTCAGGTTTCCTCATGATGCTGCGGAAAATGTTTCTGTGCTCACATCTGAATTGGTTTACCCTGTTTCTTCCTCAGTTTCCTCCTTCTTTCTATTAAATGGTATAGACTCCAGTACAGACACAAGGTGCAGGTTGCGGAAGTCATGTGTTTGTACTTTCATTAACACTCTGTCTCGCCGGGAGCTGCAGACCTTCCCCACGCAGATTCAGACAGCACTGTCCTTCCTGTGACATTTCCCATGGAGAATGGAAGGACAGTCATTAATAACCCGCACTTGGAAACGGAGCGACAGTTTTAAAATATATACACTGCCCCAGCCAGGAATTGAGCTCCGAACTCCCGCATAACATACGGTGACACTAACCACTATACTAGCAAGGACAACAGTTTCAAAGGAGACACTTCAGCCCGTTGTGGTTGCATTTGTCAAAAGCAACTGCTTAACGACCATTTAGCCCAAAGCCTTACAGGTATTGGCAGAAAATATTCACATCTGAATATTCCTTCAGGTTATAAGGGTTGCTGCCTCTCTGACCCTTCCAGACAGTGTGTTCCAAATTCCAACACCCGCTGGCCTATACCGCTTTTCCACACATCTACTTTAACCATTCTGTCTCTCTCCTTAAATTTCTGCCCCCCTGTGATCGTTCTTTCCATCGCTGGGAAACGCTTCTTTTAGTCTACCTTATCTATACCACTCACAAACCCCTCTGCACGGTGACAAACCACCCCACTCTATCCTGTCTCCCTTCATGACTGAGACTCTTCTGCCCAGACACTATCCGAGTGAATCTCTCCTGCAACTCTCCCAGTGCGATCTCATCCCTGGACAATTCTAGCACTCAGCCGAATGAACATATTTCCATTCTGTGACAGCATCGGGGGTGGCTCTACAGCATTTATTGCCTTCCGGTTTGGAGTCACGTGGACGCCAGACCAGATAAGGACGTCAGTGAAACAGATGGGTTTTTAAGACAACGGATTCTTAATTCTAGGCATTTATTGCATTCACATACGATCATCGTCGTGGTGTGGTGGGAATCGAACCCGTCTCCACTGAATATTAACAATCCAGCGAAAATACCACTAGGCTATCGCAGAAAGCCCTGCTGGGGGATCTTTCCCAATAGAGTCACTTTTCCCCAGTTATTCCCTATGCCCTTTCATTGAGCCTCACACTCCAATAATCTCTGGTCTATGTCAGTAAAAGCTGCGAAAAGAGAATTGATCTCACAGCCACGACATCCAAACGGATCAGGTGATTTGAAGGTGCCAATGAAGAGATTGGGGCATGGTCACCCAGCAACAGTGAGTGCAACAGCACAGACTGGATGGTATCAACGTGAAAGTGTATGTTAGATTGTGCAATGCCTCAGTCAAATGGGATGAGGGACGTAAAAGAGAGCTAGGGAGAGAGTGAGGGAGAGACATCTTCGAGAACTTTTGGGTTTAAATTCTGATATTTGAAACGCAGAACAACAAAATTCGATGGAAAATAAATCATCAACTCGGAGAATATTATCTTGTAAAAAACGATTGATTTCTTACCGTGTTTCACCAAAAGTAAAGCTTTGAGAGAACGGACCCCTATGGTGTGGATTAGAGCCGAGGTCGCTGCAATCACAACGCAGAATGCGAACTACTGAACGGTTACAGCTTTCCACAGACCACGCTTGCAAACTGCAACCAGTATGGTAGCAGAGGAAATGTCAGGAAGAATGTACAATATCAGGACTTAGCGGCAGGCATGTGGGAACGCAAAATGAACCGAATCTTTAACTTTTGCATCCCCAGAGACTGTGGAGGTTCCATGAATGAGAGTACAGGAGAATGGGATTAATGAAACTCTCCAAACTTTTGGGAGAGTGCAGAACATTGTTGAAACGGATGCTTCAATAGCATTATATTTGAATATCGGCGACTTCATCACTTTGCCCACACAAGGCAGGACCAACTGCTGCATGCAATCACACATAATCCCAGTTCCAGACCCGGAATCAGAGAAACTGTGTGAAGCAGCCACGAAGATCCAATTGGAAACTGGGATGGAATGACAGGAGAGAGGCGCATGTATTTCCGAGGTTGGCACAGCTCCTCGTCAAAAGTGGGGCGGAAGGGAATACTTGCCCCCATTTATAATATTATGACCATAAACAGTACATGTTGCTGAGACAGCCGATTAGCGCATCCGAAGTGTGTGGAGACTTTAACTTTGGGGAGGCAATGTACGAAATTTCATTTTCCTGTTTGGATCAGTGGTTTTGACAATGGCATCGGCTTTTGTTCGCATCAGCTCAGAATCAGCTTCTTGTTCCCAATAAATACTGCAACCTGGAGAAGGTGGTGTTGTGGTTATATAATAAACGAGTCATCCTTGGGGACTCACACACGGAACTGGTAATGTTAAAGTTTGACGAATAGAACCTGAAATGGAAGCCTGACCTCAGGAACAGAGAACATGCCTTTAATTTCCTGCAATCCCATTCATGAATGTCGCTTATACAGGGGATGCTACCATCTTTACCCAATCCTACCTACTTGTGCCTCCAGGACCTGACCGAAATAGCTGACCCTTAATCCGAGAATGACGACCGTGTGGGAAAGCAGGCCATTCGGCCCTTCCAGTCGACACCATCTCTCTGAAGAACATCCTAGCAGACCCTCACTTCATAACTATTCCGGTCCCCTTCATTTCCCATGTCTGATCCCAGTAGCCTGCACACCTTCAGTCTGTGGGAGGAAACTCACATAAGCAAAGAGAGAATGTGCAAACTGCACACAGTCACACGAGACTGGGTTCAAATCCATGTCTCTCGTGCAGCGAGGCAGCAGCGAATCAGGAAGAACCACAAATGCTGTCCTGACCAGCGACATCCACACCCAGTGGGTATATCAGGAAGAATAAAAACACATTCACAACATGGACAACGGGACTTACGTCTGCGTGGACATGAATTCAACCAATCGTTCATCCTGGGTAGATACAAGGACACCGATATCACAGAGAAACCAGCGCAATGCGGGATTCAATTCCCTGCTGAATGGAAACTCATCTACTCAGTCAAACTGGGGACAGACTTTTCAACAATCCCGTGTATGAGAAGGGCTCAATGAGCAGATGAACCTCCAGAGTAACCAGCAAGATTACATATTCCAGAAGGAGATCAATTAAACTGTCAACGCTGCTGTTCATCCAAACCAGCTGCCAGTTTCATAGCGTCAAAGTCACAGACACACACAGCATGAAAACAGGCCTTTCACTCCTACCAGCTCAAACTGAACATAATGCCAAACTAAACGAGTCGCATCTGACGACTCTTGTAACTGCTGAGGGTTAATAATGCCATTGTGATATTATTACTGCATTGTTAATATGAATGTCCAGATATAATTCTGTGGACACGAATTCAAACCCTGGCATGGCAGATGCTGGAATTTTATTTAAATAAATACCTAGAGTCTAATGATGATGTTGAATCAGTAGATCTGATTCACTAATGCCTGATAGGGAAGGAAACTGCCTTACCTATCTGATCTGGCTGGTATGTGACTCCAGATCCATAATATCGTGGTTGATTCTGAACTTCCCTCTGGGCAATAAATTATATACCAGGCATGAATGAATAGCTTTTGTTAATCCCACTGATACTTTCGAATTCATTTATCGATCCAAATATCCTATAAATATTGTAAATGTACATTCATTCATCACTGCCTCAGGAAGTGAATTGCACACATAAACCATCCTCTGTTAAAAAAAAGCCTCTCATGTCTTATTTTAAATCCCTCTTTTCACTTTAAACATTTGCCCTCTCGTCTTGAAGTGCCCCCTCCTTAGAGAAAAGACAGTTACAGTAAACTCGAACCGAACTCTCAATAATTTATTAATTTCTATCAGGTCGCCTTTCAAACTCCAGTGCTCGAGTGAAAGTAGTCTCAGAATGTCCAGCCTTTCGTTATAAGACAAACCTTCCCCACTCGCCATCCGCTGGCATACCTGTTCTAAACCTACTCCAGCTGAATAATTTCCTTGCTATTTCTGGGCGACAAGAACTGGACACAGTTTTCCAGAAGATGCATCACCCAATGTCCTATTCAACTTCAACAGAACGTACCAACTCCCACGCTCAAAGGACAGAGCAACGAAGGCGAGATGACATTTTTTTTAACTATTCTGTCTATATTTGAAGCAAATTAAAATGAATTATGTACTTGCATTCCTGGCCTCTGTGTTCCACAACACGATGCAATGCACGATCATTAGTTGTATAAGCCCTACTAATATTTGATGTAGCAAAATGCAATACCTTCCATTTATCCAGATTGAACTTCATGTGACATTTTTCAGCCCAAAGACGCAATGGATTAAGATCCTTCTGGAACCTTAGATCAACTTCTTTACAGTCTCCAATTCTGCTCCCCTTTGCAAGCTTATGAACCATGGCTTCGATGAGTTCTATTGTTTTCTCATACAGGTCAACGATTTTTAATTATTTGTCGTGGCCATCATTTAGCTGTTTGAAGATCAGGTAACAATTAGTTATGTCGTTAACCATGAGGAAGAAAGCCATAGACTGCAGGGAGATTGGAAACAATTGGCAAGAAAATGTGCTGAAAGGAATTCAATCCAGTGAAGTGGGTGATAATGAAATTGGGGAGGATCAATGATAAAAGTGTGAAAACTGAGTGGTTTAAAGTAACAAAAGAGAAATTGGAGTAGACATTCACGAATGTTTGAAGGTGATTGGACAAGGGATCAAGTGGTCTAGAGGGGTTGGAGATACTTTCTGTTCTTGACCGCAGCTGGGAATATAAGAGCAGGGAAATGATGCTGGAACTTTAGCAACGGCCTATTCAAGATCAATGGACAGGGGAATCAGATGGACGGAAGTGCGTACTGCAGGTGCTGGAAATCAGAATCAAGATTAGAGTGGTGCTGAAGAAGCACAGCAGGTCAGGCAGCATCCGAGTTGCAGAAAAAAATAACGTTTCAGGCAAACGCCCTTCATCAGGAAAAAAGGTGGGAGCCTCGTGGGTGGAGCGATAAACGGGAGGACTGGGTCTGGGAAGAATTTAGCTGAGAGTGCAAGAGGTGGATAGAGATGGGGTGAAAGGTGATAGGTCGGAGAAGAGGGTGGAGCGGATAGGTGGAAAGGAAGATAGACAAGTGGGACAGGTCAGTAGGATGGTGGCAAGTTAGAAAGTTGGAACTCGGATAAGGTGAACGTGGAGAGATGAGGAAACTGGTGAAGACCACGTTGATGCCCTGGGGTTGAGGGTGCCGAGGTGGAAGATCTGGCGTCTGGTGGTGAGGGAATGGCGATGGAGGAGACCCAGGAACTGGATGTCCTTGGAAGAGTCGGGGGACGTGGTTATTGATGTTTTTGGTCATGGGGCGTTGGAGTTGAATGTTGCGGGTTCCCTGGAAATGTTCTCTGAAGCGCTCTCGAAAATGTTGTCCCCAATGTAGAGGAGACCACATCGTGAGTAACAGATGCAATAAACGACATGTGTGGAAGTGCACACGGACATTTGATGGATGTGGAAGGCTCATTGGAGCCTTGGAAGGATGTGAGAGGGAAGATGTGGGTGCAGGTTTTGCAATTCCTGTGGTGGCAGGGGAAGGTGCCGTGAGGCGAGGGTGGGTTTTTGGAGGGCGTGGACTTGACTAGGTAGTCGTGGAGGAAAGAGTCGATAGGGTTGGGGAGGGAAATATAAATTCCCCTGTCACTGCAGAAATTGCAAAACCTGCACCCACATCTACCTCCTCACCTCTGACCAAGGCTCTAATGGTGGCTGCCACATCCATCAAAGTTTCTCCTGCACTTCCACACATGCCATTTCTTGTTCCGGTCCTCCCGATGCGGTCTCCTCTCAGTTGGAGAGAGGAGATGTGTCCTCACACAACACTTCAGAGGATATCTCCAGGATAACCGTAAGAATCAACCCCAGTGCCCCATGGCCAAACATTTCAACTCCCCCTCCCACTCTCCCGAGGACATGCAGGTCCTGGGCGTCCTGTATCGCCACTGCCTCACGACCCGATGACTGGAGGAAGAAAGCCTTATCATCCGCCTCGGGACTCTTCCACCCCATGGCATCAATTTTGACTTCACCCGTTGCCTCATTTCCCCTCCCCTACCTTACCCCAGTTCCCACCTTCCAGCTCAACACCATCCGCCTGACTTGTCCCCCCGTGCATCTTGATTCCCACCTGTCCACTCCACCTACTTCTCTGACATATCATGTTCACCCCACGCCTGTATCGACTTACAGCACTCTCAGCTACCTTCTCCCCAGCCACACCCCCTTCCCATTTGTCTCTCCATCACATGTGCTCCCAGTCTTATTCCTAATGAAGGGCTTTTGCCTGAAACGTCCATTTTTCCTGCACCTCAGATGCTGCCGGACCTGCTGTACTTCTCCAACACAACTCTAATCACGAGGGGAGTCAGTTGATTGACAAGATTTTCAGATATTTTCTATTGTTGACCACAGACTGTGGATGACAGCAGAACTTTAGCAATCACCAGTTTAGGGAACAGCTAAAGGACTGAGCACAAGTCTGGTCACGGCATAAATCAACATTTTTCTTAAAATTGTAAGATAAAAGATGGAAGTCTGTAGTATGCAATTTTGCCCATCAAGACCGTTTCACCAATGAGTTTCTCATTGATACGATTCAAAGTCAGGGTGCTATGGGCCTTGGAGGGGAACTTGAAAATGGTGGCGTTTCGTTGCATCTTCCAACCTTGTTATATAGTCAGTATAGCTGTTGAGCTTTGAAGGTTGTCAAAATGCCCGAATGACTTACTCCAGTGCATCTTATAGTGGTGCAATCTGCTGCAATTGTGCCTTAGCGGTGAAGGGAAGGAATATTGCAGGTGTTGAAGAGGGTACACTCAAGTGACTGCATTGTGGTGGACGGTGTCCAGTTCCTTAGGTGTTATTGAAGTTATACCCATCTAGGTAAATGGAGAGAGTTACATTCCATGTCTCTTTTGTGCCTTGCAAACGATGTAGGATTCACAGAACAATGAGTTGAGTTTATAATCAAAAAATGTCTCAAGAACATGTTATTGTTGTCAAAGTATTTATGTAGCCAGTTTCGATAAGCTTTTCCCCTGAAATAATAGCTCTGTGGACGATTACACGGGGTAATTTGTTTACAGTAAAGTTATTGAATGTCAATGAGATATGATTAAATTCTCGTTTGTCAGAGTGATCATTATTCTATTTCCTCCTTGTGTTGAACAATTTGATTCCATTCGCTGTCTGATTTCAAGTTCCAATTCCCATCTGTGCTTGAAATATCAACCGTTTCTTCGCATAAATGTCTCCTCCTGCTGTAATAATATGTAAGGATGCGGCAGGGGACAGCAGAGATTAATGAACATGTTGTCAACACTGGAGAAAATGGAGCTTCGTGGAATGATTGGTTAGGCTAGGATTATTCTCCTTGAAACAAAGGAGAGGGAGGGGAGCTCTATAATCACATAATAACATTTATAAACGTTCAATATTCATGGGATCTTGACAGGGTAGTTACGGGCAGGTGGTTCACCCTCTGGTATGAGGAGCGCACCAGAGGACATGAACTCAGAATTAGATATTACCTAATTCAAAAATGAGGAGTAATTTCTTTGCTCAGGGGCCAGTGAATCGGTGGAACTCCTTGCCGAAATTGTTATTGAGGCTGAGGTGTTGTGTATTTTCAAACTATGCCAGACAGATATTTAACCAGAAAGATGATGAAGCTTTGTCGTGGCAAAGCTGGAGAATGGAGTTGAGGCTTATCAGATCAGCCATGAGTTCGTTGAATGGTGGAGCAGACTCGATGGGCTGAATGGCCGACTTCCAATCCTACATCATTTGGTGTAACGTCTTATTTTATTGATACCTTTAGAATTCTGAGGGGATGGGATGAATGATAGAAAAGGTTTCTCAAACTGATCAGACAGATCAGGAACTAAGCTCATAAGGTCATGAACAGGAAATGTGCTGTGGCCTGGATACAACAAATGGCACTGGGCACACCGCAGATGGGTATGTGCAGATGTTGTGATTGCTAAAGAAAATTGGTGGATATAATATTGTTGCCAACTTGGTGACCACGCTGGATGCTGGATCATAGTATGATTCACACAGCAAAAATTTGTGAAAGAATGAAAGATTCGTTTCATTGGAAAAGTTTTCTGCGGTTCCAATTCAATTGACTGTTTAAATTACTGATCAGAACTTTGTGTGGTGTATTAAACTAAAATTCACAAGCCCACTGGATAAAATATTGCACTCGATCTCTCCTTTTTTGTTCCCCTTTCATTATAAGACCATAAGACATAGGAGTGGAAGTAAGGCCATTCGGCCCATCGAGTCCACTCCGCCACTAAATCATGGCTGATGCGCATTTCAGCTCCACTTGCCAGCGTTCTCCCCGTAGCCCTTAATTCCTCTAGACAACAAGAACCTATCAATCTCGGCCTTGAAGACATTTAGCGTCCCGGCTTCCACTGCACTCCGTGGCAATGAATTCCACAGGCCCACCACTCTCTGGCTGAAGAAATGTCTCCGCATTTCCGTTCTGAAATGACCCCCTCTAATTCTAAGGCTGTGTCCACGGGTCCTAGTCTCCTCGCCCTCAGAAACAATTTTCTAGCATCCACCTTTTCAAAGCCATGTATTATTTTGTACGTCTCTATTAGATCTCCCCTTAATCTTCTAAACTCCAACGAATACAATCCCAGTATCCTCAGCCGTTCCTCATATGCTAGACCTGTCATTCCAGGGATCATCCGTGTGAATCTCCGCTGGACACGTTCCAGTGCCAGTATGTCCTTCCTGAGGTGTGGGGACCAAAACTGGACACAGTACTCCAAATGGGGCCTAACCAGAGCTTTATAAAGTCTTAATAGTACATCTCTGCTTTTATATTCCAACCCTCTTGAGATAAGAGACAACATTGCATTCGCTTTCTTAATCACAGACTCAACCTGCATGTTTACCTTTAGAGAATCCTCGACTAGCACTCCCAGATCCCTTTGTGCTTTGGCTTTATTAAGTTTCTCACCATTTAGAAAGTAGTCCATTCCTATATTCTTTTTGCCAAAGTGCAAGACCTCGCACTTGCTCACGTTAAATTCCATCAGCCATTTCCTGGACCACTCTCCCAACCTGTCTAGATCCTTCTGTAGCCTCCCCACTTCCTCAGTACTACCTGCCTGTCTACCTAACATTGTATCATCGGCAAACTTCGCTAGAATGCCCCCGGTTCCCTCATCCAAATCATTAATATATAATGCGAACAGCTGTGGCCCCAGCAACGAACCCTGCGGGACACCGCTCGTCACCGGCTGCCATTCTGAAAAAGAACCTTTTATCCCAACTCTCTGCCTTCTGTTAGATAGCCAATCCTCAATCCATCCCAGCAGCTCACCTCGAACACCATGGGCCCTCACCTTGCTCAGCAGTCTCCCGTGTGGCACCTTATCAAAGGCCTTTTGAAAGTCCAGATAGACCACATCCACTGGGTTCCCCTGGTCTAACCTACTTGTTACATCTTCAAAAAATTCCAACAGGTTTGTCAGGCATGACCTCCCTTTACTAAATCCATGTTGACTTGTTCTAATCAGACTCTGCTCTTCCAAGAATTTAGAAACCTCATCCTTAATGATGGATTCTAGAATTTTACCAACAACCGAGGTTAAGCTGATTGGCCTATAATTTTCCATCTTTTGCCTTGATCCTTTCTTGAACAAGGGGGTTACTACAGCCATCTTCCAATCGTCCGGGACCTTTCCTGACTCCAGTGACTCTTGAAAGATCTCAACCAATGCCTCTGCTATTTCCTCAGCAACCTCTCTCAGAACTCTAGGGTGTATCCCATCGGGGCCAGGAGATTTATCAATTTTAAGACTTTTTAACTTTTCTAGCACTATCTCTTTCCTAATGGCAACCATACTCAACTCAGCCCCGTGACACCCTTTAATTTTTGGGATATTACTCCTGTCTTCCACTGTGAAAACTGACGCAAAGTACTTGTTAAGTTCTCCTGCTATTTCCTTATCTCCCATCACTAGGTTCCCTGCATCAGTTTGAAGTGGCCCAATGTCTACTTTTGCCTGTCGTTTGTTTCTTATGTACTGAAAGAAACTTTTACTATTATTTCTAATATTACTGGCTAGCCTACCTTCATATTTGATCCTCTCATTTCTTATTACACTCTTTGTTATCCTCTGTTTGCTTTTGTATCCTTCCCAATCTTCTGATTTCCCACTGTTCTTAGCCACTTTATAGGATCTCTCTTTTTCTTTAATACATTTCCTGACTTCCTTTGTCAGCCAAGGTTGTCTAATCCCTCCTCGGTTAATCTTTCTTTTCTTGGGAATGAACCTCTGTACAGTGTCCTCAATTATACCTACAAACTGCTGCCATTTTTGCTCTAGTGTCTTCCCGGTTAGCCTCTGCTTCCAGTCTATTTTAGTCAGTTCCTCTCTCATGCCCTCATAATTACCTTTATTCAACTGTAACACCATTACATCAGATTTCGACTTCTCCCTTTCAAACTCCAGACTGAACTCTACCATATTATGGTCGCTACTTCCTAAGGGTTCCCTTACTTTAAGATCTTTTATAGAGTCTGGTTCATTGCAAAGCACTCGGTCCAGAATAGCCTGCTCTCTTGTGGGCTCCATGACTAGCTGTTCCAAAAAGCCATCCTGTAAGCATTCCATGAATTCCCTTTCTTTAGATCCACTAGCAACATTATTTACCCAGTCCACCTGCATATTGAAGTCACCCATGATCAATGAAACCTTGCCTTTCTGACATGCCTTCTCTATTTCCCGGTACATGTTGCGTCCCTGGTCCTGACCACTGTTAGGAGGTCTGTACACAACTCCAATTATGGTTTTTTTGCCTTTGTGGTTCCTCAATTCCACCCACACAGACTCCACATCATCCGACGCTATGTCATTCAATACCATAGATTTAATTTTGTTCTTAACTAACAAGGCAACCCCACCCCCCCTGCCCACCTCTCTGTCTTTTCGATAAGTCGAAAAACCATGGAGGTTTAACTGCCAGTCCTGACCCCCCTGTAACCAAGTCTCTGTGATGCCTACTACATCATAATCATTCACTATTATCTGTGCCATTAATTCATCGGCTTTGTTATGAATGCTACGAGCATTCAGGTAAAGTGCCTTAATGCTAACTTCCTTATTAGAGATGTTGTTATCATTCGATGTAAATTCATAGAAAGTCAAGATGAAATGAAAGGAGGAAGGAAACGTTTGCACTCCTTTTCATTATCCCAATGTAACTTACAACAGAATCAAATTGCTTTACTTCGACTTTGATGAGATATCGATTTATCACAAATCTCCGTTGCAATGAAGGGCAAGAGCAAGATTCTCCACCCAAAGTATCCTAAAGATGCGAGGCAGAAAGGAAAACAAGAGCTGCTTATGATGGAAATAACAGCCAGAGAAGGATTCAACTCCACACATGAGCAATGGAAGAGCAACCCGTCGCCTGAACCCCTAGGAGACTTCAGCCCATTGCAAAGGGGCTCACATGTGACCCCGTCAAGATCACATTTGGTGCACTGAGGGGATAAGAAATTCCCTGAGCCGAATCGAATCCACACCATTATGTTTCTGCTTTCAGTGGAATAATAATACCAGCAAAATACAAGCAATTGACCTCGTCCTTGGAAGGAATACCTTGTCCTTGATTTATTTCGAGTCGGAACTGTCTCAGAATGAACCAGCAAACATGAAATTCCCGTCACATTCACACGCACATTTAATCTTGACGCATAATTTCTTCAGATAGTTTCTCTCTCACGTGAAGAAGTATGTACGGAGAGAGAAGTGAAGGTGATGTTTTAGCTCGATGGTCTTTCTCATATGGCTGAACCTGAACTGGGTAAAATTCCCGGAAATGCAGTTTTGTTCGTTTCATTTTATTAATTTTGCTGTAACTTCACTCTGTTCATTCCAATGATCGGAAGTGAATTGGATTTATATGATTGGAACGTTTAATGTTGTGTTCAATTTTGCTCCGAATTTATTTCAGCTTAAAGAAAATACTGATGAGAAAAACAGAAGGTTGAACTACAAAACAAGATGCCAGTTTTGATGCTCAGTTACTTTGGCAGATTTCAGTGGGTATCAAATGAACGCAATATCATGGCGATCGTCCTCCAATCTTTAAGGCATGGGATTAAAGCAGGAAATCGGTCTCCAAGAGACGGGTCACTTCCTATTCATTATGGAATAGCTTTCCTTGACAATATACAAAATCTGCTCTGTTCCATTTATAATGCTTCATGTGGTATATTAATATAAATCTTTCAAAACTGAGTTTTTTTTTGCTGAATCTTACTCAGCTGCATTCGCTTCCGATATTTATTTGCATCTGAAGTCGTCCAAATAAGACATTGTTTCCTCGCACCTTCTACCCCCTACACCCTCCTTTACACTTTTACCTGGCCACAGGCTGTCTCTCTCCTGGTGAAACTCACTGCTTCTGTGTCTCTAAATGTGCTTTTCCAAATATTTTGGAAACGGATTGTCTGAGTGACAGAAATTCTGCTCCCATCATTTATTAGTCCGACTTCGATGGTTTTGAAATCTTGACTTTCAGAAATTTATGAACTTGAAAGAGTGAATTTACCACATATTTACTGACTCCAAACCTCATATACTCCGGACAACTTCCATTCGGTTTTCCTTGGTTCAGTGTCAAATTTTCCAACACACAAATAAATAAAATTCCATCCCCACTAAACGCCGTCAGCATCGTCTCCAATGTCTGAGCAGCCCAGTAAACGCTGGCAGCGTCCTTTCTGATAGAATCACATATTCCCTACAAGGCAGGAAGTACAGTTCAGACAATCAAGTCTGTAGGGAGACTCTGAACAGCATCTCAACCAGACATAGCTCCCATCTCAATCCCTCCAGGCCTCTGGCTTGTGATTACAAATAAACCTGCTGGAATAAAACCTGGCATCGTGTGACTGCTGACCTTATCACTGCGTTACCCCTGGCTAATTCACTTAACTGACTGAATTCACTCCCTGGACACATCAGCGCAATTTAACATGGCCAATCCAACTAACCTACAGACTTAAGAGCAGTGAGAACCACTGAGCAAATGTACCATCACATTGAACACTATTTGAATCATGTGTAATGGCTTTACACACTGGTAACTCCACCTAGTGAAAGCAAGCCGCGCCCACCAACTCGAATTCAATGCATCCAAACGCGGTTCTATGCTGGACAACCTCATTGTACACAAATCTGCTGGAAATGTTTCTGCACTCAGATCTGAATGGGTTTACTTTGTTTTCTTCCTCAGATTCCCGATTTAAATAAACATATCAGTCAGGAACAACTCTATATAATGGTTTTCATTACAACACAAACACAATGTGCAGTTTGCAGAAGTTACGTGTTTGCACTTTCATGACACTCGGTCTCTCCAGGAGCTGCAGTCCTTCCCCAGCTGATTCAGACATCACTGTCCTTCCTGTGACATGTCCCATCGAGAATGGATGTCCCATCTCTGGGGAACAGAGCGACAGGTTTAAAACCTTTACGATGCCCCCAGCGGAGTATTGAGCCCTGTGACAGGCGGGGACACTAACCACGATACAGTGGAGGATGACAACATCGAAGGAGGCCCTTCAGCCTGTTGTGGCAGCGCTTGTCAAACACAACTGCTTAACGGCCTGAATCAAGTTTTCCATCGTTTAGCCCATAATTTTACATGTTTTGGCATCACAATTTAACATCTCGATTTTCTTTCAGGTTAGAATGATTTCTGCCTCTCTGACCCTTTCCGCAAATCTACTCAAACCTTTCTGCCTTTTCCAGAAATCTTTTGGCCCCAGTGTTCGATCCCTCCATCAATAACAAAAGCATCTTTCAGTCTATCCTATCCATAACCCTCATTATTTAGTACATCTCAGTCATGTCTTCTCCAATCTCCTCTGCTCAGTGACAAACAACCCCAGTCTGTCCAATCTCTCCTCACAACTGAAACTCTTCAGCCCAGACAATATCCCAGTGAATCTCTACTGCAACGTTCCCAGTGCGATCACATCCATGCAGGACTCTGAATTGCAGAACTGCACACAGTAATCTAGCTAGGGCCGAATGAACTTTTTTCTATTCTGTTACAGTATGAGGGCGTCGCTGGCTCGGCAGTATTGATTGCTATCCCTAATTGCACAGCGGATAGTTGAAACTCAACCATATTGTAGTGAGTCTGGAGTCACATGGAGGCCCGAGCAGGTAAGAATGGCTGTTACATTCCTTAAATGACGTCAGATGTTTTTTTTTCAACAATTGAACATGGATATATAGGAGTTGTTAGATCGTAATTCCAGATATTTATTGAATCCCAATTCTACCACCGAGCATGGTCAGAGTCAAACCCAGGTGCCTGGTGTCTGAATTAACAGTTCAGTGTTCAGTGGTAATAGCGCTCGGCCATTGCAGAAAAGCAGTGAAACTGATCTTATCCAATAAAGTCGCTTTTCCCCGACACTGTCCCATGCCATTTTCCTGAGCTTGACCACCCCCCCCCCCCCCCGCCGCCCGAATTATCTCGGGTCCATATCAGTAAAAGCTGCTCCATGAGTATTGATCTCACAACAGTGGTAAACAAATGGATCAAATGGTCTGCAGGTCCCGATGGTGGGGTTGGGGCACGTTCACCCAGCAACAGTGACCCCAGCCACACAGACTGATCGGTATCAATGTGAGAGTCTGTATTAGACTTTACAATGCCTTAGTGAAATGGGAAAAGACTCCCCAAACACGTGATGAAAGAGCGGCTCTCTGAAAGCTCGTGCTTCAATTAAACCTGTAAGACCATAACCTGGTGTTGGGTCATTTTTAACTTTGTACTCCATAGTCCAACAACGCCATCTCCAAATTAATGAAATGGGGGTTATGGGATGGAAAGTTCGGTTAGTGATCGTAGGAGGGAAGAAATCTCTGAGAACGGGTGGATTTGAATTCTGACACATGAAACACAGAGATGTGAGCGAGCAGAGCTTGAAGGAAAAAAAAAATCACCTTGGAGAAAATCAAAACTTTAAAACAACTGATTCCTTTGTGTTTCACAAAAGACTGGGTAACATAGAACAATTACTGCCGTGACTCGGATTCGAACCGAGTTTGCTGCGGCCACAACGCAGAGTACTAACCACTACACGATCACGGCAGCCCACTAACACGCACTAAGCGTTCGCAATAAGTACAGTATCATAAGGAATGTTAGGCAGAGCAGCAAATGCACAATATCAGTGCTTAGCGAACAGTAGCTGATATGTGGGAACTAAGAATGGTCTGACCATTTAACATCGGTTCCCCCAGTGGCTGTGTTGATTCCATCATTGATGTGTTGAGGGCTGAGATAAATACATTTCTCCAAAACATCAAAGACTCCGCGGACAGTGCAGCTTTTATAACCTGCACATCCACCAATATCATTTATTATATCCGTTGCTCCCGGTGCAGTCTCCTGTACATTGGGGAGACTGGGCGCCTCCAAGCAGAGCGCTTTAGGGAACATCTCCGGAAAACCCGCACCAATCAACCACACAGCCCTGTGGCCCAACATTTCAACTCTCCCTCCCACTCTGCCGAGGACATGGAGGTCCTGGGCCTCCTTCACTGCAGCTCCCTCACCACCAGACACCTGGAGGAAGAACGCCTCATCTTCCACCACGGAACACTTCAACACCAGGGTATCAATCTGGACTTCAACAGTTTCCTCAATTCCCCTTCCCCCACCTCACCCCATTTCTAAACTTCCAGCTCAGCACTGTCCCCATGACCTCTCCTGACTTGTCCTACCTGCCTATCTTCTATTCCACCTATCCATTCCACCCTCCCCACCCCGACCAATCACCTTCATCCGCTCCCCCATTTTACTATTGTACGCTATGCTACTTTCTCCCCACCCCCACCCTCCTCTCACTTATCTCTCCACCCTTCAGACTCTCTGCCTGTATTCTTGACGAAGAGCTTTTGCCCGAAGCGTCGATTTTACTGCTCCTCGGATACTGCCTGATCTGCTGTGCTCTCCCAGCACCACTAATCCAGAATCTGGTTTCCAGCATCTGCAGTCATTGTTTTTACCAAGCTTTTGTTGAAATATATACTTCAATAGCAATGCAGTTTACCATCGGTTACTTCTCGAGTTTCCCCACACAAGGCAGTAACCACTGCTGCCACATGGTCCCTGTTCCTCGCCCCAGAATCAGAGGAACTGAGTGGCGCAGTCGCGAATAACCAACTTGAAATCAAGATGGGAATGAAGTTGCAGAGAGACTCGATGGCTCAAGTGACTCAACCGGAGAATGCACGGTGTTTCTATCATGGTTTAGAGTCGCAAGCAATTCCGAGGTTGGGAGTGCTTCTGGTCAAAGGCGGGGCAGAAGGGAAAATTTGTTCCCGTTTATAATAACAGCAATCTACGGTGCATCTTGCTGAGACAGCTGAGTGCCACAACTGGAGCGTGGGCAGCTGGTTTGAAGTTTAATTTTGCTTCACTATCACCCAGTTCCCTGGAATGAATTGCTTTCACCATTTTTATTTCCAATTGTTTTCTATCTCCCAGCAGTCTGCGGCTTTCTTCCTCATGGTTAATTGCATGACGAACTGTTGTGTGATCTGCACACTGCTAAATCACGGCAACTACAAGTAAATATAAATCATTGATCTTTTTGAGAAAACAGTGGAACTCACTGCAGGCATGCTGCTTAGGTTTGCAGGCGATACCAGTATTGTAGACAGTGAGGAAGATTATCAAAGTTTCGAAAGGATCTTAATCAAATGAGTCGTTGTACTGAAAAATGTAACATGGAGTTCAATCTGGATAAATGAAAGGTATTACATTTTGGTACAACAATACGTGTGGCTTTGCGTATGTTGGAGAACAGGGAAGCTCGGTGTGCAGGTACATAATTCCTTGTAATTTGCATTACCAACAGACAAGATGATTCAAAGGCATTTCACATACTTCCCTTCATTGCTCATTCCTTTGTGTATAGTAGTTGGGACGTTATGTTGAAGTTTTGCAGGACATTGATGAGGCCTCCTCTCGAATATTATGTCCAGTTCTGGTCGCCCAGTTGTGGGAATGATATTATTCAGCTGGAATAGGTTCACAAAACGTTTGTTGCCTGTGGAAGGTTTGAGTTATAATGAAAGGCTGGATAGGCTGAGACTATTTTCAGATTCGAGTTTGGGGTACTGGATATGGGGTACTTGAGGAGCAGGAGAATCGACGTTTCGGGGAAAAGCCTGATGAACGACACTTGCGTGAAAAAAAACATTGATTCTCCTGCTCCCCGGATGCTGCCTTACCTGATGTGCTTTCCCAGCACAACACTCTCGACTCTGATCTCTCATCTGCAGTTCTCACTTTCTCCTAGTTGAGACTGTTTTCACTCGTGGTTGGGGGTTTGTACGGTGACCTGACAGAAGTTTATGAATTATTGAGAGGCAAGTTAGAGTTAACGATAGCGGCCTTTTCCCAGGAGGGGGATTGCAAGACGAGAGGGCATATGTTTAAGATGAAAAGAGAGTTTTTTTTTAAAAGACATGTTTAGATACCGTATTTTACGTGTGTAATTAATTGCTGAGGAAGTGATGGATGAGGGTATGTTTGCAACATTTAATGGACAATTGATTCCAAACATGAATGGGAAAGTGGGATTTTTAAAATAAATTTATTCATGCCTAGTACATCAGTTATTTCCCAGAGGGCATTTAAGAGTCAACCACGGTATTATCCATCTGGAGTCTCCTGTGGGACAGAGCAGATGAATATGACAGTTTGCTTCCCGAACTGGGATGAGTGAATCAGATGGGATTTTCCACACAACTGATTCAGGTTATCAAGAAACTCTTCAATTCCAGGTGCTTATTGAATTCAAACTCCACCATCTGTTATGCCAGGACCTGAACTCTTTGTCCCCAAAATATTACCTGGGTTTTGGATTAACAACACATTAATAAAACAACAAGGGCATTATCACCACTCAGCGGGTACAGGAGGAGGCAGACGGGAATGGGTGAGTTTGGCAGTATGTTCAGCATGGATCGGTTGGACTGACAGTCCTGTTTTCATGTTGTCTGACTCTGACTAAAGCTATGGAGCAGGAAGCTGGTTGGGATTAAAGGCGCATTGACAGCATAATCGATCTCCTGATGGGATATGTAATCCTGCTGGAGTCTCCGGAGGTTATTTTGCTCAGTGATCCCTTCCCACACACGGGACTGGTGAACGGTCTCGCTCCAGTGTTACTGATTAAATGAGATTCCATCTCTGTGGTTAATTGAATCTCTTCCAGAAGTTCCTATATTGCCCTACTTTCTCTGTGGTATCTGTGTCCTTTTTTCTACACAGGGTGAACGATCCTTTCAAATTGTGTCCACACAGATACAAATCCTGTTTTCCATGTTGAGAATTTGTTTTCATTCTTCCTCATTCACCCACGGGGTGTGAGTATGACTGGTCAGGACAACATTTATTCTTCGCCCCTCGTTCGTTTCTGTCTGGCTACACCACAAACCCGGGTGTGATCCCAGCCTCGGGTGTCTGTCTGTGGGCAGTCCACACATTCTCTGTGTGTAAGCGTTTTTAAGGGCTCAACACGCTCCATTTGTGCCACTCAGCTGTCTTAGAAAGATGCACCGGAAATCGCTATGATAGTATAAACGGGGACAACCATTCCCTTGAGCAGGAGCACACTCATCCGAGGAATTTCTTGCGCCTCTACACCATCGCAGAAGGACGCACGCTCACCAATTGCATCACTGGAGACAGAGAGTAACTCCACGCACTCATTCTCATCCCCATTTCCGGTTGGATCTGGGCGGCTGTGCCGATGTTATGCTAAACTCCTATTGAAGCATACATTTCAACAATATCCTGTACTGTCCCCCAAGTCTTTGATGCTTGTCGAAATCTATTAATCTCAGTTTTCAACATTCTCTTACAAGGGATCTCCACAGCCTCTGAGGAAACCGAACTGAAAGATTCAGCTCATTCACAGTTCCCACATATATATCACTGTTCGCTGAGTACTGATATTGGGCATTTGCTGTTCTTTCGAACATTTCCTCTGCTGGTATACTTATTGCTTCTTGCAAGCATCCTGTTCTGTGGTTGCTGTGATCGTTGTTGTCGGTATTTTGCATTGTGACCACAGCAACCTCGATTTGAAACCAAATCACGGCACTAATTGTTCTCTCCGTTGTCCTTTTTGTGACACATGCTCAGAAATTAATTGTTTTACCTTCAAATTCCGCTCTCTCACATCTCTGCGTTTCATATATCAGGATTCAAACACACCCGTTGTCAGAGATTCCGGTCCTTCCCACGATCATTAAACCTCCTTTCCGTCCCTCCTCCCATTTCTCTGAGGCAATGCCCAATCTATCACTCTCTTTCACATTCATACTGTTCTGTCTGTGCTGCTGCTGCGGTTACTGTTGTTGGGTGAACGTGCCCCAATCCCACCATCGGGACCTTCAAACAAGTCGATCCATTTGGATCCCATGGTTGTGAAACCAATCCCCATGTAGCAGCTTTTACTGACAATGGCCAGAGACAATTGGAGCGTCAGGCTCATGGAAAATACCCAGGGCGGTTTTGGTGAAAAGACATTTTATTGTTCAAGATTAGCTTTGTGGCTTTCTGTGTTGGTCTTGTGGTAATTTCATAGGACTGATAATCCAGAGACCGAGGTAATAGTCTGGGTACTCGGGCTTGAATCCCACAATGCCATGATCGTCAAATTTGGATTCAATAAATATCTGCATTGAAGAATCAAATGACTACTGTATATCCAATGACAATGGTTGATTAAAAAAATCTGTTTCATTGATGTTATTTCGGGATGGAATTTGCTATCCTTACTTGGTCTGGGCTGCATGTGACTTCAGACTCGTAGCAATATGGTTGAGTCTCAACTGCCCTCTGGGCAATTTGGAATGGGTAATAAACTCTGCCCAGCCAGGATCGCCCTCATACTAATCCAGAAATTTAAAAAAACAAATGCCCATTAGCCTCAAGCAAGAGCGTTGTGTGCAGTCTTGCAAGTCACATTATAGCAGGGTTGTGATCACACTGAGAACATTACAGGAGATATTTACCAGGATATTGTTTGGGCTGAAGAGTTTCAGTTTGGAAGAAAAACAGGACAGAGTGGAGTGTTTGTGGCAGTGCAAAGGAGATGGAGACAAGACATGAGTGAGTTAGGGTATGGACAGGGTTGACTGAACGAGTTTGCCATCGATGGAGGGATCGATCAGCAGGGGCCAGATATTTAAGGAAAAAGACAGAAAGGTTTGAGAAGATGTTCGAAAAATCTTTATCAGCCAGCGGGGGGTTGGAATTTGGAATACACTGTCTGCATTGTTCAGAGCGGCAGGGAGGCTTATAACCTGAACAAATATTCAGATGTGAACTTTTGATGCCAAGACAAATCAGGCTGTGGGGTAAGCATTCTGAAATAGGATTCAGTTTTTTAGGCATTGTTTTTGACAAGTGTGGCCACAATTGGTGGAAGGGCCTCCTTTGACACTCTTGTCCTCGGTAGTATAATGGTTAATATCCCTGCTTGTCACAGGGCTCAATTCTCCTCTGGGCACGATGTAAATATTTTAAAATTGTCGCTCCATTTCCAAGTGCGGGTATTGATACCTGTCCTTCCATTCTCGATGGGTCATGTCACAGGAAGGACAGTGCTGCCTGAATCAGTGTGGGAAAGGGCTGCAGCTCTCAGGGAGGCAGAGTGTCAGTGAAAGTGCAAACACGTGACCTCTGCAAACTGCACCTTTTTACTGTGTTGGAATGAAAAGCATTTGACAGGCTTGTTCCGGATTGAGGGTGTTTATTGGAAGCAGGAAGGTGAGGAAGGAACAGCGTAAAAGCGTTCAAATATGAGTGCAGAAACATTTCCCGCAGCACGAATCAGATTGTAAAGCGCAGAGTAGTGTTTCGATACATTGAATTTGGGTTGATTTGCTTTGATGAGGCTGAGTTACCAGGATATAAAGCCATTAAGAATGATACAGGTTTTGCTCACAATGATGGAACATTGGCTCAGTAATTCGCATTGCTGTTTGGTCTGAGGGTTATATTGATTGGCCAAGTTAAATTGCCCTCTCGTGTCCAGGGATTGAATTAAGTAAATTAAGTGAATTAGCCATGGATAACGCGGGGACAATGCCAGAAGTCACAGGACGCCAGGTTATACCCCAACAGCTTTTTTTTTGATATCATAATGGGGAGGGTTACCCCTTCTTCTGGTGAAATATAAAGAAATGGGGAGGGGAGCTAGGTCTGGGTGAGATGCTCCTCAGTGTGTCGACACCGGATTGATTGACTGAAATGCTCTCTCTGCACTGTAGGATTCTGTGATTCTCTCGGAGAGGGTTATGACGGTGTTTACTGGGGTGTAAAGCCATTAGAGACAATGCTGAGACGGGGTGTACTGAGGATGAGATTTTATTCACTTGTTGTCTTCGAAAATTTAGAACAGTTATCCCTGAACCAAGAAAGACTTAATTGGGGGGGTGGGGGGTTCATGTTTTGAGATGTTTTGGACAGAGTAAATAGGAGGAAAATTCCATATTTCAATTGAGTAAACGTCTAGACGTCAGACATTCAAAACCTTTGATAAAACCTTTGAAGGACAAAGAAATGATGAGAGCAGAATCGCTGTTACTCCGAGAATCTGTTTTTCAAAATATTTGGAAAGGCACATTTGGCGAGATACAAGGAAACAAATTCACAAGGAGAGAGACAGCGTGTGGCTAGGGTGTGGTGTAGTCGGTTGGAAGTTGCGGGGAAACAATGTCTAAGTGGGTTGACTTTAAATGTAAAGAATTTCGTGAACGTGTGCAGCTGAATAAGATTCGATTCCAAAACCTCTGGATTTCGAAAGATTTGGCATGATATTCTACCTGAAGCATTGTGAATGGAACTGAGTGGATTTTTCTTATTGTGAAGGGAAGATATGACATAATGAATAAGAAGTGACCAGTTGCTTGGAGAGCGACTTATTGCTTTAATCACATGCGATAAGGATGTGAGGACAAATACCATGATGTTTGGTCCATTTAATACTCGGTGAAATCTGCCAAAGCAACGAGCAACAAAACTGGTGGATTTTCTTTTGCACTTTAACCCTCTGATTTTCTAAGCAGTATTTTCCTAAAGCTGAAATAAAGTCTGAGCAAATTTGAATGCAACATTAATCGTTCCAATGAGATAAATCTAATTCACTTGTGATTATTACAATGAACATTATGAGGTTGCAGCAAAATTAAAATGAAACGACCAAAACAGTGTTTCTTGCGATTTAATTCAATTCAGGTTCAGCCATATGAGAAAGGCCATTGAGCCACAACATCGCCTTTATTTCCCTCTCCATGGCTGCTTCTTGACGTGAAAGAGAAAGTGACTGAAGAAATTATGAGTCAAATGTAGATGTGATTATGAGGGAAAATTCTTGTTCTCTGTTTCATTCCGACACAGTTCTGACTCAGAATGTATCAATGACAGCTATTCATTGTGACGAACATGGCGATTTGTTGGCATTTGCTGTTATTATAATTCAGGTGCAAGCAGAATCACAATGGTGTGGATTTGATTCCACTCTGCAAATTTCTCATCCTTCACTTTCACCACATATAACCTGATGAGGTGACATGTTACCCCTCTACAAAATGTGCTGAGAAGACTGAATGATTGTGGTGGTGGGTTATTACACCACTGTGCTCCGCATTCACGAGTTCGAGTCACACTCTGGTTGCTAACTTCACAAACCGCTCCAGCAGTTTTTATTGGCACCTCACACCTCTGGTATAGAATGGATAGAGAATCTTGTTCTTGTCCTTCACTGCACGGGAGATTCACGTATAATCGGCATCACATTAAAGTCGAAATGAAGAGTGAGAGCAGTCATTGTATTCAATTGTAGATTAACTTGGAGTAATGAGAAAGAACGCATTTTTCTTTCCGCCCCACATTCCATCTCGTCTTTCTATGAATTTGCATCGAAAGAATGAGAAACAAATAACAACAGATCGGGAGCACAAGTTTATCCAGTGGGGGGTGGAGGAGGGGGGCGGGCATGAGTATCTTAACCTAACACTTCACACAATGATCTGATCAGTAATTCAAACAGTGACTCGGAATTGGAACCACAGAAGACTTCTGCAATGAAACGAACCTTTCATTCTTTCACAAGTTTCTGCTGTGTGTGAATCATACAGCGATCCATCATCCAGCGTGATCACTGACTTGCCAATTGTATAAGGTCTACCAACTTTCTTCAGCTTTCACAGCTTATGTATGCAGCCACCTGTGCTGTGCCCAGTGTCATTTGTTATCCCCAGGTCACAGTACATTTCGTCCTCCTGAGATTATGAGCCTTGTTCCTGATCTGTCTGATCTGTGTAATAGACCTCTTCTATCACTTCATCCCATCCCCCCACAATTCTGGACTTATTAATAAAATAAGGCGTTTGACAGAATGTTAAACAAATGGGAGTTTGCCATTCAGCCCATGGAGTCTGCCCCACCATTCAACGAACTCATGATTGATCTGATAATCTTTAACTCCTTTCTGCCAACTTACCTCGTCAAATTTTCATCATCTTTCTGATTAACTACCTGGCACTGTTTGAAAACACCCAACAACACTGATGGCACAGATTGTTAGGCCGCTGAGCAAAGAGATAACTCCTCATTTCTGAATTAAATGGGCAATATCTAATTCTGAGATTATGTCCTCTGGTGCTCTCCTCACAGCATGGGGCAAACCACCTGCCTGTCTCTACCCTGTCAAGATTCCACGAATATTGAACGTTTATTATTCGTGTTATATGATTATATAGCACCCCTCCACCTCCTTTGTTTCGAGGAGAATAATCCCAGCCTAACCAATCATTCCACGAAGGTCTATATTATACAGAGTTCGCAACATCCTCGTAAATCTCTGCTGTCCCCTACAGCGTCCTTACATATTCTTAAGACAGATGGAGAAATTTCGGTGATGAAATGGGTTGGAATTTCGGCCGCAGACCAAATACAGCAATGATAACTCTGACAAATCTGAATCTAATCATATTCGATTGTCATTTGATGGCTTCATTGTAGCTGAATTCCTCCGTGTCATCGTCCTGACAGCTAGTGTTTAGGAGAAATGGAACCTGATCGCGCATAAAAGAAGTTGACAACAAAAATATGTCCGTCGATCGACTTTGTTTGATTATTAACTCAACCCTTGTCTCCGTGAAGCCTACATCGTCCACAACGCACAAATTAGATGTTGAACAGAACTCTCTCCATTTGCCTAGGTGGGTGCCGCTGAAATACCACTGAAGGAACTGGAAACCCTCCACGAAAACACAGTCACTTACTGTACATTGTTCAATGCCTGAATATTTATTCCCTTCACTGCTGAGGCACAATTGCAGCAGAGTGCACCACCTAGAATATTCACTGAAGTAAGTCATCCAGGCTTTGTTGACAGAACCTTCAAAGCTCAAAGACTGTACCGACTATAATGACAAGGTTGAAGATGCACTGAAACGTCACCATTTATGAATTACCCTCCAAGGCACATACTAGCATGACTTGGAGAGGAAGCAGTGGTAACTTCATTGTGTGGTGAAGCGGTCTTGATGGGCAAAGAGTTATACTCGAGCCCTCCACATTTCATTTTACAATTTTGAAAAATGTTGTTTATCGCATTGACCAGACTTGTGCTCATTCCTTCAGTTGTTTCCAAAACTGGCGTTTGCTAAAGATCGAATATCATTCTCAGACTGTGGTACAACTGATCTCCCTGCCCAACAATCTTCAGAGATCTGTGAATATCTACTCCAAAATCTCTTTGGTCCTGTACACCACTCAGAATCCTCACTGCTATTGTTTCAACTCTCTAAATTCATTACCACTTATTGGTTTGGATTCAATTCCATTCGCCGTTTTTCCTTTCCACCTGAATGATACATCCCTGCGATCCCTGATATTATTCATCACAGTCACCAAGACGACCAATTGTTGCATCGTCTGTAAACATCTAAATGTGACTCCTACAACTACGTTTGAATTATTGATCTACATCAGGAAACAGTGGTACTCCACTGGAAACAGGCATCCAAGCATTGTTCATTGCTGGATGGGATGAACACCTGCAATAACAGCAGAATTGGACCCTTGCTATCATTTGTTAACCTGATTGCAACTCTGCAGGTTGGTCTCCTGACTGATTCCTTCTCACATAGGGGAGTGGTGAATGACCTGCCCACATTGTGACTGAGGAAGTGAGTTTACATTTCAGCGGGTAATTAAATCCCTTCCTACAGAACCCGTCACCATGGACCTGACTTCATGGAGGCGTGGGTATTCTTGTGTCTATTTAGTTTGAATAATCAGCTGAATTTGAGACCACGCTGAGACGATTCCCAATTTTCCTGGTCATCCATGTATCTTTTTTATCCTTCCTTATTCTCCCCAGGAGTGTGACCATCATAGTCTGAACAGCATTTGTTATTCATCCTTAACTCTCCTTGAGCTGAGTCAGAGGGAATGTATGGGTGAACCGTACTATTGTGGGTCTGGAGTTATATGTTGGCAGGTCTCTTTAAGGACGGCAGATTTCCCTTTTGAAGGGACATGAATGAATGGGTTTTCAGCAAATTAAAACTTTTTGTCAGCCTTCCTCTGAGCGGGTTTATATTCTAGATTTTATTCATCGAATCTAATTACCAGCAGCTGCAATGTTCCAGTCTCCAAGGGTTGCTGGCCCAAATATCGCCATTATATTTACAGATGACACGAAGTTTGGTGGAGTAGCAGAAAGCATAGTGGACTGTCAAAGAATGAAGGAGAATATAGATAGGGCAGTTGAGCGGAGAAGAGGCAGATGGAGTTGAATCCAGGCAAATGTGAGTTGATGCGTTTTGGGAAGTCTAATTCCTGGACAGATGCATGTGTAGGAAGAGTGCAGAGGGATGCTTTGGAATTGGGTGATAGGTTTAGACAATGGATTTGGATCAGCTCAGGCTTCGACATCCAAAGGGCGTGTCCCTGGGCTGTAAATTTTCTCTGTTCTTTGTTCTTCTTTGTTCACTACTCTGTCAACTTCATGCTACATTGCTGCATCTCAGAGAATGATATTGTCAATTCTAATTTTCACAGAGGGAATGAGAATATGACATGTGGCTGTGTCGGAATGAAAGTGATGTACGCTGGTCTGGAGTGTTTACTGGGAGCAAGCGGCTGATGTGGAGATGATGTGATCAAAAACAGCTCGTACTGTCGAAGTAACAAAACAGCGCATTGTTAAGGAAAATTTCAGAGAATGCTTTCAATTAATCGACCGCTTGCTGAAGGCTCCAGCACTCTTCAGCTGATCCAATCTGTAGTGCGGGTTAATGCTGGTGTTGTATCCTAATACAACAATTATGCCCTTCGTTCCCGCCTTTGACCAGGAGCACTCCCAGCTTTGGCATTTCTTTCGCCTCGGTGCCATCATAGAAGAACCAGGTGCTCATCTTCAAGCCAATCAATCCATTTCGATACTATGGTTTTGAGATCAATTCTCATGTTACAGCTTTTACCACATGGACCAGAGATTATTCGAAAATCAGGCGATGGAAAAGGACACAGGGCAGCACTGAGGAAAAGAAAATTTATTCGAAAATACTTCTGTCTGTGGACTTCTACATCATTTATTCCACTTGCTCATTTAGCTCTGTCTTGTCTATTGTGTGCAGTTATGCAATTCGCATTATAGAACGGATATGATAGCACTGGAAATGATGCAGGAGAGATTTAACAGGATATTGTCTGGGTAGAAGAGTTTCAATTGTGAAGAGAAATTGGACAGACGTTTTTCTTAGAGTCGAAGAGATTGAGAGGAAACATGATTGAAATGCATAAAATAATGAGGAATATGGATGGCATAGACTGAAATCAATGTTTTTCTTTGATGGTGAGATCGATCACGGGGGGAGGGGCAGGGTGGCATAGATTTAAGGATAGAGGAGGAAAGGTTTGAGTGAATGTGCAGACAAATGTCTTGAAACAGCCGTGGGTTGAAATCTGGAACTCAGTGCATGCAAAGGTTGCAGAGGCAGAAATCCTCAGAACTTTCAGAAGTTTTCTGATGTGAATTTGTGATGCCAAGACATACAAGGCTATAGGCCAAGTAATTTTAAAAATGTTCCGATAGTTAAGCGAATGTTAATTTCCAGTATTAACACATAGGCTTATTTTTGCATAGAATTCCTGGGTAGTACCACCGCCTGTCACTGCGTGAGGTCGGGTTCAATTTGCTTCCAGGACAGGCACTTGTATATTGGGAGGTCTCAGTGGGTAGAACTGCACCATTCAGCGTCAGAAATCTGCCTTCGATTCAAGTCTTGTGTGACTGACTGTGTGGAATTTGCACACTCCTGCTCTCTCTCTCTCTCTGCCGTGTGAGTTTTCTCTGGCTGCTCCGATTCCTTCCCACAATGCAAATGTGTGCAATTCAGGTAAATGGCAAACAAAATCTGAATGGACTGTAAGTGCTGTAAATAAGATACAAAATTCAGAATTGCAGGTCGGGGAAAACAGAATGACCATTTCAGGTCAACAGACCCATCGTAGGACCTCATTTAAATTCTCAATGTTAATTCTGATTTCTCTCCACTGATGCTGCCTGACTCGCTGAGCTTTTCGAGTAATTTCTATTTTTGTAGGTGCACCACAAATGCTGGTTTAGAAAGATAGAGTGGAGAGTGTGAATCTCTTCCATGGCACAGTGCAGACTCAACTGGCCAAATTGTTTCTGTATGCACTGTGTCTAATTCCATTGACTCTGAATCTAGAAGTTTTTGTCCTTTTTTTAGTCTTTGGTTTTCACGTCTCTCCTGTCATGTGAATTGCAGAGCAGGACAATCGACGGTTCGGACATAAGCCACCACCAAAACTTTACCACCTGATGCCTGGAAGATTAACGCCTCATATTCTGCCTTGGGACCCTGCAAGCACATGGGATAAATGTGGATTTCAGCGGCTTCCTCATTTCCCCTCCCCCACATTATCACAGTCTGAAACATCCAACTCAGCACCACCCTTCGGACCTATTCATCTCTACCCCTCTGACTTTTCACCTTCTCCCCGCCTCCATCCACCATTTGCTTTCCCAGCGACCTTGCACCCAACCCCAATTCCCTCCCACTTATCTCTCAGTCCCCACCATTAAGCCTCATTCCTGATGAAAGATTTATGCCAGAAACGTCGATTCTCCCGCTCCATGGATGCTGCCTGACCTGCTATACTTTTCCAGCACGACACTATTGCCATGGCGAAGATAGAAATGCTATGTTCAGGCTCTTTATGTGGGAGCGGAGAAGGCTAAGTGAGGAAGTGATTAAGGTGCACATTAAGGGGATCGGTATGTGTGATAGGAATGAACTTCTTATGGGAAGAGTTAACATCCAGGGTTTTCTGTTAAACGCAAGGGAGAGAGGATGTTCAGATGAGATATAGGAAGAACGTTCTCACTCTGAGAGTATTGTATAATTGGAAATCACTGTTTGAACGTGTGGTAAAGCTATGAGTCATCAAAACATTTCAGGAGTATTTGGCCGAATACTTGAGAAGCGAGAGCACTCTTGGATAAGGACCAGTTACTGGAAAGTGGGGTGAAGATGTCTGATGAAAGATCGCAACGCTGCACAAAAAATACAGAGGATGAAAGCATGGGAAGGTTAAAGGCATGGAAACGACTGGCAATCTGTTACAAGGGGTCTATGGAATGCTACATTCATCAAAAGGTCACTGTGGCAGGATGGGATAAGTACAGTGGAATGCTCCTACACCAATTAGCAGAGTCAGACTGAGGCTGAAAGGTTACGATGGCAGGCTGAGATAATATCAATTATATTATATTCCTACTAAATATTATCATGGCAGTTTGGGAAACGTCGTGACAGTACATACTTAGGACATGAATTTAAATAATTAATTGATAATAGAGTCAGCCTGCTTGAGACACTTGTCGCAGGATATGGCATGAAATATCTAATTAGTAGTTAGTAGAGTCAGCTTGGGACAGGACAACATTGTGATAGATGGGGTAGCTAAATATCGAATCATGACAGGTTAGTCTGGGATGGAGGTTCATTGTAGCACAGGTGGCAGTAGAATACTTAATAGTTACAGACGAATAAATTAGGAAAAACGATAGTGGCAGAAGTAGAACGATAATGGGAATTAGCACCATTGGTTTATTGTATAGCTGGAGTGAGGTAATCCTGACTAACACAGTTGGCATTCTGATAAGCTAACAAGACATTATTAAAGAAAAAGGTATAAAGTGATGGAGTTTAATTCGGATACATGTGAGGTGGTGAATTTTGGGAAAGCAAATCTTAGCAGGACTTATACACTTAATGGTAAGACCCTAGGGAGTGTTGCTGAACAAAGAGACCTTGGAGTGGAGGTTCATAGCTCCTTGAAAGTGGAGTCGCAGGTAGATAAGATAGTGAAGAAGGCATCTGGTATGCTTTCCTTTTTTGATCAGAGTGTTGAGTACAGGAGTTGGGAGGGCATGTTGCGGCTGTACAGGACATTTGTTAGGCCACTGTTGCAATATTGTGTGCAATTCTGGTCTCCTTCCTATCAGAAAGATGTTGTGAAACTTGTAAGGGTTCAGAAAAGATTCACAGGATGTTGTCAGGGTTGGAGGATTTGAGCTATAGGGAGAGGCTGAACAGGCTGGGGCTGTTTTCCCTGGAGCTTCGGAAGCTGAGTAGTGATATCATAGAGATTTACAAAATTATGAGGTGCATGGAAAGGATAAATAGACAAACTATTTTCCCTGGGGTTCGGGCAGTCCAGAATTAGAGGGCATAGGTTTAGTGTGAGACGGTTAAGATATGAAAGAGACCTAAGGGGCAAACCTTTCACACAGAGGGTGGTACGTGAATGGAATGAGCTGCCAGAGGATGTGGTGGAGGCTTGTACAATTGTAACATTTGAGAGGCATGTGTCTGGGAAGGGTTTGGAGGAATATGGTCTGGGTGATTGCAGGTGGGACTAGACTGAGTTGGGATATCTGGTCGGCATGGACAAGTTGAACAGCAGTGTCTGTTTTGATGCTGCATATCTCAATGACTCTATGCCATGGACCCTGAGGTTCGTGCGAGTCAAAAATTTGTTTTCTGAATGTCACTGTTTTTGTTTGCCAATAAAAGATCTACTCCTTGAAAAACTCCGCATCTCCTGGTGATTGTCGACATTTTCTCTACAACAACCGCAACCTTGGGTGCAGTAAAATTGAGGCGAGTGCAGCTCTGTGGCGCAATGAAAAGCGTGTTAGATTTCTACAAATTTGGGAACTTTGCAATTCAATGTTTGTGGGTTTGAACCGCAATAGAATTGGAGTTTAGTTCAGTTTTCAGCTGAATCATTGAGTGTTGTGCTGATTCATCGCCAATTCCTGTTGTCTGGAGTTCTCGTCCCTGCTACTGACCAGAGGAAATTCATTACCTTCTTGGTTCTGAGTTTTTACAGAATCATATCGTTTGAAACATGATCAGACCAGAATCAGATGATCATTCGCAAAACCTGCAAATTTCGTGCAGAAACCCACTGTGCAACGTGTCCTTGGATGTCCGAATGGTGAAGAATATTGACGATTGCAATATGTTTCATGTTACCTGTATGAACAGAAATTTTCGATTGCTTAAATGTCATTATCCCATTGTATGACAGGTTGTTGTGGATGAGCTGGGCAAAGACATTGACGTGTTTGGTCGGCCATGATCATATCAAACGGCGGGTAGACAGTGAGAGAATTAATCCCACGCTGTTGGTCTCACTTTTCTCACAAACCAGTTAGTCAGTGAACTGAGCTAACCGACTTCCATTCAATGCAGAGCTGAACCAAACAGATTAGTGCATTTGAATTATATAATATTTCATGTAGAATGAGCTGCTGCACATTCCAACCCCCTTAGCTCTTCTTACACTTAACATTTTCAATTGCAGGTGTTATGCAATTTCTTTCCTATGAATGTTAACCACTTCCAGAGTGTTTCCCTTTGGGCACCCCCATCCAGGCAGCCCAGAATCACTGTCGCTGTTTAATTCACTCCTTGCGTGCCTGCACGCGCTTTTCGAATATTCCGGAATCAGCTCCTAAAATGTTTTTATTTCTGAAAATTCATCTCCGAATGCAATAACTCTCAGATATTAAAATGCCTGACCAAAATTATTTATCGTGCCCTTCTGGGTTTGAAGTTCTAACGTCTAGTTTCCACTCACTGAAACGAGGAAACTTCCCTCATATTTACCTTAAGATCTTCACATCAGCTGGATAACCTCTATTCGAACACTACTCAGTCTCTCCTGATTTCTCCCGCATTATTCTTTATCTATGCCATCATCCCATTAAACCGTCTCTTTTCTTTTCTGGTGGCTTTATCTCCCAGTAAACCTCATTTCCTTCATTTCGAACAACATGGTATCATGGGCGTGTCATTCCTGACGTCTTTGTATTTCAGTAAACGGTGCCCGTGTCATTATTCATGTCCTTATATCCCTGCAAATTTCAACCTGATAAAGGATGCTGGGTCGAATTCAATGCATGAAAACTCACCACTAAGCTGTGCAATCTTATTACCGAAACAGGAAAGTTGGAAGCAATTTCAATTACAGCTGCAACAGAATCGGGTCAAATCCCAGTCACATACTTGACTGTTGTTCTTATAGTTATTTGTTCTCTACGTGTGCTGAAGTTACACAGTGAGGGATCAATTACTATTGCCAGACATACATAAGGGGGCGTATGAAATGCTGAAGTTGTGAGACCAGAGCAGGTTTTTATTGACATAGACCATTCACTGTTCGAACATCAGTCTTAGGAATTAGACAGAGAGCGATTTTGAGCAAAATTTGAGCAGGGACATTTACGCCATAACGTAATACCAAATTATGTGGTTACTTTGTTGTTTACCTCATTTGTGTGTTTTGCCTCATTGAGGATTTTGAAGTTATCCTCTCTATACAAAAGTTTCGTGCTTTTGCACCATTATACAAAAGATGCAGTATAATAACACCCAACGCTGTTTCAGTCTACTTGTACAGATATTGACCCCTGGAAACAGACCTATGCACTCACCTCGAGTCTGGAAAATAATTTATTACATTCCCATTCTTATGGATCTTTTCATTACATCAGCTTCTGTTCTTCACAGAACCCGATTCAGCAGATCTTGTCACTGAGTCATTACTTTGTATGTGATCAGATCATGTGAGCAGAATATCACAGTCCATAACCCTGAAGTCAGACCACACTCAGGGAACCGTACTCTGCTCTAGATCATTTCATGAACACCAGGAAGAAATATCTGTGATCTTCAAAATTTACTCACCTGTTTTTCAGAAGCAAGATAAACAATTCCAGGTTTCTGCTTTTGTTGTCACACCGACAAGGTTGTAATTGCTGGAACCAGTTGAGACTGTCCGCTCTTCCATATCAATTTTCTCCCCAGGAAGTGTTAAGATGATGGTCTGAATGGGATTCTTCAAAAAAGAAGAATCTTTTTATCGATTGATTTCTGGTTTAGGGCCGACCAGGCTTCCGTTGGGCCTCTACGCTAGCGCTGATCACGGCAGTTTCCCGCAGTCTTCAGCGTTTTTGTAGCAAGTACCTTCGAGGATGACATCAAAAGATATTTGCTGTTACTGTATGATACTCTACCAATAAAGACAGCTCTATCAATGGAGACAGCTCAGTCCGCTGGGATGGGATAATTTCTGCACTGTGTCCTGCGGATCAGATACAATGCACTTTATCATTCAGATCATACAGAGTGAGAGTGCTCGAAAAGGCCAAGCGAGATTTCCCCACAGGAGTTTATTGTAGGTGGAACAATACCAGTGGCATTACCCGAACCGAGGAAAGAACAGTCTCAGAAGTCCATTTGGCAAGTTTACTTTTCAGACTCTGGTCACCATGCTCCACGAGCCCTGCAGCCTGTGGGCAATAAGCACAATGAAGTTGGTGGTGGATCCCAAAATGAAAGCATAATTCTTCATTAATATGTCCAATAAAATGGGGGTGAGGGGCTGGGCATTGTCAGAAGGTAGACAATATCAAATACCAGAGCAGGTTATAATCTCCTTGTGTAAAATATTTACAACAGTTTTAGCAGTAGTGTTGGAAGTGGGGTAAGCTTCAACCCATCAAGGAAAAGAAAATGAACAATGACCAAAACATAATTATAATGCTGACACCTTTGCAACTCGATGAAGTCTTTAAACATCTTTTGCAGTTGGCATTAGGTGGTCAGAGGTCGACTCACACTTTTCAGAGAACATAGAACATAGAAAGTACAGCACAAAACAGGCCCTTTGTGGTGGTGGTGTGTGTTTCTGTGTATATCTGTTCAGTGGCAGGAGACAAGATGGTCATGAAGGGTTGTGTGTGTGTTCCAGCATATATCTGCTCAATGGCAGGAGGCACGTTGTTCATGGAATGCTGTGCTTGTGTGTGTGTTTCTGCGTGTATCTATTTAATTGCAGGAGATAGGGTGGTGGTGGAGGATTGTGGTTGCATGTGCGTTTTTGTGTATATCTGTTTAAGGGCAGTAGGCAGGGTGTTCGTAGAAGTTTGTATGTATATATTTCCGTGTATAACTGTTTGATGAGAGGAGACATGGTGGTCAAGGAGGTTTGACTGAGTGTGCGTGTGTGTTTCTGTGCATATGTGCTTAATGGCATGAGACAATTTGGTGTGTGTATGTTATTGTGTATATCTGTCCAATGGCAGGAGGCGGGGTGTTCATGGAGTGTTGTGCATGTGGGTGTTTCTGCGTATATCCTTTAAAATGGCAGGAGACAGGGTGGTGGTGGAGGATATATGTCTGTGTTTCTGTGTCTAAGTGCTAATTGGTAGGAGACACGTTGGTGGTGGAGGTTTGTGTGTGTGTGTTTCTGTGCATATCTGTAAAATGGCAGGAGACAGGGTGGTGGTGGTGGAGGGGTGTGTGTGTGTTTCTGTGTATATCTGTTTAATACCAGGAGACAGATGGTTGTTGGAGGGTTGTCTGTTTGTTTGTTTTTTTCTGTGTCTGTCTGTTTAATGCTGGTGTTAGGGTGGTGGTGCAGGGATGTGTATGTTTTTCTGTCAGTATCTGCTTAATGTCGGGAGACAGACTGGTGGTGGTGGAGGGTTGTGTGTGTCTGTTTCTTTGTATATCTGATGAATTGCAGGAAACAGTGTGGTGGTGGAGCGTTCTGTATGTATGTGTGTTTCTGTGTATATCTGGTTAAGGGCAGGAGACAAGGTGATGGTAGAGGGATGTGTATGTGTTTCTGTGTATATCTGTTTTATGGGCTGGAGAGAGTGTGGTAGTGGAGGGTTGTGCGTGTGTGTTTCTGTGTATATCTGATGAACGGCAGGAAACGGGGTGGTGGTCAAGAGATGTGTATGTGTGTGTTTGTGTGTTTGTGTATAGACCTGCTTAAAGGCAGGAGACAGGTGGTAGTGGAGAGTTTCGTGTCTGTATTCCTGTATCTATGTGCTTACTGGCAGGAGACAGGGTGGTGGTGGACGGTTGTGTATGCATGTGCGTTTTTGCGTATATCCGTTTAAGGTCAGTAAGCAGGGTGTTCTTAGAACATAGAATGTAGATCATTATGGCGCAGTACAGGCACTTCGGCCCTCAATATTGCACTGACCTGTCATTCCAATCTGAAGCCTATCTAACCTACATTATTCCATTTACGTCCATATGCTTGTCCAATGACGACATAAATTTACTTAAAGTTGGCGAATCTACTACCATTGCAGGCAAAGCATTCCATACTCTTACTACTCTCTGAGTAAAGAAACTACCTCTGACATCTGTCCTATATCTGTCACCTCTCAATTTAAAGCTATGCCCCTCGTGCTCGCCGTCACCATACTTGGAAATAACTCTCCCTGTCCACCCTATCTAATTCTCTGATTATCTTATATGTCTCTATTGAGTCACGTCTCAAACTTCTCTCCAACGAAAACAGCCTCAAGTCCCTCAGACTTTCCTCAGACGACCATCTCTCCATACCAGGCAAGATCCGAGTAAATCTCTTCTGCACTCTTTACAAAGCATACTTCGTATATTTCTTATATTGCGGTGACCAGAACTGTACACAATACTCCAAGTGCAGCCGCACCAGAGTTTTGTACAGATGTAGCATAACCTCATGGTTTCAGAACTCGATCCCTATATTAATGCCTTCCTAACAACACAGTCAACCTGGGTGGCATTTTCAAGGATCTGTGTACCTTGACACCGAGATCTCTCTGCTCATCTACACTACCAAGAATCTTATCATAAGCCCAGTACTTTGAATTGCTGTTCCTCCGACCAAAGTGCATCACCTCTCACTTGTCCACATTAAACTCCATTTGCCACCTCTCAGCCCAGCTCTGCAGCTTATCTATATTTCTCTGTAACCTACAACATCTTTCGTCACTGTCCACAACTCCACCGACCTTAGTGTTGTCTGCAAATTTACTAACCCACCCTTCTACTCCCTCATCCAGGTCGTTTATAAAAATGATGAACAGCAGTGGACCCAACACCAACCCTTGCTGCACATCACTCGCAACTGAACTCCAGATGAACATTTCCCATCAACCATCAATCATTCAGCAAGCCAATTACTGAATCCAAAATGCTATATCTCCCACAATCCCATTCCTCCGCATTTTGAACAATAGCCTACTGTGGAGAACCTTATCAAATGCGTTGCTGATATCCATATACACCACATCATCCAGTTTACTCTCATCTACCTGTTTGGTCACTTTCTCAAAGAACTCAATACGGTTTGTGAGGCACGACATAGCCTTCACAAAACCGTGCTGACTCTCCATTATCAAATTATTATTTTCTAGATGATTGTAAATCCTATCTGTTATAACCTTTTCCAACACTTTAGCAATAACTGAAGTAAGGCTCACTGGTTTATAATTATCAGGGTTGTCTCTACTCCCCTGCTTGAACAGGGGAACCACATTTGCTATCCTCCAGTCTTCTAGCACTATTCCTGTCGACAATGACGATTTAAAGATCAATGCGAAAGGCCCAGCAACGTCCTCCCTTGCTTCCGAGAGGATCCCAGGCTAAATCCCAGCCGGCCCAGTGGACTTATCTATTTTCACACTCTGCAGGATTTCTAATACCTCTTCATTGTGAACCTCAATCCCACCGAGTCTAGTAGCCTGTATCTCAGTCTTCTCCTCGACAACATTGCCGATTTCTAGAGTGAATACTGTCGAAAAATATTCATTTAGTGCTTTCTCTATCTCCTCCGACTCTTCACACAACTTCCCATTAATATCCTTGATTGCCCCTAATTTTACTCTTGTCATTCTTTTATTCCTTAAATACCTATAGAAAGCTTTATGGTTTACCCTGATCCTATCGGCCAACAACTTCTCATGTCTCCTCCTGACTCTTCTGAGCTCTCTCTTTAGGTCTTTCCTGGCGACCTTGTAACCCTCAAGTGCCCTAACTGAACATTCACATCTCATCCGACCGTAAGCCTCCCTCTTCCTCTTGACCAGAGATTCCACTTCCTTCGTAAACCACGGCTCCTGCGCTCTACAGCTTCCTCCCTGCCTGACAGGAACATATTTATCTAGGACTCTCAGGAGCGTTTCCTTGAATAAGTTCCACAGTTCTAATGTGCCCATTCCCTGCAGGTTCCTTCCCCATCGTATACTTCCTAAATCTTGCCTAATCGCATCGTAACTGCCGTTCCCTCAGCTGTAAATTTCGTGGAAGTTGTGTGTGTGTGCATTTCCATGTATAACTGTTTGATGACAGGAGACAGGTTGGTCGAGGAGATTTGAGTGAGTGTGTGTTTCCATGTATATGTGCTTACTGGCACTAGACAGTTTGATGTGTGTGTTTTTTGTGTATATCTGTCCAATGACAGGAGGCAGGGTGTTCATGGAGTTTTGTATGTGCTTGTGTGTGCGTGTGTGTGTATGTTTGTGAGTTTCTGCATACATCTTTTTCATGGCAGGAAACAGGGTGGTGGTTGAGGGATGTGTGTGTGTTTGTGTGTATATCTGCTTAAAGACAGGAGACAGGGTGGTGGTGGAGGGTTGTGCATTGGGTTCAGTGTCTACCTGTTTAATGTCAGGAGACAGGATGGTCATATTGGGTTGAGTGCATGTGTGTCAATGTGTATATATATTTAAGGGCTAGAGACAGGGTGGGAGTGGAGTGTGCTGTGTGTGTGTTTCTGTGTATAACTGTTTAATGGCAGGTGGCATGTTGGTGTGGAGGGTTGTGTGTGTGCTTCTGCGTATATATGCTAAATGGCAGGTGACATGATTGTGTGTGAGTGTTTCTCTGTATAACTATTCAATGGCAGGAGACAGGATGGTCATGGAGGGTTGTGTGTGTTTCTGCGTATCTCTATTCAATGTCAGGAGACAGTGGTGTTGAAGGGTAGAGTGTCTGTGTTTCTGTGTATATCTGTTTCAGGGCAAGAGACATGATGATGGTAAAGGGTTGTGTGTGTGTACTTTTGTATATATCTGCTAAATGGCAGCAGAACAGGGTGGTGGTGGACGGACGTGTGTGTGTTTGTGTGTATATCTGTTTAATGTCAGCAGACAGGGTGGCGGTCGAGGATTGTGTGTGTGTGTGTTTTTCTATGTATATCTGTATAGTGGCAGGAGAAATGGTTGTGGTTCAATTGTAGAGTGCGTGTTTGAATGTATATCCACTTCGTGGCAGGAAATAAGGTTGTGGTAAAGGACTGTGTGTGTGTTTCTGCATGTATCTATTTAATGGCTGCTGACAGGGAGGTAGTGGGGAGATTGTGTGTTTCTATATATATATTGAATTGCAGGAGACAGGCTGGCAATGGAGGGTTGTGTCTGTGCTTCTGTGTATATCTGTTTTAGGGCAGGAGACAGGGTATTGGTTGAAGGTTGTGTGTGTGTATTTCTGTGTATATCTGCTCAATGGCACGAGAACAGTGTGGTAGTGGAGGGTTGTGTGTGTGTGTGTGTGTGTGTGTGTGTTTCTGTGTGTATCAGTTTAATGCCAGGAGACAGAGTGTTGGTGTAGGGTAGTCTGTGCGTTTTTTTTTGTGCCAGTCTCTTTAATGGTAGTTGATAAGGTGGTGGTGCAGGGTTGTGTGCGTTTTTCTGTATATATCTGCTTAATGACAGGGGACAGACTGGTGTTCGTGGAGGGTTGTGTGCATGTGTGTTTCTGTGTATATCTGTTTAATGCCAGGAGACAGGGTGGTGCTGAAGATATGCATGTATGTTTCTGTGTACATCTGTTTAGTTGCAGGAGACAGTGTGTTGGAGGAGGATGGTGTGTGTGTGTATCTGTGTATATATGTTTAATTTCAGGAGACAAGGTGGTGGTGGAGGGATTTGTATATGTGTTACTGTATAAATCTGTTTATGGGTAGGAGATGGGGTGTCATGGAGGTTTGTGTATGTGTGTGTGTTTCTGTGTATATCTGTTTAAGGACTGGTGATAGGGTGGGGGTGGAGGGTTGTGTGTGTATTTCTGTATATCTCTGCTTAATAATAGGAGAACAAGGTGGTGTTGGAGGATTGTGTGTGTGTTTCTGTGCATATTTATTTAAGGGCAGGAGACAGGGTGGTGATGGAGGATTGTGTGTGTGTGTTTCTGTGTATACCTGATTAATGGCAGGAAACAGGGTGGTGATGGAGGATTGTGTGTGTATTTTGTGTGCACCTGTTGAGTGTTGTGTGCGTGTGTTTCTGTATACATCTATTTAAGGGCTGCAGACAGGGTGGTGGTGGAGGGTAGTGTGCATGCGTGTTTAATGACAGGAGACAGTGGTGGAGGAGGAACGTGTGCGTGTTTCTGTGTTTAACTGCTTAATGACAGGAGACAGGGTGGTGCTGGAAATATGTGTGTATGTTTCTGTATGTATCGGTTTAATTGCAGGACACGGTGGTGGAGGAGGCTGGTGTGTGTGTGTGTTTTTCTGCGTAAATCTATTTATAGGCAAGACACAGTGTGGTCGTGGAGGGTGGAATGTCTGTGTTTCTGTATCTATGTGCTTACTTGCAGGAGACAGGATGGCAGTGGAGGGTTGTGTATGTATGAGTGTTTCGTTGTATATCTGTTTAATGGCAGGAGACAGGGTGGTGACCGAGAGTTGTGAGTGTTTGTTTCTGTGTATATCTTTTTAATGGCAGGAGACAGGGAGTTGGTCGAGGGTTGTGTGTGTGCATTCCTGTGAATATCCACTCAATGGCAGGAGACAGGGTGGTGATGGAGGAATGTGTGTGTGTTTCTGTGTATAACTGTTTAATAGCCGGAGACAGGCTGGTGCTGGAGTTTTGTGTGTGTATTTCTGGACATATCTGTTTAATTACAGGAGACAGGTGGAGGGTTGCGTGTGTGTTTCTGTGTATACCTGCTCAATGACAGGAGACAAATTGGGTGTCAAGGATTGTGTGTGCGTGTGTGTGCTCCTGTGTATATCTGTTCAATGGCAGAAAACAATGTGGCGGTGAAGGGGTTTGTGTGTGTTTCTCTGTATATCTGTTTAATTGCAGGAGACAGCGTGGTGGTGAAGGGTTGTGTGTGTGTGTTTCTGTGTATGTCTATTTAATGGCAAGAGACAGGGGGATGGTGTCGAGATGTGTGTGTGTTTCTTTTTATACCTGTTTAATTGCCGGTGAGTGTGTGATGGTAGACCATTGTGTGTGTGAGTGTGTGTGCGTGTGTTTCTGTGTAGATCTGTTTAATGGCAGGAGACAGTGTGGTCGTGAATGATTGTGTGTGTGTATGTTTCTGTTATATTTGTTTAATGGCAGCAGACAGGAAGGTATTTTAGAGATTTGTGTGTGTTTCTGTGTATATCTGCTTGTTGTTCGGAGGCAAAGTGTTGGTGCAGGGTTGTGTGTGTATGTGCTTCTGTGTATATCCGCTTGATAGCATGAGACAACGTGGCGGTGGAGGCTTGTGTTTTGTGTTTTAGTGTATATCTGATTAGTGGCAAGAAACAGGGTTTTGGTGGAGAGTTGTGTGTGTTTCTGTGTATATCTACTTAATGGAAGGAGACAGTGTGATGATGGAGGGTTGTGTGTGTTTCTGCATATATCTGCTTATTGGCAGGAGACAGAGTAGTGGTGGAAGGTTGTGTGCTGGTGTTTCTTTCAACAACAGCTTAATAACAGGAGACAGGTATTGGTGCAGGTTGGTGTGCATGTTTTTCTGCATTTTACGTGAACCGTACAATTTGCTGCAGACACATTCACACATGGACACGAGCCACATTGATAATAAGTGAGTTGGAAACGTTTTGGAACTGAGTTGGAAGAGTGTCTTTTTTAACGTTTTCAAGATGTCAATTACGCTGAACAGCAACGCGCTATTGGAAACAGAAAGGTGAACGGTACAATGGCTTCAACTTTCAGTGCTGAATGCCACTGAGCCGCAGGAGGAGCGACTGCGGCTTGTTTCTGCAGTGTAGCGGTCATCACGTTCGCCTTAAGTGCCTAACGTTCCCAGTTCGAAAGTGGGCAGAAACTGATTTGCTCCACAACTGCAGCCTCGGCTCAGCACGAGCCGAGCTTTCTTGCTTGCTTTCCCTTCTGCAAACCTGCCTTCGAATTTGCTTGAAGAAATCTGCTCTCGAAGTGCACTGCAGTACAATTCCATTTAAATACTGTGCAAAGAATTGTAAATGATCATATGCCTTCTGTTTGAGAGTGTAGTTACCGCCTTCTGATCCTTCCACGAAAAGCATTACCGCATTTGCATTCCTTGCGCAGGCGGCCCGGTTCAAAGACAGGGAAGAGGCCGATGCGCTGGTGTCACAGTGCACCACGGATTCCTGAACTAATCTGTCTGTCAAATGTATCCCAAAGTCGTCTCTGAAAGACCTCATTTGGAAGGTGTCTGTCGTTATTCAACGTGCGAGAATTGGCACCAGAGATCCTGAATCATGTTTTGGAGGAGTTTGCACGTTAGTGGCTCATTCAATCAGCAACAGCAATGAAAGAAATTACACTCTCAGAGGAACCTCTGGATCTGTGCTTTCATAGCGTCGCTAGTACTAAGGTGCGCCCCGAGATCTAAGCCACGTTGGAACTGAAACGGAGGAATCGACAGAGAGACTACAGAATGACATCGCATCCATTTGGTTTTCTTTAAATCACTGACGAGCAGGAAAATGTAAACTGGAGGGCGACTGGGGAAGTGTGGCAGTTGCAGCTCTGGTGAAACGCCTTCTTTGTGATTCACTCAGCAACCAGAGACGTGAAGGTGACTCAGGCGTGAGAGCTCTTCACATCGTGAACAAAAAGCAATCAAGGGCAGATAGCACCTCTTCCGGAGTGGGGGTGGGGTGAGGTAATTACCTTTAGACTTCTGTTACTATGTTCAGAAACTGCCTTTTAGATTGAGGTGAAAAGAAACTGCATTTCTAAAAAGCACCATGGAATTTGTTAAACTTTATTGTGTCGCTTCTCATCGATTCTCACACAGGTTTCCAACTCAGTTGGTATCCATGAGGCTCATGTCCAGGTGTGAACATCTCTGCAGCAAATTGCACGGTGAAGGTAAAAGGCAAGGAAAGTGGCATCTCGAACCGGCTCCGAGGTCAGACCTTCCTCACGATGCAATCTGTCGTTCTCGGATTGGAATGCGACCTCCGGTTTTAGGGTGGAACTTTCTTTGGGAACCTTATTCTGCAAAACAGACAGAGTGACTGACACTATGCTGCACGGTATGATTTGGGACACGGCCTGCTCAGCTTTGTGCATTTTCCCTGTAGCCCGGTGTGTTTCATGTTCGGTGTAAACGTGAAAGTTGTCCTGTTTCGAGCACTGGGTGAAATCATTTAGCAAAGCAAGAATCCGAATTGCAGTAATGTCAAGCAGCTGATGGTAATTTGACCCAATCATAACCGATCATATTTTCTCACGCACTCACAGATACATTTGTAGCTGAATCCAGTCTGAGAAGATAGACTCAGCTTACCAGTGATTTTTGTCTGGATTGATGGGCTATCGTTAACTGCTGAGAAATTGATATTGTAGACGGGCACATCCGAGCAGCTGTGCGAGTCGGAGAGGGATCATGGAACCATTTTCACGTGAGTTTGCATCTGTTGTTATGCAGGAGCACAATTGGAATTGCAAGAAAATGACGAGTTGGGCGTGTTGGTTGTGTGGCCGAGCGGTCTAAGGCGCTGGATAATGGCTCCAGTCTCGACAGAGGCGAGGGTTCGAATCCCACCGCTGCCATTTCCTCTGAACAGCTCCGCCGGCACAGCTTGTTAAAAAGCTGTTTCGATCCCTGCTGCATTTCTGTTTAAAACAGAAGAAAAATGGGTTTGCTTCCCGGGGAATTGACTGCGGTGTGGGAAAGTGGCGAATTTTCCAAAGTGTCTGTGCTGTCGTGATCGTGTTCGCCTCCCGCGCGGAAAATTGCAAGCAGCTCTACTGTTGCTTTCTGTTCCAGGCAAGTTGAGCTTTTACTGGAACCGAATGGAGACTGTTATTTCATCGCTGTTGCGAAACAGAGTCCTACGGTGACTCGACTCGTCGTTGTTTGGTTTTCTGGCCAATGAGAAAATCGTTCCAATGTATTTCGATGTCATATGTTATTGAATTTCTCCCACTTTCTTCATTTCCGTCCTGGGGACATCGGAAGGGAAAGGTAAACTAATCGAGACTGTGTATGGTGAAATTCACTTTTTATGGCCCATTCTTATTATGTTCTTTCTTTCTCTCTTTGCAGCATTGTCTGGGAAGTGGTGGTGCACTCAGGCTCCAGTATGTTTGAAAGAGTAGTTTGGAATTGCCATGTTGTTAGTTGTGTGATTACGTTATGACTCATGCCCTCGGACTGTCTCACATTTAGCATTCATGCATCTCTGTGTCTGAAAATGCATTTGGTTTGCCAGTTTTGTTTGTGTTCCGTGTTAAATGCTTTCTGTTTTGCGATTCGCTCAATACATTTCGAGTTAACAGTGTTTCTGAGGTAACTTCCAGCTGCAAAAATCCTCACCTAAGAACCTTGCATTTGTAACTAAATATTGCAATTCATCTAAATACTGGTATTGCTTTGATCAAATTACAGTTCTAATTATTAGTCATTCATGAATTGTCTGGAATTTATTTTTCTTTTCCATTCTCCCCTTCATATTGAATGTAAGATTGATATGCTGTGAAACTATTGGCGTGTTTTCATTTGAACATTTAATTTATCTCTCTCTCACTTGTCTGACTTCATGCATGATGGCTTCAATGTACCTTGCTAAACTTAAAAGATTTTGTTGTCTTTAAGTAGTATCTTTAGCACTCACTTGTCAATTTAATCCAAAATCATAGAATCATAGAATCCCGACAGTGTTGAAACAGGCTATTTGGCCCAACAGTCCATACTGACCAACTAAACAGTAACCCACCCAGACACTCCTTTGCTCGATTACTCGACATTTCCCCTGACTAATACACCTAAACTAGGTAAAAAAATAATGACTGCATATACTGGAAACCAGAGTTTTGATTAGAGTGGTGCTGAAAAAGCACAGCAGTTTAGGCAGCATCCGAGGAGCAGGAAAATCAACGTTTCGGGCAAAATCCGTTCATCAGGAATACAGGCTGTATTCCTAATGAAGGGCTTTTGCCCGAAACGTCAATTTTACTGCTCCTCGGATGCTGCCTGAACTGCTGTGCTTTTCCAGCACCACTCTAACAAAATATAATGCACCTAACCTGAAATATCCATGAACATTATGGGCAATTTAGCATGGCCAACTCACCTCAGCTGCACACTTGTATACTATCACAATGTTTTTGAAATCAATGCTCACACAAACCACTATACATAAAGCCACACAATGGTCTTCATGACCATCTAATTACTTTTCAGGAAATAACCTGAGTAATTGTCTTATTGTTCCTGAGATTAGTCATCACAGTAAGCATCTGGTCATCATTCCTGCCAATAAATATAATGGGTGTCCTCTGAAATTTCTGTTCAGTAATTACCTTTGATAATTGTTGCTCAAAGCAGTGTTTATTCTTCATTACGAGTGGCCAATGATTCTAATAGCCATTGATCTTGATCTTATTGTTACTGAGTGCAATAACCACAGTAAAAATCTGGTTATAATTCTTGCCAATAACTACAAGAACTATCCTCTTACTTTTCAGTTCAGTAATTACACATGATACCTGTTGCTGAAAGTGGTATTTATTCTTTATGACAATTGGCCGAGGACACTGACAGCAAGACATGTTGCTAGTCCTGATTTGTTCATGTTTTTTTAAACAGGTTTTCAGGTCATGTATTTCAAAAAGAAGTAATTTGACTTCGTTAAAATTTAAATGTAAACATTTTCAGATATTTTCCATTCAAAATGTTTATTTCCTTATTCAGATCAAATTTTAATCTTGCCTCTGTAAAGTGAATTTATTGTGCTTTCCATTCATGGAAGTACTCATTAATTGGTCCTCATTTTCATCTTAGATGTGATGGAAATTTGAAATATTAATTACAGTGAAAATTGTATGAATTATACATGAGCGGTCTCTAAAAGAAAATCACGATAGGCGAGTTAGAATTCTTGAACAGCCTGTATATTTGAATAAAGAAAACATTCCTTCCAAAAATACAAAGTTAAAAACCACACAATACCAGGGTATAGTCCAGCATATTTTTTTGGAAGCACTGCCTTTCGGAGCGCTGCTCCTTCAACCACCTGATTTACGAGCAGCTATCTGAAAGCTGGTTCTTCAAAATAAACATGTTGGTTAATAATCTGCTGGTGTTTGATTTTTAATTTTGTACAGCCCAGTCCAACACTGGCACCTCCAAATCATTCAGAAAATACAACTCTAAAGTCTGTGGTTTAACAATTCAACAATCCTGCAACTAGGTTATAATTCTCAGTTTATCTATTTTAATAAATGTCTAATCAATGTCAGTGTAAAATTCCCGGAAAACTTCAACCTGTTTTGTTTGTTAGAACACAAACTTTAATTGAAAAGTCATTGTTATCACAATATATGAATTATATTTTAACTCTCCAGTGATGTGAAGTGACCCTTGGATACAAATTGGATGTTCTAAATTCACCTACAGGCAGAGAAATCGGGACAAATACAAAATCAATCAAACTCAATCAAACAGCAGCTAGAATCAATCAGCTCCAGGATGAATCAGATTGTCTTTCACCTCGACTTCCAGCCAGTGCCTGAGCATTATACACCTCTCTTGGAAATGTCAATAATGAAGGGTTTTCACACCAACAGATCAAATCCAGCTCATGACCACATGTGGATGTTTGTCACAAAATTATTAATCATTTTACAAATCATTGGAAATATCTCAAAGCTCTTGAAATAAATTAATCACTGCACATAAAGCCACACGATGGGATTCAAGGCCACCTAATTACTGTTCAGTGCAAAACCTTTTGTCAGTATTGTATTGTTCTCAAGATGAATAACCACAGCAAACATCACACTTTCACACCATCCCAAATATATGCAAGAGATACCTTCTTATAATTTACACACATCTTTCCCACCCCATTAATCAGGCTTCATTATTTACGACTAAGGATACTGATAGAAACATGTTTTTTTAAATATAGGCGAGTTTTCTGATAGGTTCCCCCCAGTCATCATGATAAAAATGTAATTGCGGTTCAGTACATTGTAACAGATCCCCATTAAACTTTTTCATGTATTCACTCAGAGACAATATTTAAAAATTTCCTCTATAAATGCTGTTGACCGTTTTTTGCTATGATACCCATGTTCCTTGTTGATTTATTTTCTTTGTAATGCTGCCACAAATGTCTGAAAATTGATGACGTGAAAGGTTGCATGGATTATATATTGTATTTCTGCAGAAGAAAAGCTGAGACAGCAAGTACAGATTGCAGGATATTCTGAGAATGTTGAATGATCAATAATGTCTGCATATCGAATGTAATTTCCAAAGCATCATGCCAGCATTCTAATGCTCAGTTCACTGATACTAATTATTATGTTATCAACATCACAGCAAACACGTTTGGAAATATTGAATCACTTAATGCGTCATTGTTCTAAAATAGATTACCAATTCATTGTGAGTCCAACAATCACACAGTAATTCAGTTTAGGTTTTGTAACAAATATCGTGAGATTCATATTTAAATTTAAATCATTATTTCGACGTGCCAATTTTACAAAGAAAAATGGATCTTTTATTTCAAGTCAACACAACCACAAATGAAGCAATGATTCCTCATCCAACACTGACAGGAAATATCTGATATCTTCTAATTCGAATGTTCACAGAAATCATTGGATTAATATTCGGCCTTACAAATGAAGATACGACTGATTGTTTTAGACTCCAATAATTAATGTTCAATTCTACAATACGGATTGCAGAATTACAGATAGCAATATGATATTTCTAATCATTTTATGTTTACAGTGACCAGTTTTAACACTAATTGTTACTTATATCTAATATTTAATCATTGATCAAATCCAGTATAATCGGCTTTAAGTGTGGAATTAAGTCTCAGTGACGTAAGCATATTACACGGTACAGTTTCCATATGATAGCGAATGTTGATTTTTATTTTAATACTGAAATCCTTGTTGATTTGCTGCTGTAGGGATGCCCTGAGCAGCCTGCCTTGGAATTAAAACACAAATGGTGGAGGGTTGATAAACAAGCCTAACAGTCTGTTTCAGTCTTCAGGAAAAAAAAGAACATTTTGTACAATCCTACTCCAAGTCCATAAGTATGCCATTCCAGACAGTCATTTTCCAGATAGTGATAAGAGAATGCCAGCATACAGAAAGATGACCAACCCTGACCTTCATTAATGAAAGAATAATTGTCCCAGTGAATGAATAAACACCAGCTGCAGGATAAAGCCCAGGTAACTTCCACAGCTGCTATCAGGAAAACAGACAGGGTTTGATTGTCAGAAATAGTTACTATTTTAAAGTTGCTCAGAACATTTAAAAAGTTTCTAATTACATACTCTTGAGAATCGTGAATAAGGCAGAGTGAGAGGAACAAAGGACTGCAGCAATTAATTTTGTAATCTTCGGAAATAAATTGCACAGAGAGATCCCAAAGTCTGGGGATTATAGCATCTGTAAACACCATAAAACAATAGGAAGCTGGGGCTATCCAGAGCGATGTCCATCTGAGATTAGGTGTTCTACAGGATCGGGTGTCAGGAAAAGGAGGGAAGGACTGTAACCACGTTGCATGTGGCCATTGTAATACAGAAAGTGTGTGAAAATACTGTTTTTTACTGTACACGTTACAATTTGTCATGGACCTCCCTTCCGAGCTTGGCCTCGTGGGATGATCCCTGCGTTAACTGATTTCAGCGTGAGTAAACATCTTCCACTTGCCCGAGTTATGCCTATCTCCTCAGTCTTCATTCCCTGTCAGGGTACATTTAAATTGAATACAAATACTTCTAATCTATGAAATTATTACTTGCAGAACGATATCATTTTCATGTTAAAATTGTTTTACTTTTTTCGTGTGCAAGAAACAGTGTAGGTAGATCCATTTGTTATTTAATTCAACTAATACTAAATTTTAAATTATTGAAAAGACTACACTGGGGTGGGAGGGGGGAGAACGATTTTTCGGCTCAAATGTCACATTAAGTGACGGTTTCTGTTTTTCAATATTTATTTTAATTTCATTTTGAGAAAGTTTCATTTTCTTCTATCATTAGTTGTCAATTAACAATAATCACACAATTATTAGTCATTTTCTACAAAATGACTTCCTGTACCAAATGTCATTAACTCGATGTTTTGTTCGTAATAATACTCATTTTCCCGTCCGAATTATTTTCTTCTTAGTTCTGACATTTGTCTAAACATTTATCATGATAAAAGTTACATTAATAAAATAGATATGAACCAACCAAAAAAAATGTTGAACTGTGTTCAATCGTTGCTGAGTTTTTAAATTTATTAAAGCCACGTTTTATGTTTTAATTTTCATTTTATTAATCTTCATGAATATACAATCGACATCAGAGCAAAGTGTATTCAAAATATTAAGTCAATTTATCTATCAGAATTTTAGAAACCATGAACAATTACAATAATTACGCAATACTTTAACTTCGGCTTTATAACAAGCACAGTGTTCTTTGAATATCTTTCATATTTCTTAGTGTGAATGCTACAATATTAAAACTTGTTTAATCAGGCCAATATACTCAAAAAAGACCAATAATTGCCATTGCAACATCAATTGTAAATATCTGACTTTTGCTCATTTGAAAGATCACAGTCTTCTCAGCCATTTTAATTCAGAGAAACCAGTTACTTTACACTGCAATATTTCTCTTCACTTCTGAACATTACTCAGTGGAATAGTAAGAGGAGATACCTCATTATTCTTAAATTCATAAATAACATTTTTCAAATCGATTTGTTGCCAATACCTAATAATTGTTCAATTCGGTAAGGGGTGTAATTGTGGAACTATGTTTCCATATAATAACTAATGCAAGGACATTGCAATGTGCAATCACTCAATCACTCTGAATATTGCTTTTCATTTTAAACTTGGAAACACGTTTGAATTTTTTTAAAGTACACTAAAAAGGGTTGCCATCTCTCTTATTTCATTAAACAATCACAGGAAATGGTGACTTCTTAGAAATCGTACATTTTCGGAAAGAATGAAAGTTGTCTTCAGCTGAATAGGCACATTGACTGACCAATTCATCAGTTTGTTCCAATTTACGTGTAGAACAAAAATTTTAATTTGCATTTCAGAAAATGAGAAACTTCTGACCATATAGAATAATTGTATTTATTCTTTATTTATAATGCACAGTAATCACACAATCCTGTCAAGTGTCGTTCCACAAGTGATCATAAAGATCATTATTAATTAAGACATTTGTTAACTCCCATCATTATTGTAAATTACTACTGAATTTTCAGAAGATTGCACGCAGTATCCAACCATTTAATTCCAATCCAATTATCACAATAAACATCTGATTAGTTTTCAGCCCTGCCCAGCCTGGTTGGGAATGTTATGAAGGAATATTGTGTAACTCTAGTCGTGTCTCTGCTTCCAGAACAGAGGATACAATTTCAATTCCCACTTTGTACAGAGCTGTGCCAGTGCAACTCTGAATGTCGATTATAAAATATCTAAGAATCGAATGAATTGCCTTTCAATTCAACATTAGATATGCTTCAATTTGTTGTTCATTCCAAGAATCACAGTATCTGCTATGGATTTTCTTCAGTTCGCTAATAACAGAATGCATCTAATTCAACTCAATCAATATTCTTCGGAAAATATTTGAGAATGTTGCACACACAAAAATGAAGTACGCAAATTAAAGATATTCCTTGATTTCCTTTTGTTCTGAAGAGCTGAGTTCAGACTGCACATAGAACTTGATGCTTCAAAGCTATACATATGAAAAAAAACAAGTTCGTCTTCAGTAAAATAAACAAATGCCACTTCGTACTATATATAAATTTTTAGTTGTTGATCTGTTTATGAATTGTCTTGAAATTTGTTTCTGGTTTTCCACTCACCTATTTACATTGAGTGTAAGATCGGAAGTGACAATATTTCAGTTGAATAAAGGGAAATATGGAGCTATGAGGGAGCAACTGGCCAAAGTTCAATGGTGCAATACCTTAACAGGGAAGACCGTGGAGGAACAATGGCGGATATTTCTGTGTATAATGCAGAAGTTGCAGGATCAGTTCATTCCTAAAAGGAAGAAAGATCCCAGGAGGAGACATGGGCCGCCGTGGCTGACGAGGGAAGTAATGAAACATATAAAGTTAAAAGCGAAAAAGTATAACTTAGCGAAGATAAGTGGGAAAACTGAGGACTGGGAAGCTTTTAAAGAACAACAGAGGATTAGTAAGAAGGAAATACGCAGAGAAAAAATGAGGTACGAAGGAAAACTGGCCAAGAATATAAAGGAGGATAGTAAAACCTTTTTTAGGTATGTCCAAGGCAAAAAAATGGTTAGGACAAAAATTGGGCCCTTGAAGACAGAAACAGGGGAATATATTACTGGGAACAAAGAAATGGCAGAGGAATTAAATGGGTACTTCAGATCTGTGTTCACTGGGCAAGACACAAGCAATCTTCCTGAGGTAACAGTGGCTGAAGGACCTGAACTTAAGGGAATTTATATTTGCCAGGATTTGGTGTTGGAGAGACTGTTAGGTCTCAAGGTTGATAAGTCTCCGGGACCTGACGGCCTGCATCCCAGGGTACTGAAGGAGGTGGCTCGGGAAATCGTGGATGCGCTGGTGATTATTTTCCAGAGTTCAACAGAATCGGGGTCGGTTCCTGAGGATTGGAGGGCGACTAATGTTGTGCCACTTTTTAAGAAGGGTGGGCGGGAGAAAGCAGGAAATTATAGACCAGTTAGTCTGACCTCAGTGGTGGGAAAGATGCTGGAGTCTATTATAAAGGATGAAATTACGGCACATCTGGATAACAGTAACAGGATAGGACAGAGTCAGCATGGATTTATGAAGGGGAAATCATGCTTGACTGATCTTCTTGAATTTTTTGAGGATGTAACTCGGAAGATGGACGAGGGAGATCCAGTGGATGTAGTGTACCTGGACTTTCAGAAAGCTTTTGATAAAGTCCCACACAAGAGGTTGGTGAGTAAAATTAGGGCGCACGGTATTGGGGGCAAAGTACTAGATTGGATAGAGAATTGGTTGGCTAATAGGAAACAAAGGGTAGTGATTAACGGCTCCATTTCGGAATGGCAGGCAGTGACCAGTGGGGTACCGCAGGGATCCGTGCTGGGACCGCAGCTTTTTACAATATATGTAAATGATATAGAAGATGGTATCAGCAATAACATTAGCAAATTTGCTGATGATACAAATCTGGGTGGTAGGGTGAAATGTGATGAGGATGTTAGGAGATTACAGGGTGACCTGGACAAGTTAGGTGAGTGGGCAGATGCATGGCAGATGCAGTTTAATGTGGATAAATGTCTGGTTATCCACTTTGGTGGCAAGAATAGGAAGGCAGATTATTACCTCAATGGTATCAAATTAGGTAAAGGGGCTGTTCAGAGAGAGCTGGGTGTTCTTGTCCACCAGTCAATGAAGGCAAGCATGCAGGTGCAGCAGGTCGTGAAGAAGGCTAATAGCATGCTGGCCTTCAAAACAAGAGGAATTGAGTATTAGATTAGATTACTTACAGTGTGGTAACAGGCCCTTCGGCCCAACAAGTCTACACCGCCCTGCCAAAGCGCAACCCACCCATACCTCTACCCCTACCCCTACATCTCACCCTTACCTAACACTACGAGCAATTTAGCATGGCCAATTCACCTGACCTGCACATCTTTGTGACTGTGGGAGGAAACCGGAGCACCCGGAAGAAACCTACACAGACACAGAGAGAATGTGCAAACTCCACACAGTCAGTCGCCTGAGGCGGGAATTGAACCCAGGTCTCTAGCACTGTGAGTCAGCAGTGCTAACTACTGTGCCACTGTGCTACCGTGCCGCCCTCTCTCATGTAGAAGCAAAGAGGTGCTTCTGCAGCTGCACAGGGCCCTGGTGAGACCACACCTGGAGTACTGTGTACAGTTCTGGTCTCCAAATTTTAGGAAAGACATTCTGGCTATTGAGGGAGTCCAGCGTAGGTTCACGAGGTCAATTCCTGGAATGGCAGGATTGCCTTACACGGAAAGACTGAAGCGACTGGGCTTGTATACCCTTGAGTTTAGAAGACTGAGAGGGAATCTGATTGAAACGTAGAGGATTATGAAAGGATTGGACACTCTGGCAGGAGGAAACATATTTCCGCTGATGGGTGAGTGCCGAACCAGAGGATACAACTTAAAAATACGGGGTAGACCATTTAGGACAGAGATGAGGAGAAACTACTTCACCCAGAGAGTGGTTGCTGTGTGGAATGCTCTGCCCCAGAGGGCAGTGGAGGCCCAGTCTCTGGATTCATTTAAGAAAGAATTGGATAGTGCTCTGAAAGATAGTGGAGTCAAGGGTCATGAAGATAAGCCTGGAACAGGATACTGATTGGGAATGACCAGCCATGATCATATTGAATGGCGGTGCAGGCTCGAAGGGCTGAATGGCCTACTCCTGCATCTATTGTCTATTGTCTATTGAAATGCTGTGAAAATATCCGAGAGCATTCATTTGAAAATTGAATTTGCATATTTCTCTCTAATCTCATTTACTGCATGATGTCTTAAGTGTGTTATGTTTAACAAATCTAGTGAATACTAAAAATTGTCTTGTCTTAAATAAGATCTTTCACACCCAGTTATCACTCTGTTCCTAATTCATGTAAATATCTAATTTTACTGAAATCAATGTTCACACAAAACAATGCACATAAAGCGACACAAAGATATTCAGCTGATTACTATTCAGTGGAATAACCTGAGTAAGTGTCTCATTGTTCCTGGGACAAATAACAACAGTAAGCATTTATTTACTATTCTATGCAGTTAATGCAATTGATGTGTTATGTTTCAGATCAGTCGTTAATGTTGATTTATATTGTTTAAACCAATAATTATACTTTATCACGGATATTGACTGAACTACAATAACATTGGGAACCAAATTTTTGTCATTCTAACAAGTTTAAGCTCCTTTTTTGTTGTGTGTGTACAAGAGACAATTCAAATTATAACCATTTTTATTACAAATTGAACAAACACTGCATTTTAAATTTCGTGAAATTCCTACATTTTTACAAAATGTTAGTCTTCACTATATATGTCACATTAAAAAAACTGCTACTTCAAATCATGCGTGCTACAAAATGATTATTGTTTTCATTTCATTGTAAGAAAAGAACTGCTTTGAAAATGGTGATTTTATTATAATTTCTATTCCAACATTATTCATCATTGTACAATAATGACAACATTATTAAAATCGCTTATTATCCATATGTCATTGACTACATTGTTCAGTTTCAAGCTCACGTTCATGATCTACGAATTCTCTTCCTAATGCTGACACCAATCCTTAAACATTGATCATAATATTAATCATATAAATCGATGTAACATATCTCTACAAGGAATCCAGTGGATGGAAATTCACAATTCTTGTACATTTTTGACTTAAAAAGAGAAGAATTTTGCTCAATAATCACTGAATGGCTCATTTTTCTTCAATCCATAAATCAAGGTACTATGTTTTATTCCTCAGTTTACTGATATTTATAGATATCGAATCAACATCACAGCAAAGTTCTTTTGAAATATTGAATCATTTTAATTCTTCCTATGACAGCATTAACTATCAAGTACTGGCACATTATAATGATGGCACAATCATTTAAGAAAGTATTTTGAACAAGTATAGTGAGATTCACGTTTAGATTCAATTCATTATTTCTTAGTACTAATAGTACAGTATGAAAATGCGTTTATTTTTCAGGTCACCGACCCCAGAAAGGAACCAATGACTTCCCATCCAACATCATTCCAAATATCTGATGTTTGCTCATTTGAATGATCACGGTAATCTCGCCTTAAAGTCAGGAAAATGTAATTACTTTTCACTGAATTAATTCCTTTTCATTTCCAGACAATGCTCAATCGCTTGCAAAAAGAGATTTTTCATTATTCCTTAATGCATTGACAGACTTTGATAATTCTATTGTTGCTGATTTATAATAAAAATAATAATTATTCAATCCAGTAGGTTGCGCATATGTGGAATTACGGCATAGTACATGAACCACTGTAAAGATATTGCAGTGCACAATCTCTCGATCATTGTAAATATCAATTTTTATTTTATCTGTTGAAACATAGTTGAATTCAATTAATTATATTTGACTTCAATGCTCACATTTATTGTGTTTGTAATCATAATATGACTTACGGATGTTTCATGCAACAAAATCAAATGAAAAAGAATTAGCATCTCTTTACTCTTTCATTCAACAATGGCAATAATTTTTTACTTTTTAAGATTTGAATAGTTTTGGAAAGAAGGGATATTGTCTTCAGTTGAATGCTTTCACTGACTCACTAATTCACAATATCCACTACTTATTCTCTTTGGGTTCCTATGAAAAGAAATTAACTAAATCTTCTGGTTGAAAATTCCTGGAACATATTTGAGAATGTTGTGATCTCAAAGGTGACAAGGTTAAGTGATCGTAAGTCCTCAGTTATTTTGTTCGAAAGAGCTTGATTCAAACATTGCAAACACACACACACATTGATATTCTGCTGTGTGACAAGGGGAAAAACAAGTCGCTTTCTTCGGCATTGAGTAGACATATGCCACTTCCAATTATTCATTAGTCAACTAATTACCTACATTTGAAATTAAAAATTGCAATTCGTCTAAATATTGTTATGACCTTTGATCAAATTAAATTTTTAATTATTGTTCATTCATGAATTGCTGGGATTTAGTTTTTTTTTTGTTTTCCATATACCTATTCATATGGAATGTACGATTGACATGCTTTGACAATATCGGAGTGTTCATTCGTAACTTTCGTATCTTTCACTGATTTTACTGATTGCATAAGATTGCATGGTACCTCAGTGGTTAGCGATGCTGCCTCACAGCGGCAGGGACATTGGTTTGATTCACTCCTCGGGTGACTGTGGGGACTTTGCACGTTCTCCCCAAGTCGATGCGACTTTGCTGTGGTGTTATCCCACAATTCAAAGATGAGCAGGTTCGGTGAGCTGGCCATGTTAAATTGCACATTGTGTTCAAGGATATGTGTGTTAGTCAGCAGTAAATGTGAAGAAATACGATCGGGAAAAGTGTTTGGCTCGGTTACTATTTAGATGGTCATTTTTTTCAAACAATTGGCCTGTTATTATACTGAGGTCACAGGGGTGCTTTTATAGCGTCGTTAGTATTAAGGTGTGCCCCAAGATATAAGCCATGTTGGAACTGAAACGGAGGAATCGACAGAGAGGCTACAGAATGGCATCCCATCCATTTGGTTTTCTTTAAATCACTGACGACCAGGAAAATGTAAACGGGGAGGACGAGTGGGGAAGTGAGGCAGTTGCAGCTCTGGTGAAAGTCCAAAGACTTCGGGGCGCACCTTAATACTAGCGACGCTATGAAAGCACAAGTCCAAAGGTTCCTCTGAGAGTGTAATTTCTTTCCTTGCTGTTGCTGATTGAATGAGCCACAAACGTGCGAACTGCTCCAAAACATGATTCAGCACCTCTGGTGCCAATTCTCGCACTTGAATAACGACAGACAGCTTCCAAACGAGGCCGTTCAGACACGACTTTGGGGTACATTTGACAGACAGGCAGGTTCAGGAATTCGTGGTACGCTGTGACACCGGCGTATCAGCTTCTTCCCTGTCTTTGAACCGGGCCGCCTGCATAAAGAATGCAAATGCTGTACTACGTTTCGTGGAAGGATCAGAAGGGGGTAACTACACTCTCAAACAGAATGGCATATGATCAGAACCAGGTTGGAGAAAAACTTTACAATGCTTTGCATAGTCATTAAATTGAATTGCATTACATTTCACTACGAGAGCAAATTTATTCAAGCAAACTCGAAGGCAGGTTTGCACATGGGAAAGCAAGCAAGAAAGCTCCGTTCTTGTCTATGTCAAAGGCTGCAGGTGAAGAGCAAAGCAGTTTCTGCCCAGTTTCGAACTGGGGACATTTCGCGGGTAAGGCGAGCGTGATGACCACTACACTACAGAAACAAGCCTCGGTCAGCCCCGCTGGAGGTCAGTGGCATACAGCACTGAAAGTTGAAGCCATTCTACCTTTCACCTTTCTGTTTCCATGAGCTCGTTGTTTAATGGGACTTGTTTAATTTTGGCTATGTGGTGAGCATGGACGAGATACACCGAAGTATCTGTTTCCACGCGGTGTACCCCAATAACGTTGTGTTGCTTACACCTGCTTTTAAAGAATTACGTGTTTGCGGAGCTTACCGTCGCAGTCTGCGGCAAAATCATTTAGTCTGTTCGACTGCTCACGGGAAAGGTAGTATTGTGAAACATTGCAGAAACGAACGACATCCTTACTTTTGATCCGACTGACCATACTCCGTGAAAGTTTCCCAGATTCTCAGTTGAGGATTTTTGCAGCTGGAAGTTACCTCAGAAACACTGTTAATTCGTAATGTATTGAGCGAATCGCAAAACAGAAAGCATTTAACACGGAACACAAACAAAACTGGAAAACCAAATGCATTTTCAGACCCAGAGATGCATGAATGCTAAATGTGAGACAGTCCGGGGGCATGAGCCATAAAGTTTCATAGCGTCGAACACAACTAACAACAGGGCAATTCCAAACTACTCTTTAAAGCATACTGGAGCCTGAGTGCACCACCACTTCCCAGACAATGCTGCAAAGAGACAAAGAAAGAACATAATAAGAATGGGCCATAAAAAGTGAATTTCACCAATCACAGTCTCGATTAGATTACCTTTCCATTCCGATGACTCCAGGACGGAAATGAAGGAAGTGGGAGAAATTCAATAACATATGACATCGAAATACATTGGAACGATTTTCTCATTGGCCAGTGGTTAGCACTGCTGCCTCACAGCGCCGGAGACCCGGGTTCAATTCCCGCCTCAGGCGACTCTCTGTGTGGAGTTTGCACTTTCTCCCCGTGTCTGCGTGGGTTTACTCCGGGTGCTCCGGTTTCCTCCCACACTCCAAAGATGTGCAGGTCAGTTGAATTGGCCATACTAAATTGCGCGTAGTGTTAGGTAAGGGGTAGATGTAGGGGTATGGGTGGGTTGCGCTTCGGCGGGGCGGTGTGGACTTGTTGGGCCGAAGGGCCTGTTTCCACACTGCAAGTAATCTAAAAAAAAACGAATAACGACGAGCCGAGTCACCGTAGGACTCTGTTTCGCAACAGCGATGAAATAACAGTCTCCATTCGGTTCCAGTAAAAGGTCAACTTGCCTGGAACAGAAAGCAACAGTAGAGTTGCTTGCGATTTTCCGCGCGGGAGGCGAACACAATCATGACAGCACAGACACTTTGGAAAGTTGGGTACTTTCCCACACCGCAGTCAATTCCCCGGGAAGCAAACCCATTTTTCTTCTGTCGCCTCTGCATTCACTGGAGCCTCAATGCAGCGCCTGAGATCGCTTTGCACTGTAAGTGAGCAGATTTGTTCAAGCAAATTCGAAGGCAGGTTTGCAGATGGGAGAGCAAGCAAGAAAGCTCCGTTCTTGTCTCTGTCAAAGGCTGCAGTTGAAGAACAAAGCAGTTTCCGCCCAGATTCGAACTAGGTATCTTTCGCTTGTGAGGCGAACGTGATGACCACTACACTACAGAAACAAGCCTCAGTTGGCCCTGTATTAGCCATGTGATCGCATAAAGGTTTTGTACTACGTTGTAATGCTCCATTTTCTATGATTCTATCTCCCTGTATTATCCGAGCAGTTCCATATTGGGCCTGTACTGCACTGCAATCTTGTATGTTGTATTAGTCAAACATCCTTTATTAGCCGAGCAGTTCCACGAAGAGCCTGTACTCCGCTGTCATGCTCCATGTTGTCTGAATCTAACTCCCTGTATTAGCCAAGCGGTTCCATATACAGCATGTACTGCGCTGTAATGTTCAATGTTGTATTAGTCTAACATCCGGTATTAGCCAAGCTGTAGCATAAAGGGCCGGTACTGCGCTGTAATGCTCCATATTGTATGAGTCTAACGTCCAGTATTAGCCGAGTGTTTCCATAGAGGGCCTGTACAGTGCTGTAATGCTCCATGTTCTGTGAGAGTAACTTCCTGTGTTAGCCGAGCAGTTCCATAAAGGGCCTGTACTACACTTATAGATCTATGTTCTATAAGTGTAACACCCTGTATTCACCAAACGGTTCCATAAAGGGTCTGTACTGCACTGTAATGATCTATTTTCTGAGTCTAACACGCTGAATTAGCCGAGCAGTTCCATAAGGGGTCTGTTCTGTGCTGTAATGTTCCATGTGACCAGTGGAGTGGCACCAGGATCAGTGCTGGGCAGTCTACTTTTTGTCATTTACATAAATGATTTGGATGTGAGCATAGGAGGTATAGTTAGTAAGTTTGCAGATGACACCAAAATTGGAGGTGTAGTGGAGAGCGAAGAGGGTTACCTCAGATTACAACAAGACCTTGACCAGATGGGCCAAAGGGCTGAGAAGTGGCAGATGGAGTTTAATTCAGATAAATGCGAGGTGCTACATTTTGGGAAAGCAAATCTTAGCAGGACTTATACACTTAATGGTAAGGTCCTAGGGAGTGTTGCTGAACAAAGAGACCTTGGAGTGCAGGTTCATAGCTCCTTGAAAGTGGAGTCGCAGGTAAATAGGATAGTGAAGAAGGCGTTTGGTATGCTTTCCTTTATTGGTCAGAGTATTGAGAACAGGAGTTGGGAGGACATTGGTTAGGACATTGTTTCGGCCACTGTTGGAATATTGCATGCAATTCTGGTCTCCTTCCTATCAGAAAGATGTTGTGAAACTTGAAAAGGTTCAGAAAAGATTGACAATGCTGTTACCAGGGTTGGAGGATCTGAGCTATAGGGAGAGGCTGAACAGGTTGGGGCTGTTTTCCCTGAAGCGTCGGAGGCTGAGCGGTGAACCTTATAGAGGTTTACAAAATTATGAGGGGCATGGGTAGGATAAATACGCAAAGTCTTTTCCCTGGAGTCGGGGAGTCCAGAACTAGACGGCATAGGTTTAGGGTGAGCGGGGAAAGATATGAAGGAGACATAAGGGGCAACTTTTTCATGCAGAGTGTGGTAGTCTGTGGAATGAGCTGCCAGAGGAGTCTGGTACAATTGCAACATTTAAAAGGAATTTGGATGGGTATATGAATAGGGGAAAGTGAGGACTGCAGATGCTGGAGATCAGAGCTGAAAATGTGTTGCTGGTAAAGCGCAGCAGGTCAAGCAGCATACAAGGAGCAGGAGAATCGACGTTTCGGGCATGAGCCCTTCTTCAGGAATGAGGAGAGTGTGCCAAACAGGCTAAGATAAAAGGTAGGCAGGAGGGACTTGGGGGAGGGGCGTTGGAAATGCGATAGGTGGAAGGAGGTTAAGGTGAGGGTGATAAGGTAAGGGTGATAGGCCGGAGTGGTGGTGGGGGCGGAGAGGTCAGGAAGAAGATTGCAGGTTAGCAAGGTTCGAGGGTTGGGACTGAGACAAGGTGGGGGGTCGGGGAAATGATGAAACTGGAGAACTGTGTATATGAATAGGAAGGGTTTGGAGGGATATGGGCTGGGTGCTGGCAGGTGGGACTAGATTGGGTTTGGATACCTGGTCGGCATGGACGGGTTGGACTGAAGGGTCTGTTTCCATGCTGTATATTTCTGAGACTCTGAGTCTATGTTCTATGAGTCTAACTTTCTGTATTAGCCGAGCGGTTCCATATACGGCCAGTACTGCACTTTAATGCTCCATGTTCTATGACTCTAACTTCCTTTATAATCCAAGTGGTTGCACAAAGGGCCTGTACAGTGCTGTAATGTTCTATGTTCTATGAGACAAACTTTCTGTATTAGCCGAGCGGTTCCATATAGGGCCTGTACTGCGCAGTAATGTTCTGTGTTATATTAGTCAAACATCCTTTATTAGTTGAGCGGTTCCACAAAGGGCCTGTACTTCGTGATAATGCTCCATGTTCTTTAAATCTAACTTCCTGTATTAGCTGAGCGGTTCCATACAGGGCATGTACTGCGCTGTAATGTTCTATGTTGTATTCGTCTAATGTCTGGTGTTAGACAAGGGGTAGCATAAAGGCCTGTACTGCACTGTAATGCTCCATATTCTGTGAGTGTAACTTCCTGTATTAGCCGAGCAGTTCCATAAAGGGCATGTGCTGTAATGCTCCATGTTCTATCTTCTGGTTATCCTAGACCAGTATGGGCCGAAGGTGCTGTCTTTATGCTGTCAGACTCGATGACTCTATGATTCTATGACATTTCCTTTCCCAGATAATGACCTGATAAGGCACTGCAAAGTGTCGAAGTGGTGGAGATAGGCCTTTTCATGAGTTTTTATGATGTCCAATGAGTGATGGTTTCATCTGGGAATCTGTTATTACAAGAACCAGTTTTGATCGCCTCTATCTCAGTATCAAGTCCACACAGTGAGAGGATGGTGAGGACTATATTCATGACGGTCCCCACAAGTTGATCTTGGGGCCTGTAGGAATCCTAACAAGTATGCTGACCAGTGAATGTTGGCTTTCAGTTATTGGAGTTTAAAAACAATTTGGCTGATTTCGCAATGAATGTATCAAGGAAAGGGTACTCCATTTCAGTGGTGAATTTTAGCATCAGGTGGCGATCATCGAGCTTTATAAAGGAACTCTTTAATGCAGATTCAAATGTCGCAAACATGTCATCTACATGTTGAAGATATGCAAATTGATAGAGGCTAGGTATCATGCCATCAGAGATGTGTTTTGCATGGTTACCAATAAAGATGTTAGGAAGAGTTTTCCCTCGAGAATATCCCATGGCAACACTATCTATTTGGTCAGACACGTTGTTATTGGAACTGAAGTCAACTGCACAAGGTGCTCAGTTCATGTGTATCATAGACTCCCAACAACGTGGAAACAGGCCCATAGGCTTAAGAAGTCCACACCGATCCTCCAGACAGTAAGCCACCCAGACCCATTCTCCTATTACTCTACATTTATCCCAGACTAATGCACCTAACCTGGAACACTATGGGCAATTTAGCACAGCCAATTCACCTAACCAGCACATCTTTGGATTGTAGGAGGAAACCCATGCAGACCTGGGGAGAGTATCCAAAGAGACACGGGGGACAATATTTACACAGACATTTACCCAAGGCTGGAATTGAACCCAGAACCCTGGTGCTGTGTTAACCAGGAAGCCAAGATGCCACCAGAAAGGAAAAAAGAGATGATGTTTGGTGAACACTGAATCAGACACAAGTGGTATGTCTGAATTTCAATGGCTTATTTGAACTGTAATAATAATAAGCTGGCAATGTTGAAAGAGCACGTGGGCATGTTGTCACTCTCAGAACGTAGCTCTCATGTGGTCTTCGTAATCATGAGGGACTCCTTCACTGTGCATGTGGAAAACTCATTTAGATATGATTATAATAGTTTCACAAAGTATTCAGCCAATTCCGGCTGTGCAGATTCAGTAACAGATATGATAGGACAGAAAAGGGACATCGATTTTACATGTCATGGGGAACCCAGACTTGGTGGGTGCAGTGAACCGTGAGAACAATTTCTATCATTGGCATCATTCGGCAGGTTACCACCTTCAAACACGCAAGATCAACAGCTGGGTGCATCTGCGCATGCGTTAGAAGCAACAAATATAATTCCGCAGGACCCTGGTTCATGTAGGCAAACAGAATTTTACAGACATTGCACTTATTCGATAAGAAATGCATCATGGAGACAACCAACCACTGCTGTATCCCCATGCTGACACCCCGACCAATCAGAGTCCACCTATCGGGTCTGAGAATTAAGATTGACGGCTAACTGTTTTTGCTGCAATGCCATTTTAATGATGAGCTAGCCAATCAGCATCACCTTTCACATTTCAACTCCTTTTGCAATGTTTTCGAAACAATAGAACTGGTTGCCACCTGTACGTGAGCAATATTACTGATATAGTTTGCTTGAAAGATTGGGATTACAGTTTGGGATAAGGTTGATCACTTTTTGTTGCCTTAGAAATTCACCGTAAACAGAGTGGCTAGAAATTTGGTGAGTTCAGTGAATCTCTTTCTAAAAGTTCAAATTTGTTTGACTTTGAGACATAACAGCTTAGCTTTAATAAACATTCATTAGTGCACAAAACCCATCCATTCTGCAGCCGAGCTTTGAAACTGTTCTTTTAAGAAATCACCACAATTACAGGAGTACTGTGAAGTTCAGAGACACAGAAAAAAAACTACACCAACAAAATTTATGCTGGGAGAAAGTGAGGACTGCAGAGGCTGGAGATCAGTGTCAAAAAGTGTGGTGCTGGAAAAGGAACAGATGGTCTTGAGGAAGAGCTTATGTTGGAGACATCGACTCTTCTCATCAGATGCTGCCTGACTGGCTATGTTTATTTAGCTCCACACTTTTTGAACAAAATTATCAATTATAAATTCCACAATTTACATCCCACAGGACCTCAAGTAGTAATCAATGTCATGTTACAGTGCAGAAGGTGGCGGTTTGGCACATCGTTTCTGTTCCAGTTTGTTAAATGTTATCTTTTTTATTAATTTGTGGGATGAGGGTGTTGTTGTCTCAGCCAGCATTTATTGGCCATCCCTAATGGTGCAAAGAGCAGTTCAGATTCCACCAAATTGCTGTGGGTCTGGAAAAACATGGAGACCAGACTAGGTAAGGATGGCAATTTCCTTCCCTAAAAGCCATTCCAGAATAAGTTGGGTTCTTCAAACAATCAGCGATGGATTCATGATCATGATTACTCTCATACTTGCAGAATTTTCTGAAATTCAAATTCTATCATCTGCCATGGCAAGATTTGAATCTGGGTCCCCAGCACATTACCTGGGTCTCTGGATTAGCAGTCCAACGATAACATCACTGGGTCATCGCTTGACCTGCAATATTAGATTATACAGAATAGCACTTATTCTCTAAACTGCAGTGAACAGCAGTCCCTGTGTATGCTATACTAAACAGCAATTTCTGAGTATATGAAACAGAAGTCCCCGTGTGTATTACAGAGAGTAGCTGTCCCTGTCTGTATTATAGAGAAGAGCAGATCATGTGCATATTGCCGAGAACATTTGTTCCCATGTATTTTCTAACCCTTTCAAGTTTCATAACATGCTTTGAAGAGAAAGAAAGCCTGATATGCAACACAATAATCCAAAAGTAGCCCAACCAATGTGCTGCACAGCTGCAATATGACCTCTCAACTCCCATATTCAATGCTCTGTCCCATAAAGGAAAACATACTAAACACCTTCTTCACTAACATATCCATCTGTGACTCCCCTTTCAAGGAACTATGAACCGTGTTCCAAGGTCTCATTGGACACTCCCCAGGACCTTACCATTAAGTGTATAAACCCAGTCCTGATTTTCCTTTCTAAAGTGCAGTACCTCTCATTTACCTAAATTAAACTTCATCTGCCACTCCTCAGCTCAGCAGCCCATCTGATCAAGATCCTGTTATACTCTGAGGTAACCTTCATCGCTGTCCACTCCACCTCCAATCTTGGTGTCATCTGCAAATTAATAAATATACCTCTTATGCTCACATTCATATAATTTATATAAATGACAAAAAGCAGTGAACCCAGCACCAATCCCTGTGGCACCCCAATGGTCACAGGGCTTCAGTCTGTAAAACAAACCTCCACCACCACCACCATCTGTCTTCTAATTTCAAGCCAGTTGTGTATCAAAATGGCTAGATTTCCCTGTATTCCATGTGACCTAATTTTGCTAACCAGGCCACCATGAGGGAGCTTGTCAAAGCCTTCATCAATCCTCTTTGGTGATTCTTCAAAATACTCAATCCAGCTTGTGAGACATGATTTCCCATGCACAAAGCCACATTGACTATCCCTAACCAGCCCTTGCTTAACCGGATGTGTGTAAATCCTATCCCTCAGGATCCCTCCAATAACTTGCCCACAACTGATGTCAGGCTCACCGGTCTATAGTTCCTGAGAATAGCAGGGTATAGCATAGAGAACAACAGTCCCTGTGAAAACAGAGAACAGCAGTCACATTGTATAATGCAGAGAACATGAATCCCTGTGTCTAATATAGAGAACATGAGTCCCTATGTATAATACAGAGAATAGCAATCCCTCTGTCTATTACCAGTGCATGTGTAGAATATAGAGAACAGCAGTACCTGTGTATAAGAAAGAGAACAGCAGTTCCTGTGTCTTATCTGGAGAACAGCAGTACCTGTGTATAATATGGACAACAGCTGTCCCTGTGTATCATATAGAGAGCAGCAGTCGCTCTGTCCAATGTAGAGGTCAGCAGTTCTTTTCCCTGCGGTGGGGGATCCAGAACTAGAGGGCATAATTTCAGCATGAGAGGGCAGAAAAAAATCAACAGGATGAAAGGGGCAACTTTTTCATGCAGAGGGTGGTGCATGTATAGAATGAGATGCCAGAGGAAGTGGTGGAGGCATTTAAATTAAATTAAACTAAATTACAGCATTTAAAGGGCATCTGGTTGGATATATGAACAGGAAGGATTTAGAAGGATATGGACCAATGCTGGCAAATGGGACGAAATTAGGTTAGGATATCTGGTTGCCATGGACGAGTTGGGCTGAAGGATCTTTTTCTGTGCTGCACATCTCTCTGACTCTGTGCCTTAAATACATCAGATCTTTGCTTCACATTGTTCTTAAAATCTCTCATTTAATACATCAAAGTGACTCTCATCATCATCAAAATCCGAACTGTTGATTACTTCAATAGCTTCATGTTCTCCCTTTTGTTTTCTGAAATGCCGTTTGCCATTAGGTAGAGCTGGTGGGCAACTTTGTAAAACTTCTGTTGTTGGGAATTGGAGTTGGTGGGAAGGGGCAGCATGTACCAGGGATGAAGTGACAACATTAAGAGTGAGTGCTGAACATAACACGCAGAAAGACTCAAACGAATCGGATGGTAGAACAAGCTGATTAGCACGAAGGCAAGTCTGACTTGACTAACCGAAAGCTTTCCGCATTCGGATCATAAAGAATACAACATATAAAAAATAAATCTACTGTTCGCCTTTTTTAGTGGGGACGTGCACCATTCCCCGAAACACTGCAATACTGGGATGATGCGTGAAGTTATCGGAGCAAGCTCCTGACACAACTTCGTCCTGCAAAAATCAGATTAATATTCAGTCCCTAAATCAGGGACTTATCAGATATTAAAACTGACAAGAACTTTTTTTTTTCAAAAATATACTTTATTCATAAATGATTTGATGGTCTGTACATTTGATCATGCCATACATATGTCCATATTTACAAACACAGATTCAAATTTATCCTTGTCATTTACAATCCTGTGCCTTTTTCAATCTTGTACATATACATATATTTGGCTGAGGCATCAGCAGAGCCCAAAACAACGTCCGCATGGGCCCCCTGTTCTTCTTTAGGCAGGCCGATCTTACACGGTGGTCTTTCCCCACCGCGCCTTGGCGGCAGCTGCCCCAAGCTTCAGCGCGTCCCTCAAGACGTAGTCTTGGACCTTGGAATGTGCCAGTCTGCAACACTCGGTCGGGGTCAACTCATTCAGCTGGAAGATCAACAGGTTTCGGACCGCCCAGAGAGCGTCCTTCACCGAGTTGATGATCCTCCAGGCGCAGTTAATGTTCGTCTCGGTGTGAGTCCCGGGGAACAGGCCGTAGAGCACGGAGTCCCGCGTCACGGCGCTGCTGGGGACGAACCTCGACAAGCACCACTGCATTCCTCTCCAGACTTCCTCTGCATAGGCACATTCCAGAAGGAGGTGTGTGACAGTCTCGTCCCCCCCGCAGCCACTTCGAGGGCAGCGTGCGGTGCGGCAGAGAGTCCGGGCGTGCATAAAGGATCTCACAGGCAGAGCCCTTCTCACCACCAGCCAAGCCACGTCTTGGTGCTTGTTGGAAAGTTCTGGCGATGAGGCATTCTGCCAAATGGCTTTGACAGTCTGCTCAGGGAACCGCTCGACAGGATCCGCCCTCTCTTTTTCCCGAAGGGTCTCAAGGACGCTACGTGCTGACCACTTCCTGATGGACTTGTGGTCAAAGGTATTTTTCCTCATAAATTTCTCCACGAAGGACAGGTGATACGGAACGGTCCAACTACTCGGAGCGTTCCGCAGCAGCGAGGCCAGGCCCATCCTTCGCAACACCGGGGACAGGTAGAACCTCAGTACGTAGTGACACTTGGTGTTTGCGTACCGGGGATCCACGCACAGCTTGATGCAGCCACACACAAAGGTGGCCATCAGGGTGAGGGTGGCATTGGGCGTGTTTTTTCCCCCATTGCACCGGTCTTTGTACATTGAGTCTCTTCGGACCCGGTCCATCTTTGATCTCCAAATGAATTGGAAGATGGCCCGGGTGACTGCGGCGGCACAGGTCCTGGGGATAGGCCAGACCTGTGCACATATAGCAATACTGCGAGGACCTCACACCTGATGACCAGGTTTTTTCCCGCGATGGAGAGCGACCGTTCTTTCCGAAGGACTCGAGGGCCTTGGTCAGCTCATCCAGAGATAGCGGCTGGTCCAGCCTCTCTCGTGTTCCGTCGTCTAGGACCTCCGTGATAGAGGACAGGAACGACTGGGAGGCCGCGCTCTCAGTTGGCTTCGAGTCATACAGGCTGGCGTAGAAGGATTTGCTGATCCTCATGACGTCAGCCTGAGATGACGTTACCGAGCCATCTTCTTTCTTCAGGCTGCTGAGCACGGAGCTCTCTTTGTGCACCTTCTGGAAGAAGAAACACGAGCACGTCTCGTCCTGCTCCACCGAGCGGACCCTGGACCGGAAGATTATCCTGGAGGCCTCCGAGGCAAAGAGCGAGGCTTGCTGGCCCTTCACCTCCTTGAGGTCCTCCGTGACATCGACCCCCATCGTCTGCAGCAGGAGCAGGTTCTGCATACTTTCCTGGAGCTGGGACAGTTTTCCCCGTCTCTCTCTCGCCTCCTGGACACCTTTGAGGATAAAGAACCTCTTGATGTTCCCTTTTACCGTTTCCCACCAGTCCGCTGGAGACTCAAAGAGAGGCTTCACGGTTCTCCAACCTGCGTAATCCCTCTTGAGCTCTTCGATGTTTCCCGGGGTCAACAGCTTAGTGTTCAGTTTCCACGTTCCCTTGCCCGCCCGCTGTTCGTCCTGTAGGTGACAGTCGGCCAGCAGGAGGCAGTGGTCAGAGAAGAACACCGGCTTGACGTCGGTGGATCTGACCGAGAGCGTTCTCGGATTGTAATGCTACCTCCGGTTTTAGGGTGGATCATTCTTTGGGAACCTTATTCTGCAAAACAGACACAGTGACTGAAACTATGCTACACGGTACGATTTGGGACACGGCCTGCTCAGCTTCGTGCGTTTTTTCTGTAGTCCAGTGTGTTTCGTGTTCCGTGTAAACGTGAAAGTTGTCCTGTTTTGAGCAATGGGTGAAATCATTTAGCAAAGCAAGAATTGAAATTGCAGTAATGTCAAGTAGCTCATGGTAATTTGACCCAATCATAACCGATCATATATTTGCACGCACTCACAGATACATTTGTAGCTGAATCCAGTCTGAGAAGACAGACTCAGCTTACCAGTGATTTTTGTCTGGATTGATGGGCTATCGTTATCTGCTGAGAAATTGATATTGTAGACGGGCACATCCCCGCAACTGTGCGAGTCGGAGAGGGATCATGGAACCGTTTTCACGTCAGTTTGCAGCTGTTGCTATGCAGGAGCACAATTGGAAGTGCAAGAAAATGGCGTGCTGGGCGTGTTGGTAGCGTGGCCGCGCGGTCTAAATCGCTGAATTAAGGCTGCAGTCTCGACAGAGACATGGGTTCGAATTCCACCACTGCTGTTTCGGCTGAACCAGTCCAACGGCGCTGACCGTTTGGAAGCTGTCTGTCGTTATTCAACGTGCGAGAATTGGCACCAGAGGTCCTAAATCATGTTTTGGAGCAGTTCGTTACCAGAGCTGCAACTGCCTCACTTCTCACTCGCCCTCCCCGTTTGCATTTTCCTGCTCGTCAGTGATTTAAAGAAAACCAAATGGATGCGATGTCTTTCTGTAGCCTCTCTGTAGATTCCTCCATTTCACTTCCAACATGGGTTAGATCTCGGGGCGCACCATAATACTAGCAACGCCACGAAAGCACCCCTGTCACCTCAGTGTAATAACAGGCCAATTGTTTGAAAGATCTAAAGATTAACCCACCCAAAAACTTTTCCCGATCATATTTCTTCACATTTATTGCTTACTAATACACATATCCCTGTACACAGTGTGCGATTTAGCGTGCCAGCTCACCTAACCTGCACATCTTTGGATTGTGGGAGGACACCACAGCAAAGTCACATAGACTTCGGGAGAACGTGCAAAGTGCCCACTGTCACCCGAGGAGTGAATAAAACGAATGTCCCTGGCGCTGTGAGGCAGCATTGCTAACCGGGTACCATGTAATCTTATGCAATAAGTAAAATCAGTGAACGATACGAAAAAAAAAGTTTCAAATGAACACTCTCCGACATTGTCAAGGCATGTAAATCTTACATTCAATATGAATAGGTGTATGGAAAACAATAAAAAACAAAATCCCGGCAATTCATGAATAAACTATAATTAAAAATTTAATTTGATCAAAGGTCATAACAATATTTAGACGAATTGCAATTTTTCATGACAAATGTAGGTAATTAGCTGACTAATGAATAATTGGAAGTGGCATATATTTACTGAATGCCGAAGAAAGCGACTTGTTTATCCCCTTGTCACACAGCAGAATAACTCTGTGTGTGTGTGTGTGTGTGTGTGTGTTCGAAATGTTTGAATCCAGCTCTTTCTATCAAAATAAATGATGACTTACGATCACTTCGCCTTGTCACCTTTAAAACCATAACATTCTCAAATATTTTCCAGGCATTTACAACCAGAAGAACTAGTTAATTTCTTTTCATAGGAACCCAAAGAGAATAAGTAGCGGACACTGTGAATTAGTGAGTCAATGCAAGAATTCAACTGAAGACAACATCCCTTCTTTCCAAAATGTTCAAAATTTAAAAAATCAAAATTTATTGCCATTGTTGAATGAAAGAATAGAGATACTAATTCTTTTTCATTTGATTTTGTTGCATGAAACATCCGTAAGTCGTATTATGATTACAAACACAATAAATGTGAGCATTGAAGTCAAATATAATTAATTGAATTCAACTATGTTTCAACAGGTAAAATAAAAATTGATATTTACAATGATTGAGAGATTGTGCACTGCAATATCTTTACAGTGGTTCATGTACTGTGCCGTAAATCCACATTTGCGCAATCTACTAGATTGAATAATCATTATTTTTTATTAAATAAATCAGCAACACTTGAATTATCAAAGTCTGTCAATGCATTCAAGAATAATGAAAAATCTCTTTTTGCAAGTGATTGAGCAATGTCTGGAAATGAACTAGAATTAATTCAGTGAAAAGTAATTACATTTTCCTGAATTTTAAGGCTGACATTACCGTGATGATTCAAATAAGCAATCATCAGATATTTGCAATGACTTTGGATGGGAAGTCATTGGTTCCTTTGTGGGGTAGGTGACCTGAAAAATAAAGGCATTTTCATACTGTACTATTAGTACTCAGACATAATGGATTAAATGTAAATGTGAATCTCATTATACTTGTTCAAAAGACTTTTTTATAAATAATTGTGCCATTATTATCATGGCAATGACTTGATAATGAATGCTCTTTTGAAGAATTAAAATAATTCAATATTACAAAAGCACTTTGCTGTGATGTTGATTGGATATTTATTAAGATCAGTAAACTGAGGAATAAAACATAGTACCTAGCTTTATGGATTGAAGAAAAATGAGCCATTCTGTGATTATTGAGCGAAATTCTTCTTTTTTTAAGTAAAAAATGTACGTAATACAAGAATTGTGAATTTCCATACACCGGATTCCTTGTAGAGATATGTTTCATCAATTTATATGATCAATATTATGATCAATGTTTAAAGATTTGTGTCAGAATTAGGAAGAAAATTCATAAGTCATGAAAGTGAGCTTGAAACTGAACAATGGAGTAAATGACATGTGGCATATATGCGATTTTAATAATATTGTCATTTTTGGACAATGATGAAAAATGTTGGAATAGAAATGCCATAAAATCAACATGGTCAAAGCAGTTCTTTTCTTACAATGAAATGAAAACAATAATCATTTTGTAGCACGCATGATTTGAAATAGCAGATTTTTAACATGACATATATAGTGAAGACTAACCCTTTTGAAAAATGTCGGAACTTCACAAATTTAAAATGCAGTATTTGTTCAATCTGTAATAAAAATGGTTATAATTTGAATTGTCTCTTGTACACACACAATAAAAAAGGAGCTTAAAGATTGTTAGATTGACAAAAATTTGCTTCCCAACGTTATTGCCGTATAGTCAATATCTGTGATAAAGTAGAATTATTGGTTTAAACAATATAAATCAACATTAACGACTGAACTGAAATATAACACATCAATTGCATTAACTGCATAGAATAGTAAATAAATGCTTACTGTTGTCATTTGTCCCAGGAACAATAAGATACTTACTCAGATTATTCCACTGAATAGTAATCAGCTGAATATCTTTGTGTCGCTTTATGTGCACTGTTTTGTGTGAACATTGATTTCAATAAACTTAGATATTTACATGAATTCAGAACAGACTGATAACTGGGTGTGAAAGATCTTATTTAAGATTAGACAATTTTTATGATTCACTAGGTTTGCTGAACAAAACACAGTTAAGTCATCATGCAATAAACTGGATTAGAGAGAAATATGCAAATTCAATTTCAAATGGATGGACTCGGATATTTTCACAACATTTCAATCTTACATTCAATATAAATAGATGAATGGAAAACAAAAAACAAATTTCAGACAACTCATAAACAGATCAATAACTAAAAATTGATATATAGTAGGAAGTTGCATTTGTTTATTTAACTGAAGAAGAACTTGATTTTTTCCTCATATTTATACCTTTGAAGCATCAAGTTCTATGTGCAGTCTGAACTCAGCTCTTCAGAACAAACGAAAATCAAGGAATATCTGTACTTTGCATATTTCATCTTTGTGAGTGCAACATTATCAAATATTTTGCAAAGAACATTGATTGAGTGGAATTAGATACATTCTGCTATTCGCAGAATGAAGAAAATATATAGCAGATACTGTGATTATTGGAATGAACAACAAATGAAAACATATCTAATGTTGAATTGAAAGGCAATTCATTCGATTCTTAGATATTTTCTTATCAACATTCAGAGCTGCTCTGGCACAGCTCTGTGCAAGGTGGGAATTGAAATTGTACCCTCGGGTCTGGTAACAGAGACACGACCAGAGTTGCACAAGATTCCTTCATAACATTCCCAAACAGGCTGGGCAGGGCTGAAAAGTAATCAGATGTTTATTGTGATAATTGGATTGGAATTAAATGGTTGGATACTGTGTGTAATCTACTGAAAATTCAGTAGTAATTTACAATAATGATGGGAGTTAACAAATGTCTTAATTAAACATGATTTTATGATCACTTGTGGAACGATAGCTTGACAGGATTATGTGATTAGTGTGCATTATATACAAAAAAATCAATTTAATTATTCTATATGGTCAGAAGTTTCTCATTTTCTGAAATGCAAATTAAAATGTTTTTGATCTACACGTAAATTGGAACAAAATGATGAATTGGGCAATCAATGTGCCTAATCATCTGAAGACAACTTTCATTCTTTCTGAAAATGTATGATTTCTAACAAGTCACCATTTCCTGTGATTGTTTAATGAAATAAGATAGATGCCAACCCTTTTTTGTATGCATCAAAAAATTCATGGGGATTTGAATGATTTTGCACATGAAAAATATTCAATTGTTATTGTGAATAAAAACACAATAAATATTAACATTGCAGTGATTTCCAATCAAATCAATTCAAAAGTGTTTCCAAGTTTAAAATGAAAAGCAATATTCAGAGTGATTGAGAGATTGTACATTGCAATGTCCTTGCATTAGTTATTATATGGAAACATAGTTTCACAATTACACCCCTTACCGAATTGAACAATTATTAGTTATTGGCAACAAATCGATTTGAAAACTTTTATTAATGAATTTAGGAATGATGAGGTATCTCCTCTTCCTATTCCACTGAGTAATGTTCAGAAACGAAGAGAAATATTGCAGTGTAAATTAACTGGTGTTCTCTCAATTCCAATTGCTGAAAAGACTGTGATCTTTCAAATAAGCAAAAGTCAGATATTTACAAATGATGTTGCAATGGCAATTATTGGTCTTTTGTGGGTATATTGGCCTGATCGAACAGGTTTTAATATTGTAGCACTCACACTAAGAAATATGAAAGATATTAAAAGCAAATTGTTCTTGTTATCAAGCCTAAGTTAAAGTATTGCGTAATTATTGTATTTTATCATTGTTTCTAAAATCCTGATAGATAAATTGACTTAATATTTTGAATACACTTTGCACTGATGACGATTGTATATTCATTAAGATTAATAAACTGAAAATTAAAATATAAAACGTGACTTTAATAATTAAAAAAAAACTCAGCAACGATTGAACACAGTTCAATTATTTTTGGTCGGTTCTTGTCTATTTTATTAATGTAACCTTTATCATGATAAATGTTTAGACAAATGTCAGAACTAGGAAGAAAATTATTAGGCCGGGAAAGTGAGCATTATTATGAACAACACATCGGGTTAATGATATTTGGTACAGGAAGTCATTTTGTCGCAAATGACTAATAATTGTGTGATTATTGTTCACTGACAAATAATGTTGGAAGAAAATGAAACTATCTCAAAATGAAATTAAAATAAATATCATTTTGGTGGTCACATGATTTGAAAAATGTCTTTACTTTAACTTAATGTGACATTTGAGCTGAAAAATCGTTCTTTCCCCCGCCCCCTCCCCCCACACACCCAGTGTAGTCTTTTCAATAATTTAAAATTTAGTATTAGTTGAAGTAAATAACAAATAGATGTACCTACATTGTTTTTTTGCACACGAAAAAAGTAAAACAATTTTAACATGAAAATGATATCGCTCTGCAAGTAATAATTTCACAGATAATAAGTGTTTGTATTGAATTTAAATGTCACCATAGCTGTAGGAGTGACTTCCCCTGACAGGGAATGAAGACTCAGGAGATCGGCAGTACTCAGGCAAGTGGAAAATGTTTACACATGCTGAAATCAGTTAATGAAGGGATCATCCCCCGAGGCCAAGTTCGGCAGGGAGGTCCATGACACACTGTAACGTTTACAGTAAAAAAACAGTATTTTTACACACTTTCTCTATTACAATGGCCACATGCAACGTGGTTACAGTCCTTCCCTCCTTATACTGACACCCGATCCTGTAGAAAACCTAATCTTAGATGGACATCGCTATGGATAGCCCCAGCTTCCTCTTGTTTCATGGTGTTTCCAGGTGCTATAATCGCCTGCCTTGGGATCTCTCTGTGCATTTTATTTCCGCAGATTACAAAATTAATTGCTGCAGTCCTATGGGTCTATCACTCTGCCTTATTCACTATTCTCAAGAGTATGTAATTAGAAACTTCTTAAATGTTCTGAGCAACTTTAAAATAGTAACTATTTCTGACAATCAAACTCTGTCTGCTTCCCTGATAGCAGCTGTGGAAGTTAGCTGGGCTCTATCCTACAACTGGTGTTTATTCATTCACTGGGACAATTATTCTTTCATTAATGAAAGTCAGGGTTGGTCATTTTTCTGTATGCTGGCATTCTCTTATCACTATCTGGAATATGACTGTCTGGAATGGCATACTTATGGAATTGGAGTAGGATTGTGCAAAATGTTCTTTTTTTCCATTAAGACTGTAAAAGACTGTTAGTCTTGTTAATCTACTCTCCACTATTTGTGTTTTAATTCCAAGGCAGGCTGCTCAGGGCATCCCTACAGCAGCAAATCAACAAGGATTTCAGCATTAAAATAAAAATCAACATTCGCTACCATTAGGAAACAGTACCATGCTATATGCTTAGGTCACTGAGACTTATTTCCAGATTTAAAGCCGATTATACCGGATTTGATCAATGATTAAATATTAGATATAAGTAACAATTAGTGTTAAAACTGGTCACTGCAAACAAAAAAATGATTAGAAATGTCATATTGCTATCTGTTACATGTAGAATTGAACATTAATTATTGGAGTCTAAAACAATCAGGCGTATCTTCATTTGTAAGACCGAATATTAATCCAATGATTTCTGTGAGCATTCACATTAGAAGATATCAGATATTTCCTGTCAGTGTTGGATGATGAATCATTCCTTGGTTTGTGGTTGTGTTGACCTGGAATAAAAGATCCATTTTTCTTTGTAAAATTGGCACTACAAAATAGTGACTTAAATTGAAATATGAATCTCACGATATTTGTTACAATACCTAAACTGAATTACTGTGTGATTGTTGAACTAATAATGAATTGGTAATCTATTTTAGAACACTGACACATTAAGGTGATTCAATATTTCCAAGCGGGTTTGCTGTGATATGGATTACATAATAATTAGTATCAGTGAACTGAGCATTAGAATGCTGGCATGATGTTTTGGAAAATACGTTCGATATGCAGTCATTATTAATCATTCAACATTCTCAGATACTCCTGCAATCTGTACTTGCTGACTCAGCTTTTCTTCTGTAGAAATACAATATATAATCCATGCAAATTTTCTTGTCATCAATATTCACACATTTGTGTAAGCATTACAAAGAAAATAATTAGACAAGGAACACGGGAATTATAGCAAAAAACAGTCAGCAGCATTTACAGAGGAAATTTTTAAACATTGTCTCTGACTAAATACATGAAAAAGTTTAATGGGGATTTGTTACAATGTGCTGAGCCGCAATTACATTTTTATCATGATGACTGAGGAACCCTATCAGAAAACTCGCCTATATTTAGGAATTCCTTTACCTCAAAACATGCTACTTTCAGCATCCTTCATCGTAAACAATGAAGTGTGATTATTGGGGTGGCGAAGATGTAGTGTGTAAATTATAAGAAGGTATCTTGTATATATTTGAGATGTTGTGAAAGCGTGATGTTTGCTGTGGCTATTCATCTTGAGAACAATACAATATTGACAAAAGATTTTGCACTGAACAGTAGTTAGGTGGCTTTGAATACCATCGTGTGGCTTTATGTGCAGTGATTACTTTTATTTCAAGAGCTTTGAGATAATTTCCATGATTTGTAAAATGATTAATAATTTTGTGACAAACGTCCACATGTGGTTATGAGCTGGATTTAAAGAATCCAATGTGTTGGTGTGAAAACCCTTCATTGTTGACAATTCCAAGAGAGGTGTATAATACTCAGGCACTGGCTGGAAGTCAAGGTGGAAGAAAATCTGATTCATCCTGGAGCTGATTGATTCCAGCTGCTGTTTGACTTAGTTTAACTAATTTTGTATTTGTCCCGATTTCTCTGCCTATAGGTGAATTTAGAACGTCCAATTTCAGTCCAAGGGTCACTTCACATCACTGGAGAGTTAAAATATAATTCACATATTGTGATAACAATGAATTTTCAATTAAAATTTGTGTTTTCACAAACAAAACGATTGGATGTTTTCCGGGAATTAAAAATGACATTGATTAAATATTTATTAAGATTGATAAACTGAGAATTATAATCTAGTTGCAGGAATGTTAAGCTGTTAAACCACAGACTTAGGACTGTTTTGATTTGGAGTGATTTGGAGGCGACAGTGTTGGACTGGGCTGTACAAAGTTAAAAATCAAACACCACCACGGCTATCGTCCAACAGGATTATTTTGCTGAACTAGCTCTCAGAGCGCTGCTCCATCATCAGGCGGAAGCTAGTGCTTCCAAATAAACCTGTTGGACTATAGCCTGGTGTTGAGTAATTTTTAACTTTGTTTTTTAGAAGGAATGTTTTCTTTTATTCAAATATACAGGCTGTTCAAGAATTCTATCTAGCCTTCTGTGATTTTCTTTTAGAGACCACTCATGTATAATTCATACAATTTTCACTGAAATCAGTATTTCAAATTTCCATCAGATTTAAGATGAAAATGAGTACCAAGTAATGAGTACTTCCACGAATGGAAAATACAATAAATTCAATTTACAGAGGCAAGATTCAAGTTCGATCTGAATAAGCAAATAAACACTTTGAATGGAAAATATCTGAAAACGTTTACATTTAAATTTGGACGAAGTCAAATTACTTCTTTTTGAAATACATGGCCTGAAAACTTTTTTGAAAATATGAACAAATCAGGACTATCAACATGTCTTGCTGTCAGTGTCGTCGGCCAATTGTCATAAAGAATAAATACCACGTTCAGCAACAAGTATCATGTGTAATTACTGAATTGAAAAGTAAGTTGATAGCTCTTGTATTTGTTCGCAAAATGATAACCAGATGTTTACTGTGGTTATTGCGCTCAGTAACAATATGATCAAGATCAATGGCTGTTAGAATCATTGGCCACTCGTAAATAAGAACAGACACTGCTTTGAGCAACAAGTATCATGAATAATTACTGAACAGAAATTTCAGAGACACCCATTGTATTTATTGGAGGGAATGATGACCAGACGCTTACTGTGGTGATTAATCTCAGGAACAATAAGACAATTACTCAGATGATTTCCTGAACAGTAATTAGATGGTCATGAAGACCATTGTGTGGCTTTATGTATCGTGCTTTGTGTGAGCATTGATTTCAATAACATTGTGATAGTATACAAATGTGCAGCTGAGGTGACTTGGCCATGCTAAATTGCCCATAATGTTCACGGATGTTGAGGTTAGGTGTATTAGATTTTGTTAGAGTGGTGCTGGAAAAGCACAGCAATGCATGCAGTATCAGAGGAACAGTAAAATCGACGTTTTGGGAAAAAGCCCTTAATTAGGAATGCAGCCTGTATTCCTGATGAAGGGCTTTTGTCCAAAACATCGATTTTAATGTTCCTCGCATGCTGCCTGAACTGCTGTGCTTTTCCAGCACCACTCTAATCTAAACTCTGGTTTCCAGCATCTGCAGTCATTGTTTTTACCTAGGTTAGGTGTATTAGTCAGGGGAAATGTCGAGTAATCGAGCAAAGGAGTGTCTGGGTGGGTTAATCTTTGGATGGTCAGTGTGGACTGTTGGGCCAAATGGCCTGTTTCAACACTGTAGGGATTCTATGACTCTATGATTCTATGATTTTGGATTAAATTGATAGGTGAGTGCTAAAGATACTACTTAAAGTCAACAAAATCTTTAAGTTTAGCAAGGTACTTTGAAGCCATCATGCATGAAGTGAGATACGTGAGTGAGAGAGAGAGAGACAGAGAAATTAATGTTCAAATGAAAACACGCTAATAGTTTCACAGCATATCAATCTTACATTCAATATGAAAAGGTGAATGGAAAATAAAAACAAATTCCTGACAATTCATGAATGACTAATAATTAGAACTTTAATTTGATCAATGCACATACCAGTATTTAGATGAATTGCAATGTTTAGTTACAAATGTAGGTGATCAGCTGACCAATGAATAAAATGAAGTTGCATTTGGTTATTTTGCTGAAGAGGAATTTCGACTGTTAATATTTTCCTTTTTATAATTTCCGAACTGCTCTGACACATCTCCGCTGAAGGTGGAAATTGAAATCATTCCTCCTGATGTTGTCATAGAGAAACTGTCAGAGCTCCACAAAAACCCGTCATAATGTTACCATCCGGGAAGGGCAAGTGTATAGTCATATATTTACGGCGGCAACTCAAATGAAAATTAATCAGATGTTTCTTGTAATTATTTGAATGGGAATTAATTGCGTATGTCCTGTGTGTAATGAACTGACAAACCGAATTAGTAATTTACAGTAATGATGTAACAAAGCAATAATGACTTTAATTAAATATGAATCTCGTGATTATTCATGATAAGAAAAAACCGAATCATTTGATCAGTGTACACTGATGAACGAAACTTAATCAATCAAATAGTTCTATATGTTCAATGCTTTTTATCACAGAATGAAAAGAAAATTAATATGCATTTGCAACATAAATGATTAGGAAAATAAATGAGAATTTTAAATGATTTTGTTCCATGAAAAGTGATAAACTTGTATTGTGTTTATAGATACAGTAAATGTTAACATTGAAGTTAAACATAATTAAATCAATTCAACTGTTTCCACGGTCAAAATAAAAATTGATATTCACAATGCCCACTGCAAAATCTTTACTTTATTTAATTTATGAGCCATAATTTCGTAGTAATACTTTGAACTATATTGAACAATGATTAGATAATAGCAACAATTGAATTGCCAAAATAATATCATTTCATTTAAGAATACTGAGAAATTTCAGTTAATTATTTCACTGAGCAATGTGGAGAAAAGACCTGGAGTCATTCTAATGAAAAGTAATTACAGTTCTCTGAACGCTTCAGGCTGAGATTACCACGATCATTCAAATGAGCAATTATCATATATTTACAATGAGGCATCGAATGGGAAGTCATTGGTTCCATTATGGGATCGTTCACCTAAACAGTAAATTGATTTTTAAGTTGGAGTGTTCGTTCGAAGAAACAATTGATGGAATTAAAATGCGAATCGCACTATATTTGTTAGAAAGACTAACTCCAATAACTGTGCAAATTACTGTCATGGCAGTGACTGGAAAATTACGTTGTAATCTAAAAAAAAGATTCAATATTTTAAAAGCACTTTGTTGTGATGATGATTGGGTATTCATTTAGTTCAGTAAACTGAGAAATATAATATGGTAGCTAGCTTTATGATTCACAAAAATGAGCCATTCAGTGATTATTCAGCAGAATTGCTTTTGGTTCAAAAATGCAGGATTACAAGAATTACATGTTTCCATCCATTGGTTTGCTTATTGAGATGTAGCTTTAATTTACAACTTTTTGTTCATGGCCAATGTTTAGACATTCATGTCAGACGTATGAAATAAATAAGTAGATAGTGAAAGTGCACATTGCAGTGAACATAAGATACAGGGATCTTCCATAATTTTGTGATTATTGCACATCGACAAATAACTCGAGAGTAAAAAATAATTAGAAATCAACATGGAAAGCAGTTTTTTTTCTTATAAGAAATTGAAAGAAATCCTTATGCATTGCACATGGTTTGAAAACACATCAGTCACCAAAACACCAAGGTCATAAAAATCATCGGTTTAAGACAATAAGACCCGTAATGAAGAGTATTCTGCTCAATGGTATTTACAGGACCTTGAACATCTTCATGTCGTTCTTGCAGAGAAAACTCTTTCATTCAACAGTTCTAATTGAGCACAAACAGCCAAGTTTCTGGTATTGAGATGGGGTATGTCAGGTTTCAAGAGTGGCAGGTTTATGGGGTATGTCAGGTTTATGGGTGGCACGGTGGCACAGTGGTTAGCACTGCTGCCTCACAGCGCCAGAGACCTGGGTTCAATTCCTGCCACAGGCAACTCTCTGTGTGGAGTTTGCACATTCTCCCCGTGTCTGCGTGGGTTTCCTCCGGGTGTTCCGGTTTCCTCCCACACTGCAAAGATGTGCAGTTCAGGTGAATTGGCTATGCTAAATTACCTTATTATTAGGTAAGGGGTAGATGTAGGGGTATGGGTGGGTTTGATCTTCGGCGGGGCGGTGTGGACTTGTTGGGTCAGTTTCCACACTGTAAGTAATCTAATCTAAAAAGAGATTGATTGTGTTCAGACACTCTCTAGTCCGAGGCACAGACGGACGTTTCTGTGGCCAGCAACAAAAAATCATAATTATGTGTTGCCTCCCTGGTGCAGGATCAAGGATGTCTCCGAGAGGGTGCAGAATATTCTCTCAGGGGAGAGGGATCAGCAGGAGGTCATTGTACACATTGGAACAATAGGAAGGAAAAAGGATGATTTTCTGAAGGGAGAAAATAGAGTGTTAGACAGGAATTTAAAAAGGAGGTCTTCGAGAGTAATAATATCTGGATTACTCACGGTGTTACAAGCTAGTGAGGACAGGAATAGGAGGATAGAGCAGATGAATGCATGGCTGAGCAGCTGGTATAGATGGCAACCAGTTTCTAGTGGAGTGCCACAGTCCTGGGACAACATATTAATAATGACTTGGGTGAGGGAAGTGAATGTACTGTCACCAAGTTTGTAAATCAGTAGGAAGGCAAGTGGGGAGAATGTCAGTGTCTGCAGAACATTCTAGATAGGTTAAATGTGTGGGTGAAAACTTGGCATGTGGAATATAAGGAGGAGAAAGTCAGGAAAAATGGAAGAGTTTAATATTATTTAAATGGAGAAATACTGCAGATAGCTACAGAACAGAGGGATTTGGAATTCCACATCTGTGAATCAGAAAAAGCTGACATTGGAGTTCAGTGAGTAATAGAGAAGGTAAATGGAATGGTGGAACCAAAATCTGCAATTGCTGGAAAAACGCAGTACTGAAGAAGAGTCATTGGACCCAAAATATTAACTCTGTTTTCTCTCCACAAATGCTGCCAGACTTGCTGAGTTACTCAGTCAATTTCTGAATTTGTTTCTGATTTCCAGCAATCACAGTTCTTTGGATGTATTTTTTAACACATTGCTGGTTTTTATTTCAACGGGAATACAGTAAAGCCTTCATCCTTTCAAAAGAGTCTCACAATCTGCTAAGCAGACCACTTTTTGCTTGTTTAGTTTACAAATTTGTTAAAGGCAAGATATCCAGCGAAAATTATGCACAAATTTCCAGTAAGCTCACACATTCCTGAACATTTACCAATTTGTCATTTAGTTTTAGGAAAAAATGAATTCTATTAAAGTCTTCACTTTTGCTGTCCTTGGCAATAGCTGTGAATATGTGTGTGTGACTGCCTGCTTGTGCATGTTTGTTTGGGATATGTGTGTCTTTGTGTGTGTGTATGGGTGTCTGTCTGTGTATATGTATGTGTTTCTGAGTGTCTCAATATAGCGATAGGAGGTATATTTAGTAAGTTTGCAAATTACACCAAAATTGGAGGTGTCCTTCGAAGTGGAAATAATTGTCGGTTTGGAAGGTGTTGTCGAAGGATTTTTGGGAAACGTTTGCAGTGCACCTTGATTCAACTCAGCATCGGTGGTGGATGGAGTAGATGTTTGTAAGGCGGGTACAATTACAACACTTGAAAAGCATCTGGATTCAGATGCTGATAACTGGGACTAGGTTTATCCAAGTTATCTGATGGATGCCAGCCACTAAAACAAAGTGTCTATTTCCGTGCTGTACAACTCCACGACTCTGTGAATCTTGATTTGCAATTCTAATGTAGCAAATTGCAATTCGAGTATTTGGAGTCAAAGCCAAATCACTTGTTGCTGATTCACTCCATCGAACTTCAGGTCCACCATGGTTCTGTTAATTTCAATTGACGGGGTTGGCAGAGTTTAATGGTTTGGAGATCAGAGTTGACATAATACAAGATGGATGGATTAGTCTAAGGATTTCCGTTCAGAACAGTCGCCTAATATTTCCAGGCAGTGATAGTACTCGATCAGAATTAGAACCCGTTTCAATTGTTTGCCTTGATTTGCCTTGTGGAGAGGCAGGACTTGTTACCATTAACAGCTCAGTTTGTTTATACCAGAGAATGGAACAGCACAAACTCCAGGCAATTGCATATATCAAGTTAAAAATCACACAACACCAGGTTATAGTCCAACAGAATTAAACCTGTTGGACTATAACCTGGTGTTGTGTGATTTTTAACTTTGTACACCCCAGTCCAACACCAGCATCTCCAAATCATGGCATAGATACATGATGGCGGGGAGTTGAGGTTAATTATTTTTGAACGAATGTCACATTTCATCAAGGTAAGTAGGTAAATCCCTACCATCTTCATTCAGTAGTTACTATTGGCTGTGCACTGCCTGAGGGGCCACTGGAGCCGGATTCAATCATCGGGAAAAGCATGGTGAGTGGGACTAGGGAAGGAGCCCATACAGAGTGACAGCTGACGCAGACAATGAGAGGCTGCAGTACATCCCTCTGTGCTGCACCATTCCCTGTGTCCAGCTCTGTTCCAGTGGGTTGCTGCAATCTCATTGATACTCTGTCAGAGACACACTACCGGCTTGTTAGTGACGTACACTCGGCCCCAGCGTAGCTGATTGGTACATTGCTGGTCATCTACATTCACTATCAAACAGTTTCATAGAAAAGATTAAATGAATTCACCTGGACAAACGGATCGTTTACTCTGGTCAGAATATCTGGAAATGACTAGGCAGCAATGAAACTGTCAGCCGTGAGCTATAGGTCTTTGTTCACAGTCAGGCTGATGGTAAATGTAGGAAGCGGCTGGGTCCTAAGGTAGTCAGGGAGACGGCAAGTATCGCTTCTCGGCCTTTTGGCTCGGAATATGTGTCGTTCCTGAGAACCAGAGGAAGAGATTCTGCTCGAGTGTTGGAGGTTCGACGCAGCACAAGCGTGCTGGCGGGGGAAAAACTGCGGGGGTCGTGTTGCGAGTCGTCGGAGCTGCTGGAGACCATCGCTGGATCGTGATTGGACGTTGGAGGATCGTTTGGTTGTGCTGACCTGCTCTTGGTGGATCTTCATGCTGGCTTCGGCCTAACGCCAATTCAGGGACCAGCCAACCTCAGAGCTATGGCCTCAGCAGCCACTCGCCGCCCGGGCCAGGGCATTCGGAACACAGTCAGGGTGACTGTGAAGAAGGTGGAGGAGCACACACCGGTGGATCGGACGGTGTTTGTGAAGAAAGTTCTGCTGGAGTGTTGCGGCCTTGCAGCCGCTGACGTGTACTGCCTGCAGGATTTCCCTGGGGCAGGCTACTTCGATGTGACCTTCAGAAGCGTGAAGCAGTGCGAACAGCTCCTGAAGGTCTTCAAGGAGAAGGAAGGGGAGCCGCTGTTCTCCATCTTGTCGGCGACCCCATTGTGTGTGCTTCTTGCACAGAGGAACCGGGTTGTTACAATCCATATGTACAACCCCTACGTTCCAGCGGCTGATGTCCTGACCTTCCTGGGAAGGTACGTCCAAGTCGAGGGAGAAGCCACCGATGTGATCGACCCCTTTGGGATCTGGACCAGTAAGAGGCAGGTCAAGGTAACTCTGAGGGCCGATGACAGTGGGAACATCCTCCACCCACCCTCGAGCTTCGCAATCGGAGGGAGCAGAGGCTACCTGACATATGCAGGGCAGCCCAAAGTGTGCCGAACCTGCGGGAAGTCGGGACACGTGGCGGTGGATTGCAAAGTGACCATCTGCAGGAACTGTAAACAGGAGGGTCACTTGACAAAGGACTGTCGGGAGGAAAAGAGCTGCAACCTGTACGGGGAGGCGGGCCACATGTACAAGGCCTGCCCAAGACGAGCAGCCGCCACCTACGCACAGATGGCTGGAGGTGGCAACACGAGCCGCGGACCGACAAAGTCTAACGAGGTGCCGCGAATCAGCAAAGGAACGGTGCCTGGAGGCACCCAGAAGGAAGGGAAGGTTGTAGAGGAGCAGGCGGCAGACAGCGGGGAGATGCAGCAGCCGACCCAAGCTCCTGCAAGACAGACGGAGGAAATGGAAGAGGAGGGATCAAAGGAGGCAGAGCAGTGGATTATCGTTAAAAACAGGAAAAGGAAACCTCTCGAGGGCCCCAAAGCCACCAAGCGAAGGGGGAAAAGACACCTCCAAGAGGAGGATACCGGCAGCTCCTCCGAGGGTGAGGACGGGCGCAAGAAGGGTCGCCTCCGGAGGAAGAGGCAGAGCACCGTGGGGAGAAAGGAGGGCAACACCGCCCAAGAAGGAAAAGTAGATCCCTCTGAGGGGATGGGTGAAGGCCTCCCCCTACCCGGTGAGAACCAAAGGGTACCCACCGGCCCACAGCTCCAGGGAACTGGGAGCAGCGTCCCAGTGACAGCCCTGCTGTCAGATGGAGAACGGGGTGATGCGGACCCTGGGGCTGACACGATGACACCAGAGCGGGGAAATGACTCCAGCGTGGAGCCGGACAACTACCTCAGCCCTGGGAAGGTCCAGCAGTTTGCTGTCACCACGGGGATGCACGCAGCTACCCCACTGGAGCAAGACCAGAAGAGAATGGACACTGGTAACCCCGTAAACTGTTAAAATGGGGTTTAAAATTGCCAGCATAAATGTGCGTAGCATTAAAGCGGCTACGCGATGTGTTTCAATGCTGGCCTTCCTGGCCAACGTCAAAGCCGATATCCTGTTTCTGCAGGAGTGTGGGATACCGCACCTCAGCAGTTACAGGAGATGGTCGTGCTTGTGGGCCCACGGGCCGTCAGTGTGGTCGGGGGGCAACGATAGCCGCGCCTCCGGCCTGGGTATCCTGTTGCGGGGAGGCAACTTCACCATCTCCGAGGTTAAGGAGGTGGTGGGCGGGCGCCTCCTCGTCGTGGACGTCAAATACAGAAACGCTCCCGTGAGACTAATCAACGTGTACGCCCCAGTGGGTAAGAGTGAACGGTTGGCCGTCCTGCAACAGCTTCCACTGCTGCTGGCTACGTCCAGGCCGGTCATTCTGGCCGGAGACTTCAACTGCATCATTGATGCTGATGGACGATCCGGCGGGGGGGACAGTAAACCGGACGCTACGTCCAGGGCCCTGATGGAAACGGTCGAAGACGCCAAGCTGCACGACGTCTTCAGCGCCCCTGCAGACGGAGCGCAGCGTAGATACACCTGGTCACGGGCAGACGGGTCTATCCGCTCAAGGATAGATTACCTGTTTGTGTCCCGAACGCTCTCGGTCAGATCCACCGACGTCAAGCCGGTGTTCTTCTCTGACCACTGCCTCCTGCTGGCCGACTGTCACCTACAGGACGAACAGCGGGCGGGCAAGGGAACGTGGAAACTGAACACTAAGCTGTTGACCCCGGGAAACATCGAAGAGCTCGAGGGATTACGCAGGTTGGAGAACCGTGAAGCCCCTCTTTGAGTCGACAGCGGACTGGTGGGAAACGGTAAAAGGGAACATCAAGAGGTTCTTTATCCTCAAAGGTGTCCAGGAGGCGAGAGAGAGGCGGGGAAAACTGTCCCAGCTCCAGGAAAGTATGCAGAACCTGCTCCTGCTGCAGACGATGGGGGTGGATATCACGGAGGACCTCAAGGAGGTGAAGGGCCAGCAAGCCTCGCTCTTTGCCTCAGAGGCCTCCAGGATAATCTTCCGGTCCAGGGTCCGCTCGGTGGAGCAGGACGAGACGTGCTCACGTTTCTTCTTCCAGAAGGTGCACAAAGAGAGCTCCGTGCTCAGCAGCCTGAAGAAAGAAGATGGCTCGGTAACGTCATCTCAGGCTGACGTCATGAGGATCAGCAAATCCTTCTACGCCAGCCTGTATGACTCGAAGCCGACCGACAGCGCGGCCTCCCAGCCGTTCCTGTCCTCCATCACGGAGGTCCTAGATGACGGAACACGAGAGAGGCTGGACCAGCCGCTATCTCTGGATGAACTGACCAAGGCCCTTGAGTCCTTCGGAAAGAATAAAACTCCCGGAAGCGACGGCTTACCGGTCGAGGTTTATTCCGCTCTTTGGGACTTGATCGGCCAGTACCTGCTGGAGGTGTATGTCAGTATGCTTCGGGCAGGTACCATGAGTGAATCCATGAGGAAAGGCATCATCACCCTCGTCTACAAGCGGAAGGGGGAGAGGGAGGAAATTAGAAATTGGAGACCGATCTCACTGTTAAATGCAGACTACAAAATCTTGTCAAAGGTCATCGCCAACCGGATCAGGTCTGCTCTGGGATCGGTGATCCACCCGGACCAAACCTGTGCTGTACCGGGCAGGAAGATCTCTGAGAGTCTCGCACTCCTCAGGGATACGATCGCCTATGTGCAGGACAGAGGGGTGGACACCTGCCTCATCAGCCTGGACCAGGAGAAAGCCTTTGACAGGATATCGCATACATATATGAGGGATGTCCTCTCCAAAATGGGCTTTGGGGAGGGAATCGGAAATTGGATCAGACTGCTCTACACCAACATTGTCAGTGCAGTCTCAATCAATGGGTGGGAATCAGATAGCTTCCCTGTAAGATCTGGAGTCAGGCAGGGATGCCCCCTCTCACCCGCCTTGTTTGTGTGTTGCATAGAGCCATTTGCCGAATCCATCAGGAAGGATGCGAGCCTGAGAGGGGTGACTATTCCTGGCAGCGGGGGCCTGCAGGTTAAGGCCTCCCTGTACATGGATGACGTCGCTGTTTTCTGCTCGGATCCACTGTCCGTGCACAGACTCGTGTGCATCTGCGACCAGTTCGAACGGGTCTCGGGGGCCAAGGTAAACCGAGGCAAGAGCGAGGCCATGCTCTTCGGGAACTGGGCCGACCAATCCTCTATCCCCTTCACCGTCAGGACTGACCAGCTGAAGGTGCTGGGTATTTGGTTCGGGGGGGCTGGGGCGTGCGCCAAGACCTGGGAGGAGCGGATCAGGAAGATGAGACAGAAACTAGGCAGATGGGGGCAACGGTCGCTCTCCATCGCGGGAAAAAACCTGGTCATCAGGTGTGAGGTCCTCGCAGTATTGCTATATGTGCACAGGTCTGGCCTATCCCCAGGACCTGTGCCGCCGCAGTCACCCGGGCCATCTTCCAATTCATTTGGAGATCAAAGATGGACCGGGTCCGAAGAGACTCAATGTACAAAGACCGGTGCAATGGGGGAAAAAACACGCCCAATGCCACCCTCACCCTGATGGCCACCTTTGTGTGTGGCTGCATCAAGCTGTGCGTGGATCCCCGGTACGCAAACACCAAGTGTCACTACGTACTGAGGTTCTACCTGTCCCCGGTGTTGCGAAGGATGGGCCTGGCCTCGCTGCTGCGGAACGCTCCGAGTAGTTGGACCGTTCCGTATCACCTGTCCTTCGTGGAGAAATTTATGAGGAAAAACACCTTTGACCACAAGTCCATCAGGAAGTGGTCAGCACGTAGCGTCCTTGAGACCCTTCGGGAAAAAGAGAGGGCGGATCCTGTCGAGCGGTTCCCTGAGCAGACTGTCAAAGCCATTTGGCAGAATGCCTCATCGCCAGAACTTTCCAACAAGCACCAAGACGTGGCTTGGCTGGTGGTGAGAAGGGCTCTGCCTGTGAGATCCTTTATGCACGCCCGGACTCTCTGCCGCACCGCACGCTGCCCTCGAAGTGGCTGCGGGGGGGACGAGACTGTCACACACCTCCTTCTGGAATGTGCCTATGCAGAGGAAGTCTGGAGAGGAATGCAGTGGTGCTTGTCGAGGTTCGTCCCGAGCAGCGCCGTGACGCGGGACTCCGTGCTCTACGGCCTGTTCCCCGGGACTCACACCGAGACGAACATTAACTGCGCCTGGAGGATCATCAACTCGGTGAAGGACGCTGTCTGGGCGGTCCGAAACCTGTTGATCTTCCAGCTGAAGGAGTTGACCCCGACCCAGTGTTGCAGACTGGCACATTCCAAGGTCCAAGACTACGTGTTGAGGGACGCGCTGAAGCTTGGGGCAGCTGCCACCAAGGCGCGGTGGGGAAAGACCACCGTGTAAGATCGGCCTGCCTAAAGAAGAACAGGGGGCCCATGCGGACGTTGTTTTGGGCTCTGCTGATGCCTCAGCCAAATATATGTATATGTACAAGATTGAAAAAGGCACAGGATTGTAAATGACAAGGATAAATTTGAATCTGTGTTTGTAAATATGGACATATGTATGGCATGATCAAATGTACAGACCATCAAATCATTTAATGAATAAAGTATATTTTTGAAATATAAAAAAAAATCCGAGAACGACAGATTACATTGTGAGGAAGGTCTGACCTCGGAGCCAGTTCGAGATGCCACTTTCCTTGCCTTTTACCTTAACAGTGCAATTTGCTGCAGAGATGTTCACTCCTGGACACGAGCCACATGGATACCAACTGAGTTGGAAACCTGAGTGGGAATCGATGAGAAAAAGCGACTCAATAAAGTTTAACAAGTTCCATGGTGCTTTTTAGAAATGCAGTTTCTGTTCACCTCAATCCAAAAGGCAGTTTCTGAACATAGTAACAGAAGTCAAAAGGTAATTACCTCACCCCACCCCCACTCCGGAAGAGGTGCTAACTGCCCTTGATTGCTTTTTGTTCTCGATGTGAAGAGCTCTCACGCCTGAGTCACCGTCACGTGTCTGGTTGCTGAGTGAATCGCAAAGAATGAATTTCACCAGAGCTGCAACGGCCTCACTTCCCCACTCGCCCTCCCCGTTTACATTTTCCTGCTCCTCAGTGATTTAAAGAAAACCAAATGGATGCGATGTCATTCTGTAGCCTCTCTGTCGACTCCTCCGTTTCAGTTCCAACGTGGCTTAGATCTCGGGGCGCACCTTGATACTAGCGACGCTATGAAAGCACAGGTCCAGAGGTTCCTCTGAGTGTAATTTCTTTCATTGCTGTTGCTGATTGAATGAGCCACGAACGTGCGAACTGCTCCAAAACATGATTTAGGACCTCTGGTGCCAATTCTCGCATGTTGAATAACGACAGACAGCTTCCAAATGAGGTTTTTCAGAGACGACTTTGGGATGTATTTGACAGACAGACTAGTTGAGGAATCCGTGGTGCGCTGTGACACCAGCGCATCAGCTTCTTCCCTGTCTTTGAACCGGGCCGCCTGCGCAAGGAATGCAAATGCGGTAATGCTTTTCGTGGAAGGATCAGAAGGCGGTAAATACACTCTCAAACAGAATGTCATATGATCAGAACCAGGTTGGAGAAAAACTTTACAATGCTTTGCACTGTAAGTTAATGCAATTACATTGCACTTCACTACGAGAGCAGATTTGTTCAAGCAACTTCGAAGGCAGGTTTGCAGATGGGAAAGCAAGCAAGAAAGCTCTGTTCTTGTCTAGGCTGCAGTTGAAGAACAAAGCAGTTTCTGCCCAGTTTCGTACTGGGGACCTTTCGCGTGTGTGGCGAACGTGATGATCACTACACTACAGAAACAAGCCTCTGCCGTTCCTGCTGCAGCTTTGTGGCATCCAGCACTGAAAGTTGAAGCCATTATTCGTTTCCAATAGCTCGTTGTTTCCCAGCGTAATTGACATCTTGAAAACGTAAAAAAAAGACACGTGAAATTGATGACAAAATATAGACAAGGATGTCGTCAGTGTTTGGACCGTAGAGCGAGGTGGAATCGGCTGGGACGACTTTCCCTGCAGCGTAACGGCTGCGACATGATCTAATGGAAGGGTTGGAAACTGAGTATTTACGTGTTTTACCCAAGTTGGGGTGAGTTGAAAACTCGAGAGTATAGGTTTAAGGTGAGTGGGCTGAAATTGACAAAGGACCTGAGGCACATTTCCCACACAGAAGGTTGTGCGTGTATGGAATGAGCTACCAGAGGAAGTGGAGGAGGCTCAGAAAATTGCAATGGTAATCGGATCATTTTCTGGATAGGATGGGTTTCGAGGGTTTGGGGCCAAATACTGGGGAACTGGACTTGTTTATATTTGGCTATGTGGTGAGCATGCTCGAGATACACCGAAGTATCTGTTTCCAAGCGGTGTCCCCCAAAAACGTTGTGTTGCTCACACCGGCTTTAAAGGATTACTTTTTAGTGGAGCTTGCCATCGCAGTCTGTGGCACAATCCTTTAGTGTGTTCGACTGCTCACGGGAAAGGTAGTATTGCGAAACACTGCAGAAAGGAACGACTTCCTTACTTTTGCTCCGACTGACCATACTCTGAAATTTTCCCAGATCCACAGTTAAGGATTTTTTCAGCTGGAAGTTACCTCAGAAACCCTGTTAATTCGTAATGTAATGAGCGAATCTCAAAACAGAAAGCATTTAACACGGAACACAAACAAAGCTGGCAAACCTAATGCATTTTCAGACACAGAGATGCATGAATGCAAAATGTGAGACAGTCCGAGGGCATGATTTATAAACTAATCTCACAACTAACAACAGGGCAATTCCAAACTACTCTTCCAAACATACTGCAGTCTTAGTGCACCATCACTTCCCAGACAATGCTGTAAAGAGAGAAAGAAAGAACATAATAAGAATGGGCCATAAAAAGTGAATTTCACCAATCACAGTCTCGATTAGATTACCTTTCCATTCCGATGTCTCCAGGACGGAAATGAAGGAAATGGAAGAAATTCAATAACATATCACATCGAAATTCATTGGAACGATTTTCTCATTGGCCAGAAAACCAAATAACGACGAGTCAAGTCACTGCAGGACTTTGTTTCACAACAGCAATGAAATAACAGTCTCCATTCGGTTCCAGTAAAAGCTCAACTTGCCTGGAACAGCAGAGGTGTTTGCGATTTTCCGCGTGGCTGGCGAACACGATCCTGACAGCAGAGACTCTTTGAAGTATTTGGCTCTATCCCACACCACAGTTAATTCTCTAAAGCAAGTCCATTTTCCTTTTGTTTTCAACATCAACATGCTGTGGGGACCAAAACAACACTTTAACAATGCTGCCGCGTTGGAGTTGATCAGCAGAAATGGCAGTGGTGAGATTCGAACCCACGCAATTAAACATTTATATATATATATACACACACACACACACACACACACACACACACACACACACACACACACACACACACACACACACACACACACACACACACACACACACACACACACACACACACACACACACACACACCCCTCCACCACAACACTATCCCCTGTAACTAAACAGATATACGTAGAAATGCACAAATACACAACTGTTGACCACCACATTGTTTTATGCCATTAAACAGATATTCTCAGAAACACACACACACAAACACACACAAAACCCCCGACCAGCATGTTGTTGCCTGCCATTAAGCAGAAACACACGCACAACCCTCAAGCACCACATCGCCTGCCATGAAACAGATATACTCAGAAACAAACACATACAACCCTCCACCACCACCCTGTCACCTGCCATCAAACAGATATACACAGAAACAAACATACAATCTTCTACGAACACCCTGTCTACTGACCTTAAACTGATAGACACAGTAACATACACAACCCTCCACCACCATCTGTCACCTGCCACTAAGTACACAGACACAGAAACATAGACACTCTACCCTATAACACCACCGTGTCTCCTGCCATTGAATAGAGATACGCAGAAACACACACAACCCTCCATGACCATCCTGTCTCCTGCCATTGAACAGGTATACAGAGAAACACACACACCATCATGTCTCCTGCCATTAAGCACATATACGCAGAAACACATGCACACAACCCTCCACCACCAACATGCCACCTGCCATTAAACAGTTATACACAGAAACACACACAGCACCCTCCACCACCACCCTGTCCCTAGCCCTTAAATAGATATACACATTAACACACACGCACACAAACCAATATGACTACCCTGCCTCCTGACATTAAACAGGTAGACACCGAAACCAACGCACAACCCTGCACCACCACCCTGTCTCCTGCCTTTAAGCAGATATACACACAAACACACATACATCCCTCAACCACTCCCCTGCTTCCTGCCGTTAATCAGATATACACAGAAACACACACGCACAGCCCTTAAACAGATATACACAGAAACGCACACACATCCCTCAACAACTACCCTGTTTCCTGCCGTTAATCAGATACACACAGAAACACGCACACACACAACCTCCACGACCACCCTGCCTCCTACCATTAAATAAATATACACGGAAACACATGCACAACCCTCCAACACCGCAATGTTTCCTGCAATTAATCGATTTTACACAGAAACACATGCATAATCTTCCACCACCACCAGCCTGTCTCCTGTAATTAAGCAGATATATACAGAAAAACACACACAACTCTGCACCACCTCCTAACACCTACCATTAAACATACATACACAGGAAATAAAACACACATGGACAAACATCCCCCCCACCAATACTCTGTCTCCTGACATTAAACAGATATACACAGAAACACACACACACCCCTCCATCACCACCCTGTCTCCTACCAGTAAGCACATAGACACAGAATCACAGACAACCTACCCTCTACCCCCACCCTGTCTCCTGCCATGAAAAAGATATATGCATAAACTCACATACACGCACACACACACACACACACACACACACACACACACACACACACACACACACACACCTCCATGAACACCCTGCTTCCTGCCATTGGACAGATATACACAAAGACACACACACACATCAAACTGTCTCGTGCCAGTAAGCACATATACACGGAAACATTACACACACACACACACAGACAAACACACACACATGCGCACACACACACACACACACTCACTCAAATCTCCTTGACCACCCTGTCTCCTGTCATCAAACAGATATACATGGAGATATACACACACACAAAACCTTCCACGAAATTTATAGCTGAGGGAGCGGCAGTTACGATGCGATTAGGCAAAATTTAGGAAGTATAGGATGGTGAAGGAACCGGCAGGGGATGGGCACATTAGAAATGTCAAGCTTATTCAAGGAAAAGCTCCTGAGTATCCTACATAATTATGTACCTGTCAGGCAGGGAGGAAGCTGTAGAGCGTGGGAGCCGTGGTTTACAAAGGAAGTGGAATCTCTGGTCAAGAGGAAGAGGGAGGCTTATGTTAGGATGGGATGTGAAGGCTCAGTTAGGGCACTTGAGGGTTACAAGGTAGCCAGGAAAGACCTAAAGAGAGAGCTCAGAAGAGCCAGGAGGAGACATGAGAAGTTGTTGGCGGATAGGATCAGGGTAAACAATAAGGCTTTCTATAGGTATTTAAGGAATAAAAGAATGACAAGAGGAAGATTAGGGACAATCAAGGATATTAATGGGAAGTTGTTTGAGGAGTCGGAGGAGTTAGAGGAAGCACCAAATGAATATTTTTCGACAGTATTCAATCTAGAAAATGACAATGTTGTCGAGGAGAATACTGAGATACAGGCTACTAGACTAGGTTGGATTGAGGTTCACAAGGAAGAGGTATTAGAAATCCTGCAGAGTTTGAAAATAGATAAGTCCACTGGGCCAGATGGGATTTAGCTTGGGATCCTCTGGGAATCCAGGGAGGAGGTTGCCGAGCCTTTGGCATTGATCTTTCAATCTTCATTGTCTACAGGAATAGTGCCAGAAGACTGGAGGATAGCAAATGTGATTCCCCTGTTCAAGCAGGGGAGTAGAGACAACTCTGGTAATTATAGACCAGTGAGCCTTACTTCAGTTGTTGGTAAAGTGTTGGAAAAGTTTATAAGAGATAGGATTTACAATCATCTAGAAAATAATAATTTGATAATGGATAGTCAGCACGGTCTTGTGAAGGTTATGTCGTGCCTCACAAACCATATTGAGTTCTTTGAGAAGGTGACCAAACAGGTAGATGAGAGTAAACCGGTTGATGTGGTGTATATGGATATCAGCAACGGATTTGATAAGGTTCCCCACAGTCGGCTATTGTTCAAAATTTGGAGGAATGGGATTGTGGGAGATATAGCATTTTGGATCAGTAATTGTCTTGCTGAAAGAAGACAGAGGGTGGTGGTTGATGGGAAATGTTCATCCTGGAGTCCAGTTAGTAGTGATGTGCCGCAAGGGTCGGTGTTAGGTCCACTGCTGTTCATCATTTTTATAAACGACCTGGATGAGTGAGTAGAAGGGTGGGTTAGTAAATTCGCAGACAACACTAAGGTCGGTGGAGTTGTGGATAGTGACGAAAGATGTTGTATGTTACAGAGAGATATGGATAAGATGCAGAGCTGCGCTGAGAGGTGGCAAATGGAGTTTAATGTGGACAAGTGTGAGGTGATGCACTTTGATCAGAGGAACAGGAATTCAAAGTACTGGCCTTATGATAAGATTCTTGGTAGTGTAGATGAGCAAAGAGATCTCGGTGTCAAGGTACACAGATCCTTGAAAGTTGCCACCCAGGTTGACTGTGTTGTTAAGAAGACATTAATATAGGGATCGAGTTCTGGAACCATGAGGTTATGCTACATCTGTACAAAAGTCTGGTGTGGTCGCACTTGGAGAATTGTGTACAGTTCTGGTCACCGCATTATAAGAAGTATGTGAAAGCTTTGGAAAGGGTGCAGAAGAGATTTACTAGGGTCTTGCCTGGTATGGAGACAAGGTCTTCCGAGGAAAGTCTGAGGGACTTGAGGCTGTTTTCGTTGGAGAGAAGAAGTTTGACATGTGACTCAATAGAGACATATAAGATAATCAGAGGGTTAGATAGGGTGGACAGGGAGAGCCTTTTTCCAAGTATGGTGACGTCGAACACGAGGGGCATAGCTTTAAATTGAGACGTGACAGATATAGGACAGATATCAGACGTAGTTTCTTTACTCAGAGAGTAGTAAGGGTATGGAATGCTTTGCCTGCAACAGTAGTTGATTCGCTAACTTTAAGTACATTTAAGTCGTCATTGGACAAGCAGATGGACGTACATGGAATCGTGTAGGTTAGATGAGCTTCAGATTGGTATGACAGGTCAACGCAACATTGAGGGCCGAAGGGCCTGTACTGCGCTGTAATGATCTATGTTCTATGTTCTATGAGCACCCTGCTTACTGACCTTAAACGGATATACGCAATAACGCACATGCATACACAACCCTCCACCACCACCTTGTCTCCTGCCAGTAAGCGCATCGATACAGGAATACAGACACTATACTCTCCACCACCATCTGTCTCCTGCCTTTAAGCAGTTATATACACAAACACATACGCACACACATCCCTCGATCACCACCCCGTTTCCTGCTGATTATCAGATATACACAGAAACACACACACACAACCCTCCACCACCACACTCTCTCCAGCCCTTAAAACAGATATACACACAAACACGCACACATCCCTCTACCATCACCCTGACTCCTGCCCTTAAACAGATATACACAGAAACACACATACATACAGAACGCTCCACCGCCACCCTGTTTCCTGCAATTAAACAGATATACACATAAATACACACACACACAACTTTCGACCACCACCAGTCTGTCTCCTGTCATTAAGCAGATATATACAGAAAAACACACACATAGTTTGAAGATATTAGGAGGAAGGTGTAAAGGAGATGTCAGAAGTAGTTTTTTTTAAATATACAGAGTGCTGTGAATGCATGGAATGCGTGACCAGTGGTTGTGGTAGAAGCAGAGTTATCGAGGACATTTAAGCGACTTCTCGACTTGCACATGGATAGCAGTGAGTTGAGGGGTGTGTAGGTTGTTACTATATTTACATTAGGATTGAATCTCCGCACAACATCGTGGGTGAAAGGGTTTGTTCTGTGCTGTACCTTCTATGTTCTATGTTCTTTGACAAGGGTGAGTCGATCTCTGACTACTTAATGCCAACTGTAAAAGATGTTTAAAGACGTCATTGAGTTGCAAAGGTGTCAGCACTATAAGTATGTTTTGGTCATTGTCGATTTCTTTTCCTTGATGGGTTGAAGCTTACCCCACTTCCAATGTTAGTGCTAAAACTGTTGCAAATATTTTACTCAAGGAGGTTATTACCTGCTTTGGTATTGGATTTTGTCTACCTTCTGACAATGCCCCCCACCCCCATTTTATTGGAGATATAAATGAGGAATTATGCTCTCATTTTGGGATCCACCACCAACTGTTTTGTGCTTATTTCCCACAAGCTGCAGGGTTCGTGGAGCATGGTGACCAGAGTCTGAAAAGTAAACTTGCCAAATGGACTTCTGATACAGGTCTTTCCTGGGTTAGGGTGGTGCCGCTGGTATTGTTCCACCTACAATATACTCCTGTGGGGAAACCTCGCTTGACCTTTTCAAGCGCTCACACTCTGTATGATCTGAATGATAAAATGCACTGTATCTGATCCGCAGGACGCACTGCAGAAATTATCCCATCCCAGCAGACTGAGCTGCCTCCATTGATCGAGCTGTCTCTATTGGTAGAGTATCATACAGTTACAGAGAATATCCTGTGATGACATCCTCGAAGGTACTTGCTACAAAAAAGCTGAACACTGTGATCAGCGCTAACACAGAGGCCCAGCGGGCCCATAAACCAGAAATCAATGGATAAAGAGATTCTTCTTTTTCGAAGACTCTGATTCAGACCATCATCTTTAACACTTTTTTTTAAGATTAGATTAGATTACTTACCGTGTGGAAACAGGCCCTTCGGCCCAACAAGCCCACACCGCCCCGCCGAAGCGCAACCCACCCATACACCTCCATCTAACCCTTAACTAACACTGCGGGCAATTTAGCATGGCCAATTCACCTGATCTGCACATCTTTGGACTGTCCCACTAACTTTCTGGGGAGAAAATGGATGTGGGCGAGCGGACAGACTCAACTGGTTCCAACCTTTACACCCATGGTCTGTGTGATAACAAAAGCCGAAACCTGGAATTGTTTATCTTGCTTCTGAAAAACAGGTGAGTAAATTTTGAAGGTCATAGATATTTCTTCCTGGTGTTCATGAAATGATCTAGAGCAGAGTACGGTTCCCTGAGTATGGTCTGACTTCTGGGTTATGGACTGTGATATTCTGCTCACATGATCTGAACACATACCAAGTAATGACTCAGTCACAAGATCTGCTGAATCGGATTCCGTGAAGAACAGAAGCCGATGTAATGAAAAGAGCCATAAGAATGGGAATGCAGCAACTTATTTTCCAGACTCGAGGAGAGTTCATAGTGCTGTTTCCAGGGGTCAATATCTGTACAAGTAGACTGAAACAGCTTTGGGTGTTATTGTACTACATCTTTTGTATAATGGTGCAAAAGCATGGAACTTTTGTGTAGAGGGGATAACTTCAAAATCCTCAATGAGGCAAAACACACAAATGAGGTAAACAACAAAGTAACCACATAATTTGGTGTTACATCATGGGGGGAACTTCCCTGCTCAAATTTTGCTCAAAATCGCGCTCTGTCTAATTCCTAAGACTGAGAATCGAACAGTGAATGGTCTATGTCAATAAAAACTACTCTGATCTCACAACTTCAGCATTTCATACTCACCCCCTTATGTATGTCTGGCAATAGCAATTGATCCCTCACTGTGTAACTTCAGCACACGGAGAGAACAAATTATCATAAGGACAACAGTCATGTATGGGACTGGGATTTGACCCGATTCTGTTGCAACCAATCGATTCAGCTGTAATTGAAATTGCTTCCACCTTTCCTGTGTCGGCAACAAGATTGCATAGCTTAGTGGTGAGTTTTCATGCATTGAATTAGACCCAGCATCCTTTCTCACGTTGAAATATACAGCGATATAAAGACTTGATGAAAGACACGGGCAGTGTTTAATGGACTTTAAAGATGTTCGGAATGATGCGGCCATGATGCCATGTCATTAGAAACGATGGAAATGAGGTTTAATTGGAGATAAAGCCACTAGAAACGAAAAGAAGTGGTTTAATGGGATGGTGGCATAGATAAGGAATAATGCGGGAGAAATCAGGAAAGACTTAATTGTATCCGAAAAGAGGTTATCCAGCTGATATGAAGTTGTTAAGAGTAAATACGAGGGAAATTTCCTCGTTTAGGTGAGTGGAAACTAGAGGTTAGAACTTCAAACCCATCGGGGCACAATCAAGAAATTTAGAGTAGGCATTTTTTATTCTGACAGTTATTGAATTCGGAGATGAATTTTCGGAAATAGAATCATTTTAGGAGCTTATTCAAGAATATTTGAAAAGCGTGTGCAGGCAGACAAGAAGTGAATTAGATAAATTAAATTAGATTACTTGCAGTTTGAAAACAGGTCCTTCGGCCCAACAAGTCCACACTGACCTGCCGAAGCACAATCCACCCAGACCCATTCCGCTACATGCACCCCTGCTCCTAACACTACGGGCAATTTAACACAGCGAATTCACCTAACCGGCACATTTTTGGACTGTGGGAGGATACCGGAGCATCCAGAGGAAACCCACGCAGACACAGGGAGAATTAAACAGTGGCAGTGATTCTGGGCTGCCTGGATGGGGATGAAAAATGGAAACATTATCGAATTGGTTAACATTCATAGGAAAGAAATTGCATAACATCTGCAACTGAAAATGTTAAGGATGAGAAGAGCTGGTGGAGTTGGAAGGTGCAGCAACTCATTCAACATGAAATATTATATACTGTAAATGCACTGAGCTGTTTGGTTTAGCTCTACATTAAATGGAAGTCGGTTAGCTCAGTCCACTGACTAACTGGTTTATGAGAAAAGTGAGATCAACAGCGTGGGATAAATTTTCGCACTTTCTCAAGCTTCCACAAGGATCATCATCTCCCCCACTCACCTGATCTGTAATACTGTGGTGCCTCTAGTGAGCAACATTTGGCCTGTCGATGTAAAACATCATTATCGTTGCCATCTGTTGGCTTGAACATTTGGTCATAATCAACCGAAAGGGGAGTGAGTCTCCGCTTGAAAAATCCTGCGTCAAGACTCAACCTTATTCCAGATGGACCCTTTGTTCCTCCCTACAGCAAAACTACTTGCCCAGATCCTTTACCAAGTTTACTGACAACAGGCAAACTCAACAAAGAGATAAATCTAATACTTTCGATTGATTGAATGAGCTGTGCAGCTTGCAGGAAATTGAATGATATGAAACGATTTATACAGACTTTCCCAGGATGTATTCCAGTGCTGGGTCAGCAATTTGAGGAAAGTTATTAAGCTGAAACTTATCCTCTGTTTCTCTATCAACAGATGGATATTCACTGGGGGAATATTTGCAGATATTTTGTTAATAATTGGCATGTTTAACAAAGGCAAATCTTTTCCCCACGTCAGAAACTGGACTTTTCAAATAAGTGCTACTTTACTCAACATTGTTTTCAACTGCGCTTCAGTCTGATGTTTCAATAATCCCTGGTCAATGTCATTAACAGCATCTTTAGATAAGCATTGAACATAAAACCTTGGCATGTTATGCACCTTTAAGTATTCGGCTCTGACCAATTGAGCGACTGTTGCCGCAGACAGCGAAACTGTCACGTGACCTACACGTACCTGGAGAAGTTTAACTCAACTGCTCTAGTTCTGCTGTGATGATTAGATTCCCTACAGTATGGAAACAGACCCTTCGGACCCAAAAGTCCACATCAACCCTCCGAAGAGTAACGCAACCAGAACCATTTCCCCTCTGACAAATGCACCAACTCACCTGACCTGCACAATCTTTGGACTGTGGGAGGAAACTGGAACACCCGGAGAAAACCCATGCAGACATGGGGAGAATGTGCAAACTCGACGCAAACAGTCCACCGAGGCTGGAATTGAAATTTGGACCCTGTTGAGGCTGCAGTACTAACCACTGAACCACAACACTGTGGGAGCTTTGGTGGTGATGTGCTGCCCACTGGTACCTCAGTCACTCACCCTGCTTCATTTCCCTGAACCGTCTTGTTCTGAAATTAAACCTAAGGCAGACAAGGTGAAACTGACATGAATCTGTGATTATTGAAGCATCAGGTTCACGAAAAGGATACAAAAGGGACACAAAAAATGTGAAAAATAGACTACATCGAAAAATGGGTTTCCACTGGTTCCTGCGTTGTTTACAAACAATGTTACATTGCCGCTGTCGCAGGGCTTTTCATTCGATCAGCTTCAATCGGCACAGAATTCGAATCAACGAAACATCACCAACTTCCTTCTGAAAGTTCATACAGGTAACATGAACCATATTGCATTCACTTAAATCTTCACCATTCCTACATCCAAGAACACGTTGCACAGTTTGCATGAACATTGAAGATGTTAGAATGTTATGCAATAACAAAAATTCAATTACAGTTTAAATCATAAAGTAGGTAGAATGCACAGAAAGACTCAGCATGTCAGAAATTCATGTGACCAGAACTGCAGCCTAGCAGAGTGGAAATCTGTCCCTGAATCCCAATATCCACACGTTTGCTTGCTCCATGTACCCAGTTGGAAACCTGTGTGGAGGAGCATGCAGTCTGACAGAGCGCCTGAGAGAATCCTTCACTGTCTGATCGAAAGCAACAATAGCAGCTGTCTGTTCTGGCTGTGAGAGCGGTGGGGTAAAGGGGAGCACCTTGATATTCCGTAGTGTCGATTCACATTGCCCCCATCATGTTAATTTTGAAAACCCTCTGTAAGAAACAGCACAGAAAGAGAGGAACAGTAGGAGGCTTGTCCAAACACGTGTCCTACTATCCGTTTGATATCATCATGGCTGACCAAACACGTCAATGTCTTTACCCAGCTCATCCACAACAACCTGTCACACAACGGGATAAAGACATTTAAGCAATCGACAATTTCTGTGCAACTTTGAGAGGGAAATGTGTTTACAGACAGTGGGTTTCTGAACGAAGTTTGCAGGTTTTGCGGGTGAGCATCTGATTTCGGTCCGATCATGACTCCGTAAAAACTCACAACCAAGAAGGCAAGGAATTTCCTCTAGTCAGTAGCAGGGATGAGAACTCCAGACGACAGGAATTGGCGATGAATCAGCACAACAATCAATGATTCAGCTGAAAACTGAACTAACCTCCAATTCTGGTGAGGTTCAACCCACAAACTTTGAATAGCAAAGGTACCAAATTTGTAGCAATCTGACACGCTTTTTATTGCGCCACAGAGTTGCAGTCGCCACAATTTTACTGCACCCAAAGTTGTGGTTGTTGGAGAAAATGTCAACAATCACCAGGAGATGCGGGGAATTTTTCAAGGAGTAAACCTTTTATTTGCAAACAAAAACAGTGACATTCAGAATACAAATGCTTGAATCGCCCCGAACCTCAGGGTCCATGGCATAGAATCATACAGTCATCGATATATGCAGCATGGAAACAGAACCTGCTGTCTAACTTGTCCATGCCGAGCAGATATCCCAACCCAATCTAGTCCCACCTACCAGCAACTGGCCCATATTCCTCCAAACCCTTCCTATTCACATGCCTCTTAAATGTTGCAATTGTACCAGCCTCCACCACATCATCATTCCATTCACGTACCACCCACTGTGTGAAAAAGTTGTCCCTTGGGTCTCTTTTTTAATCATTCCCCTCTCAAAATAAAACTATGCCCTCTCGTCCAGAACTCCCCGATCCAGGGAAAAGACTTTGTCTATTTATAATGTCCATGCTCCTCATAATTTTGTAAACCGCAATAAGGTCACCCACTCAGCCTTCGATGCTCAAGGGATAACAGCCCCAGCCTGTTCAGCCTCTTCCTATACCTCAAAGTCCAACCCTGGAAACATTCTTGTAAATCTTTCTGAACCCTTCCAAGTTTCATAACATCTTTCCGATAGGAAGGAGACCAGAATTGCTTGCAATATTCCAACAGTGGTCTAACCAATGTCCTGTACAGCCGCAACATGACCTCCCAACTCCTGTACTCAACACACTGACCAAAAAAGGAAAGCATACCAAACGTCTTCTTCACTATCTTATCTACCTACTACGAACCTGCACTCCAAGGTCTCTTTGTTCAGCAACACACCCTCGGACCTTACCATTATGTGTATCAGTGCCGCTTTCCCAAAGTGCAGCACCTAGCATGTATATGATTTTAGATTAGATTACTTATAGTGTGGAAAGAGGCCCTTCGGCCCAACAAGCCCACACCGCCCCACCGAAGCAGAACCCACCCATACTCCCTACATTTACCCCTTACCTAGCACTACTGACAATTTAGCATGGCCAATTCACCTGGCCTGCACATCTTTGGACTGTGGGAGGAAACCAGAGCACCCGGAGGAAACCCACACGGACATGGGGAGAACGTGCAAACTCCACACAGTCAGTCGCCTGAGGTGGGAATTGAACCCAGAGCTCTGGCGCTGTGAGGCAGCAGTGCTGACCACTGTGCCACCATGCCACGCACTATTTTAATTCCATCACTTCTTACCCTTTTTTTAATTGCGTTCTTTCTTATTACAACAATTTAATGCACAATTGAATAGAATGACTGCTCTCGCTCTTCATTTCGACTTTAATGTGGTACCGATTGCTCGTCAATCTCCCGTGCAGCGAAGGGCAAGAACAAGATTCTTGACCCAGTGTGACGTGCAAAGGAAAACTGCTGGAGCGGTTTGTGAATTTAGCAACCAGAGTGTGACTCGAATCCGTGAATGTGGAGCACAACAGTATAATAACCCACCACCATACTCGCTCGGTCTCCTCAGCACATTTTGTAAAGCAGTGACATGTGACCTCATCAGGTTACATGTAGTGAAAGTCATGGATGAGAAATTTCCAGAGCGGAATCGAATCCACACCATTCTGTTTCTGCTTTCACTAGAATTATAATGACAGCAAATTCCAATAAATAGCCATGCTGGTCAGAATGAATAGCTGTCATTGATACATTCTGAGTCTGAACTGTGTCAGAATCAAACAGAGAACAAGACTTTTACGTCATATTCTCACCTTCATTTGACTCATAATTTCTTCAGTGACTTCCTCTCTCACGTGAAGAAGCAGCCATGGAGAGGTAAATAAAGGCGATGTTGTGGTTCAATGGCCTTTCTGATATGGCGAACCTGAATTGGATTAAATCGCAAGAAACGCTGTTTGCTCGTTTCATTTTTATTTTGCTGCAACCTGACAATGTTCATTGTAATATCGGAAGTGAATTAGATTTATCTCATTGGAACGATTAATGTTGTATTCAAATTTGCTCCGACTTTATTTCAGCTTAAGGAGAATACTTCTTAGAAAAGCAAAGGGTTAAAGTGCAGTTTTGTTGCTCGTTACTTTGGCAGATTTCACCGAGTATTAAATGGACCAAACATCATGGTGTTTGTCCTCACATCTTGAACGCATGTGATTAAAGCACAAAGTCGATCTCCAAGCAACTGGTCACTTCCTATTCATTATGCAATATCTTCCCAACGCAATAAAAAAAATCCACTCAGTTCCATTTACAATGCTTGAAGTGGAATATTATGCCAAATCTTTCTAAACTTAGAGTTTTGGAATCGAATCTTATTCAGCTGCACATCTTCACGAAATGTCTTTACATTTAAAGTCAACCAACTTAGACATTGTTTCCCGCAACTTCCGACCGACTACAATCCACCTCTGCACCTTTACCTAGCCACACGCTGTCTCTCTTCTTGTGAAATTTATTCCTTGTATGTCACCAAATGTGCCATTTCAAATATTTTGAAAAACAGATTCTCCGAGTGACAGCGATTCTGTTCTCATCATTTCTTTGTCCTTCAAAGGTTTTATTCAAAGTATTTGAATGCCTGACATCTAGAAGTTTAATTACTTGTAAGAGGGAATTTTCCACCCATTTACTCTGTCCAAGCATTTCATAACTGGAAAAAAAAACCACTAAGTCTTCCTTGGTTCAGCGATAATTGTTCTCAATTTTCCAAGAAGACAAGTGAATAAAATCTCATCCTCAGTCCACCCCGTCAGCATCTTCTCTAATGGCTTTACACCCCAGTAAACACCAACATTATCCTCTCCGATAGAATCACAGAATCCGACAGTGCAGAAAGGGCATTTCACTCAATCGAGCCGGTGTCGACTCTCTGAAGGTCATCTCACCCAGACCAAACTCCCCTACCTATTCCCGTATATTTCACCTGAGGAAGAGTGAGCCCTCCCCCTTGTGATTTCAAATAAACCTGTTGGACTATAAGCTGTCGGCCAGTGACGTCTGAACCTGTCCCCACGTTACCCATGGCTAATTCACCTAACTTACTTAATTCACTCCCTGGACAGGAGACGACAATTGAACTTTGTCAATCAACCTAACCGTCCCACTGAACAGCAGTGCAAATTACTGAGACAACGTTCCATCATAGTGAACAACTGCTGTATCTTTTTAAAATGGCTTTATACCCTGGTAACAGCCTCATCAAAACAAAAGAACCCAAATTCAATGTATCGAAATGCTACTCTGTCCTTTACAATCTAATTCGTGCTGCGGGAAATGTTTCTGCACTCATATTTGAATGCGTTTATGTTGTTTCTTACTCAACTTCCTGCTTCTAGTAAATAATTCAATCCAGAACAAGTCTGTCAAGTGCTTTTCATTCCAACACAGTCACAAGGTGTAGTTTGCAGAAGTCACGTGTTTGGCCGTTCACTTACACTCTGCCTCCCTGAGAGCTGCAGTCCTCCCCACCTTTATTCAGGCAGCACTGACCTTCGTGTGATATGCCCCATTGAGAATGGAAGGACAGGTATCCATACCCGCCCTTGGGAATGGAGTGACAATTTTAAAACGTTTACACTGTCCCCAGCGAAAAATTGAGCCCTGTGACAGGCGGGGACACTAACCATTATACTACAGAGGACAAGAGTGTCAAAGTACGACGTTCAACCAAATGTGGCCACACTTGTCAAAAACAACTGCCTAATGAACTGAATCCCATTTTAGAAAGTTTACCTCACAGCCTTATATGTCTTGGCATCAAAAGTTCACATCTGAATATTTATTCAGGTTGTAAGGGTTTCTGCCACTCTGAAAAATGCAGACAGTGTATTCCAAATTCCAACCACCCACTGGCTGATAAAGCTTTTTCGCACATCTTCTCAAAGTTTTCTGTCTTTCTCCTTAAGTCTCTGGCCCTGACTGATCGATCCCTCTATCAGTGGGAAACTCGTTCAGTGAACCCTGTCCATACCCTAACCAAATCATGTCTCCTCTACATCTCCTTTACACTGCGACAAACACTCCACTCTGTCCTGTCTTTCTTCACAACTGAAACTCTTCAGCCCAAACAATATCCCGGGAAATATCTCCTGCAATTCTCTCAGTGTGATCACATCCCTGCTATAATGTGACTTGCAAAACTGCACACAACACTCTTGCTTGAGCCTAATGAGCATTTGTTTCAAAATTTCTGGATTAGTATGAGGGCGATTCTGGCTAAGCAGAATGTATTACCCATTCCGAATTGCCCAGAGGACAGTTGAGACTCAACCATATTGCTATGAGTCTGAAGTCACATGCAGACCAGACCAAGTAAGGTTAGCAAATTCAATCCCGAAATGACATCAGTGAAACAGATTTTGTTTTCAACAATTGTCAATGGATCTATAGTAGTCATTAGATTCTTCCTTGCAGATATTTTTTGAATCCAAATTTGACGATCATGACATGGTGGGATTCAAGCCCGAGTACCCAGACTATTACCTCGGTCTCTGGATTATCAGTCCTATGAAATTATCACAAGACCAACGCAGAAAGCCATAAAAGCTAATCTTTTCCAATGAAATGTCTTTTCACCAAAACTGCCCTGGGTATCTTCCATGAGCCTGACGCTACAATTGTATCTGGCCGATGTCAGTGAAAGCTGCTACATGGGGATTGATTTCACAACCACGGTATCCAAATGGATCGATTTGTTTGGAGGTCCCGATGGTGGTATTGGGGCACGTTCACCCAACAACAGTAACCGCAGCAGCAGCACAGACAGAACAGTATGAATGTGAAAGAGAGTGATAGATTGGGCATTGCCTCAGAGAAATGGGGGGACGGACGGTCAGGAGGTTTAATGATCGTGGGAAGGACCGGAATCTCTGACAACGGGTGCGTTTGAATTCTGATATATGAAACGCAGAGATGCGAGAGAGCGGAACTTGAAGGTAAAACAATTAATTTATTAACGTGTGTCACAAAAAGGACAACGGAGAGAACACTTAGTGCCGTGATTTGGTTTCAAATCGAGGTTGCTGTGGTCACAATGCAAGATACCGACAACCACGATCACAGTAACCACAGAACAGGATGCTTGCAAGCAGCAATATGTATACTAGCAGAGGAAATGTTCGGAAGAACAGCAAATGTACAATATCAGTCCTCAGCGAACAGTGACAGATATGTGGGAACTGAAAATGGCCTGAATCTTTCAGTTGGATGTCCTCAGAGGCTGTGGAGATCCCTTTAATGAGAATGTTGAAAACTGAGATTGATAGATTTTGACAAAACATCAAAGACTCAGGGGACAGTACAGGATATTGTTGAAATGTATGCTTCAATAGCATTTTAGCATAACATCAGCGACTTCACCAGCTTCCTAAAGTTGTAATCAGTGTTGCAGATAATCACACACAATCCCAGTTCCCAGCCTCGGAATCAGAGAAACTGCAGCACAGCCGCCCAGATCCAAACGGAAATGGGATGGGAATGAGTGCGCGGAGTTACTCTCTCGCTCCAGTGATGCAATAGGTGAGCGTGCAGTCCTTTTATGATGGTATAGAGATGGATGAAATTCCTAGATTGAGAATGCTCCTGATCAAGGGAATGGTTTTTCCCCGTTTATATTCTCATAGGGATCTACAGTGCATCTTGCTAAGACAGCTGAGTGGCAGAACTGGAGCGTGTTGAGCCCTTAACTTTGCAGTGGTGGGTTTAAAAGATGATTTTGCTATTTGGATCTGTGTTTCCGACACTGGTGGTGGCAGCTGCATTTTCTTGCATCAGCTCAGTATCAGTTTCTTCCACACAGTCAAGACTTCAAACTGGAGAAGGTGGTGTTGGGGTGATATCTTAAACTAGTCATCCTTGGGGGTTGGGACACGGAAATGGGTGATGTTTAAGTTCGACGAATAAAACCTGGAATGCAAGCCTGACGACAGGAACAGAGATCATGACTTTAATTTCCTGCAATCCCATTCATTCATGTTCCTTATGTAGGACATCTACAATCTTCACCCAGTCCTGCCTACGAGAGACTCCAGGACCAGAAAAAAACATGAGCTGACCCTTAATTCAGAAATCCCCGTCATGTGGGGAAGCAGGCTAGTCGGCCCTTCCAGTCCACATGGTCCATCCGAAGTGCATCCCACCAGACCCCACGGCTATTCCCTGTTCCATAAGCCTGCATTTCCCATTGTTGATCCCTGTAACTGGCACATCTTTGGTCAGAGGGAGAAATAAAAATACAAACACACAGAGAATGTGCAGACTGCCCACAGACAGACACCCGAGGCTGGGATCACAGCCGGGTTTGTAGTATAGCCAGACAGCAACGAACGAGGGGCGAAGAATAAATGTTGTCCAGACCAGTCATACTCACACCCTGTGGGTGAATGAGAAATAATGAAAACACATTCACAACATGGAAAACGGAATTTGTACCTGTGTGGACACAATTTGAAAGGATCACAACCACAGAAATCCATCACTTCCTCAGCAAGTTAATTGCGCATGTAAAACACCTTCTCTCGAAAAATGCCTCACATGTCTTTTTTTTAAAATCTCTCTCCATCTTGAACATATGCCCTCTCGTCTTGAAATTCCCCTCCTGGGAAAAGGCCGCTATCGTCAACTCTAACTTCCCTCTCATAAACTTCTGTCAGGTCGCCGCTCAAACCCCGAACCTGGAGTGAAAACAGTCGCAACGAGGAGAACGTGAGAACTGCAGATAAGAGATCAGAATCGAGATTGTTGTGCTGGGAAAGCACAGCAGGTCAGGCAGCATTTGAGGAGCTTGAGAATCGATGTTTCGGGCAAGAGCCTGATGAGTGACACTTGCGCGAAAAGTTGATTCTCCTGCTCCTCAGATGCTGCCTTACCTGTTGTGGTTTTCCAGCACCCCGATATCAAATCTTAAAATAGTCTCAGCCTATCCAGCTTTTCATTAGAACTCAAACATTCCATACACGGCAATATGCGTGTATACCTTTTCTGAACCTGCACCAGCTGAATAATATCATTCCTACAACTGGGCTACCAGAACTGGACATAATATTCCAGAAGAGGCCTCATCAATGTCCTGAAAAACTTAAACCACGTCCCAACTAGTGTATACAAAAGACTAAGCAATGAAGGGAAGTAAGTTAAATGTCTTTGAACCATCCTGTCTGTATGTGATGCAAACTACATGGAATTATGTACCTGCATTCCTAGCTTCCGTGTTCTCCAACACGACGTAAAGCCCTACTCTTTTTGCTGTACCAAAATGGAATACCTTCCACTTATCCAGATTGAACTCCATGTCACATTTTTTTTCAGTCCAACGACTCATTGGATGAAGATCCTTTTGAATCTTAGATAATCTTCCTCATTGTCGACAATACTGATGTCGCCTGCAAACCTACGCAGCATGTCTGCAGTGAGTTCCACTGTTTTCTCATATAGATCAATGATTCATATTTACTTGTACTGGCCGTTATTTAGCAGTGTGCAGATCATGCAACAGTTAATCATGCAATTAACCATGAGGAAGAAAGTCGCAGACTGCAGGAAGATATCAAACAATTGGAAATAAAAAATGGTGAAAGCAATTTATTCCAGGGAAGTGGGTGAAAGTGAAGTAAAATCAAACTTCAAACCAGCCGCCCTCGCTCCAGTTGTGGCACTCAGTTATCTCAGCAAGATGCACTGTCGATTGCTATGTTATTATAAAAGGAAACAAATTTTGCCTTCTGCCCCGCCTTTGACCAGGAGCACTCCCAACCTCTGAATTGCTTGCGCCTCTCAACCGTCATAGAAATGCCATGCATTCACCGGTTGTGTTACTTGAGCCATTGAGTATCTATGCGACCTCATTCCCATCCCGATTTCAAATTGGATCTTCGTGACTGCGCCACTCAGCTCCTCTTATTCTAGGGCTGGGAATTGGGACTCTGTGGCAGCAGTGGTTACTGACTTCTGTGGGAAGCTGGTGAAAGAGCCGATGTTAAACTGCATTGCTATTGCAGCATACATTCCAACAAAAGCTACACTGTCTCCGGAGTCTTTGATGTTTTAGAGAAATCAATTTATCTCAGCCTTCAGCATATTAATGATGGAATCACCACAGCCACTTGGGGCACTGAAGTTAAACGGTCAGCTCATTCTGAGTTCCCGCATATCTGCCACTGTTCGCTAAGCATTGATATTGTGCATTTGGTGCTCTGCCTAACATTTCCTATGCTACTGTACTTATTACTACTACGTTGCGTGCTCATCTGTGGGGTGCAATGATCGTATAGTGGTTAGTATTCTGCGTTGTGGCAGCAGCAACCTGAGTTCGAATCCGAGTCACAGCAGAAATTGCTCTATTTGTTCCAGTCTTTTGTGAAACACAAAGGAATCAGTTACTTTAACATGGTAATTCTCTCCAAAGTGATGACTGTTTTCCTTCAAGTTCTGCTCGCTCACATTTCTGTGCATCTGAATTCAAATCCACCCGTTCTCAGAGGTTTCTTCCCTCCTACGATCACGAACCAAACTTTCCATCCCAAACCCTCATTTCATTAATTTAGGGATGCCAGTGTTGGACTATGGAGTACAAAGTTAAAAATCACCCAATACCAGGTTAAGATCTTACAGGTTTAATTGAAGCACTAGTTTTCGGAGCGCTGCTCTTTCATCATGTGTTTGTGCAGTCATTTCCTATTTCATTAAGGCACTGCAGATTCTAACACTGACTCTCACGTTGATACTGATCAGTCTGTGTGGCTGCAGTCACTGTTGCTGGGTGAACGTGCCACAACCCACCACCGGGACCTACAGACCATTTAATCCATTTGGTTACCACTGTTGTGAGATCAATACTCATGTAGCAGCTTTTACTGATATGGACCAGATATTATTGTGGGGTGGGGTGGGGTGTGTTCGGGGTGCGGTCAAGCTCAGGAAAATGGCACAGGACAGTATTGGGGAAAAGCGACTTCACTGGATAAGATCAGTTTCACTGCTTTTCGACAATGGCCGAGCGCTATTACCACTGGCCACTGTACTGTTTATTCAGACACCACGGACTCGGGTTTGACTCTGACCATGCTAGGTGGTAGAATTTGGATTCAGTAAATATCTGGAAACACGAATCTAATAACTCCTGTAAATCTATAGCCAACTGTTGAAAAAAACAAAACCGTCTGACGTCATTTAAGGAATGAAACAGCCATTCTTACCTGTTCGGGCCTCCATGTGACTCCAGACTCACTACAATATGGTTGAATCTCAACTACCCGCTGTGCAATTAGGGAAAGTAATAAATACTGCCGAGCCAGCGACGCCCTCATACTGTAACAGAATCGTTAAAAAAAATGTTCATTCGGTTCCAGCTAGCTTACTGTGTGCAGTCCTGCAACTCACAGAAGAGCATGGATGTGATCACACTGGGAATAATGCAGGAGTGATTTACTGGGATATTGTCTGGGCTGAAGAGTTTCAGTTGTGAGGAGAGATTGGACAAACTGGGGTTGTTTGTCGCCGAGCAGAGGAGATTGGAGAAGACATGACTGAGATGTACAAAATAATGAGGGATATGGATAGGATAGACTGAAAGAAGTGTCTATTGATGGAGGGATCGAACACTGGGGCCAAGAGATTTCGGGAAAAGGCAGAAAGGTTTGAGTAGATTTGTGGAAAGGGTCAGAGAGGCGGAAATCATTCTAACCTTAAAAAATATTGAGATGTTAATTTGCGATGCCAAAACATGTAAGATTATGGGCTAAACGATGGAAAACGTGATTCAGGTCGTTAAGCAGTTGTGTTTGACAAGTGAGGCCACAACAGGCTGAAGGGCCTCCTTCGATGTTGTCATCCTCCACAGTATCCTGGTTAGTCTCCCCGCCTGTCACAGGGCTCAATACTCCGCTGGGGGCATCGTAAAGGTTTTAAACCTGTCGCTCTGTTCCCCAGTGAAGGTTATTCATGGCTGGCCTTCCATTCTCGATGGGACATGTCACAGGAAGGGCAGTGCTGTCTGAATCAGCTGGGGAAGGGCTGCAGCTCCTGGGGAGAGAGAGTGTCAGTGAAAGTGCAAACACGTAACTTCAGCAAACTGCACATTGTGTTTGTGTTGCAATGAAAACCATTATGTAGAGTTGTTCCTGACTGATACGTTTATTTAAAGCAGGAATCTGAGGAAGAAAACAGAGTAAACCTATTCAGATCTGAGTGCAGAAACATTTCCAGCAGAACTACTGAGGTTGTACAGCGTAGAACCGCGTTTAGATGCATTGAATTCGGGTTGGTGAGCGAAACTTGCTTTCACTAGGCGGAGTTCCCAGTGTGTGAAGCAATTACACATGATACAGATCGTGGTCAATGTGATGGTACATTTGCTCAGTGGTTCACACTGCTCTTAAGTCTATAGGTTAGGTGGATTGGCCATGTTATATTGCACTGATGTGTCCAGGGAGTGAATTCAGTAAGTTAAGTGAATTAGCCATGGGTAACGCGGTGATAAGGTCAGCAGTCACACGATGCCAGGTTTTATTCCAGCAGGTTTATTTGAAATCACAAGCCAGAGGGCTGCGGGGATAGAGACGGGAGCTAGGTCTGGTCGAGATGCTGTTCAGAGTCTCCCTATAGACTCGATTTGCTGAACTGTACCTTCTGCATTGTAGGGGGAATCTGTGATTCTATCAGAGAGGACACTGCCAGCATTTACTGGGCTGCTAAGACATTGGAGACGATGCTGACGGTATTTAGTGGGGATGGAATTTTATTTATTTGTGTTTTGGAAAATTTGAAACTAAACCAAGGAAAACCGAATGGAAGTTTTCCAGAGTATTTGAGGTTTGGAGAGAGTAAATATGTGACAAATTCACTCTTTCAAGTTCATAAATTTCTGAAAGTCAAGATTTCAAAACCATCGATGTAGGACAAAGACATAATGGGAGCAGACTTTCTGTCACTCAGACAATCCGTTTCCAAAATATTTGGAAAGGCACATTTAGAGACACAGAAGCAGTGAGTTTCACCAGGTGAGAGAGAGCCTGTGGCCAGGTAAAAATGTAAAGGAGGGTGTAGGGGCTAGAAGGTGCGAGGAAACAATATCTAAATTGGACGACTTCAGGTGCAAAGGAATATCGGAAACGTCTGCAGCTGAGTAAGATTCAGCAAAAAAAAACTCATAGTTTTGAAAGATTTCTATTAATTTTCCACATGAAGCATTATAAATGAAACTGAGCAGATTTTGTCTATTGTCTCGGACAGCTATTCCATAATGAATAGGAAGTGACCCGTCTCTTGGAGATCGATTTCCTGCTTTAATCCCATGCCTTAAAGATGGGAGGACGATCGCCATGATGTTGGGTTCATTTGATACCCATTGAAATCTGCCAAAGTAACTGAGCATCAAAACTGCCATCTTGTTTTGCAGTTCAACCTTCTGTTTTTCTCATCAGTATTTTCTTTAAGCTGAAATAAATTCGGAGCAAAATTGATTGCAACATTTAACGTGGAGAATCTTGCTCTTGCCCTTCATTGCACCGGAGATTTGTGATAAATCGATACCTCATCAAAGTCGAAATAAGGCAATTTGATTCTGTTGTAAGTTACATTGGGATAATGAAAAGGAGTGCAAACGTTTCTTTTCTCCTTTCATTCCATCTTGACGTTCTATGAATTTACATCGAATGAAAGGGGTACAAATAAGGAGAGATCAGGTGCAATAGTTTATCCAGTGGGATTGTGAATTTTAATGTAACACTCCACACAAAGTTCTGATCAGTATTCTTAACAGTCAATTGAATTGGAACCGCAGAAAACTTTTCCAATGAAACGAATTTTTCATTATTTCACAACCTTTTGCTGTGTGAATCATACCGCGATTAATCATCCAGCGTGATCACCAAGTTGGCAACAATATTAGACCCACCAATTTTCTTTAGCAATCACAACATCTGCACATACCCATCTGCGGTGTGCCCAGTGCCATTTGTTGTATCCAGGTCACAGCACATTTCCTGGTCATGAAATTATGAGCTTAGTTCCTGATCTGTCTGATCAGTTTGAGAAACCTTTTCTATTACTTCATTCCATCCCCTCAGAATTCTAAAGGTATCAATCAAATAGGGCGTTCGACCAAATGATGTAGGATTGGAAGTCGGCCATTCAGCCCATCGAGTCTGCTCCACCATTCAACGAACTCATGGCTGATCTGATAATCCTCAACTCCATTCTCCGGCATTGCCACGACAAAGCTTCATCATCTTTCTGGTTAAATATCTGTCTGGCACAGTTTGAAAATACACAACAACTCAGCCTCAACAATTTCGGCAAGGAGTTCCACCGATCCAGTGGCCCCTGAGCAAAGAAATTACTCCTCATTTCTGAATTAAATAGGCAATATCTAATTCTGAGTTCATGTCCTCTGGTGCTCTCCTCATACCAGAGGGTGAACCACCTGCCCGTAACTACCCTGTCAAGATCCCATGAATATTGAACGTTTATAAATGTTATTATGTGATTATAGAGGTCCCCTCCCTCTCCTTTGTTTCAAGGAGAATAATCCCAGCCTAACCAATCATTCCACGAAGCTCCATTTTCTCCAGTGTTGACAACATGTTCATTAATCTCTGCTGTCCCCTGCAGCGTCCTTACATATTATTACAGCAGGAGGAGACATTTATGAGAAGAAACGGTTGAAATTTCAAGCACAGACGGGAATTGGAACTTGAAATCAGACAGTGACTGGAATCAGATTGGTCCACACAAGGACGAAATAGAGTAATGATCACTCTGATAAATGAGAATTTAATCATATCTCATTGACATTCAATAACTTTACTGTTAACAAATTACCCCGTGTAATCGTCAACAGAGCTATTATTTTGGGGGAAAAACTTATAGAAACTGGCTGCATAAACACTTTGACAACAATAACATGTTCTTGAGACATTTTTTTATTATACACTCAACTCATTGTTCAGTGAATCCTATATCGTTTGCAAGGCACAAATGAGACGTGGAATATAACTCTCTCCATTTGCCTAGATGGGTGTAACTTCAATAATACTTAAGGAACTGGACACTTCCACTACAATGCAGTCACTTGAGTGTCCCCTCTTCAACACCTGCAATATTCATTCCCTTCACCGCTAAGGCGCAATTGCAGCAGAGTGCACCAACTATAATTTGCACTGGAGTAAGTCATTCGGGCATTTTTTACACCCTTCAAAGCTCAACAGCTGTACTGATTATAAGGACAAGGTTGGAAGATGCAATGAAACGCCACCATTTTCAAGTTACCCTCCAAGGCCCATAGCACCCTGACTTGGAAAGGAATCAGTGAGAAACTCATTGGTGAAACGGTCTTGATGGGCAAAGTTGCATACTTTAGCCTTCCATCTTTTATCTTACAATTTGAAGAAAAATGATGATTTATGCCGTGACCAGACTGGTGCTCAGTCCTTTAGCTGTTCCCTAAACTGCTGGTTGCTAAAGTTCTGCTATAATCCACAGCCTGTGGTCAACAATAGAAAATATCCGAAAACCCTCTCAATCAACTGACTCCCCTTCAGATTAGAGTGGTGTTGGAGAAGCACAGCAGTTCCGGCAGCATCTGAGGAGCAGGAAAAATGGACGTTTCAGCCAAAAGCCCTTCATTAGGAATGAGACTGGGAGCACATGGGATGGAGAAATAAATGGGAAGGGGGTGGGGCTGGGGAGAAGGTTGCTGAGAGTGCTGAAAGTGGATACAGGTGTGGGGTGAACATGATATGTCAGAGAAGTAGGTGGAGTGGATAGGTGGGAATGAAGATGCACAGGTGGGACAAGTCAGGCGGACGGTGTTGAGCTGGAAGCTGGGAACTGGGGTAAGGTAGGAGAGGGGAAATGAGGCAACGGGTGAAGTTCAAATTGATGCCATATGGTTGAATGCTCCTGTGGCCGATGATGAGGCTTTCTTCCTCCAGGCATCCGGTCGTGAGGCAGTGGCGATACAGGAGGCCCAGGACATGCATGTCCTCGGGAGAGTGGGAGGGGGAGTTGAAATATTTGGCCATGGGGCACTGGGGTTGATTCTTGCGGGTATCCTGGAGATATTCTCTGAAATGTTGTGTGAGAACACATCTCCTCTCTCCAACTCAGAGGAGACCGCATCGGCAGGAATGTATACAAGAAATGGCATTTCTGGAAGTGCAGGAGAAAGTTTGATGGATGTGGAAACCTCCATTAGAGCCTTCGACAGAGGTGAGGAGGTAGATGTGGGTGCAGGTTTTGCAATTCCTGCAGTGACAGGGAAATTTATATTTCCCTCCCCACCCCTATCCAATTTTCACAAAGACTGTTTCCTCCACGACTACCTAGTCAAGTCCACGCCCTCCAATGACCCACCCTCCCCTCACGGCACCTTCCCCTGCCACCAGAGGAATTGCAAAACCTGCACCCACGTCTTCCCTCTCACATCCTTCCAAGACTCCAATGAGTTATCCACATCCAGCAAATGTGCATGTGCACTTCCACACGTCATTTATTGCATCTGTTGCTCGCGATGCGGTCTTCTCTACATTGGGGCCAACAGACACATTCTCGGAGAGCGCTTCAGAGAACATTTCCAGGGAACCCGCAACATTCAACTCCAACGCCCCATGACCAAAAACATCAATTACCACCCCCCACCCCCGATTCTTCCAAGGACATGCAGTTCCTTGGTCTCCTCCACCGCCATTCCCTCACCACCAGACGCCAGATCTTCCACCTCGGGACCCTCAACCCCAGGGCATCACCGTGGTCGTCACCAGTTTCCTCATCTCCCCACGGCCACCTTATCCGAGTTCCAACTTTCTAACTTGGCACCATCCTACTGACCTGTCCCACCTGTCTATCTTCCTTTCCACCTATCTGCTCCACCCTCTTCTCCGACCTATCACCTTTAACCCCATCTCTATCCACCTCTTGCACTCTCAGCTCAATTCTTCCCAGACCCAGTCCTCCCGTTTATCTCTCCACCCTCGAGGCTCCCAGCTTTTTTCCCGATGAAGGGCGTTTGCCGAAATGTTATTTTTTTCTGCAACTCGGATGCTGCCTGACGTGCTGTGCTTCTTCAGCACCACTCTAATCTTGATTCTGATTTCCAGCACCTGCAGTACACACTTCTGTCCATCTGATTCCCCTGTCTATTGATCTTGAATAGGCCGTTGCTAAAGTTCCAGCATCTTTTCCCTGCTCTTATATATTCCCACCTGCTGTCAAGAACAGAAAGTATCTCCAACCCATCGAGACCACTTGATCCCTTGTCCAATCACCTTCAAACATTCGTGAATGCCTACTCCAATTTCTCTTTTGTTACTGTTAACAGTCACACTTTTATCATTGTTCCTCCCCAAATTCATTATCACCCACTTCACTGGATTTAATTTCTTTCAGCACATTTTCTTGCCAATTGTTTCTCATCTCCCTGCAGTCTATGGCTTTCTTCCTCATGGTTAACTACATGACTAACTGTCACATGATTTGCAAACTGCTAAATGATGGCCACAACAAATAATTTAAAATCGTTGACCTATATGAGAAAACAATAGAACTCATAGAAGCCATAGTTCATAAGCTTGCAGAGGACAGCAGAATTGGAGACTGTAAAGAAGGTGATCTAAGATTCCAGAAGGATCGTAATCCATTGCGTCTTTGGGCTGAAAAATGTCACATGAAGTTCAATCTGGATAAATGGAAGGTATTGCATTTTGCTACATCAAATAAGAGTAGGGCTTATACAATTAATGATCGGGTGTTGCATCGTGTTGTGGAACACAGAGGCCAGGGATGCAAGTACATAATTCATTTTAATTTGCTGCATATATAGACAGAATGTTAAAGAAAAATGTCATCCTGCCTTCGTTGCTCAGTCCTTTGAGCGTAGGAGTTGGTACGTTATGTTGAAGTTGAATAGGACATTGGGTGATGCGTCTTCTGGAATACTGTGTCCAGTTCTTGTCGCCCAGTAAAAGCAAGGAAATTATTCAGCTGGAGTAGATTTAGAACAGGTATACCAGCGTATGGCTAGTGGGGAAGGTTTGTGTTATAACGAAAGGCTGGATCGGCTGAGAATATTTTCACTCGAGCACTGGAGTTTGAAAGGCGACCTGATAGAAATTTATAAATTATTGAGAGTTCGGCTGGAGTTAACGGTAACTGTCTTTTCTCCAAGGAGGGGCATTTCAATACGAGAGGGCAAATGTTCGAAGTGAAAAGAGGGATTTAAAGTAAGACATTAGAGGCTTTTTTAACAGAGGATGGTTTATGCGTGCAATTCACTTCCTGAGGCAGTGATGAATGAAAGTACATTTACAATATTGACAGGATATTTGGAACGTTAAATAAATTGGAAAGTATCAGTGGGATCAGCAAAAGCTATTCATTCATACCTAGTGCATAATTTATTGCCCAGAGCGAAGTTCAGAATCAACCACTATATTATGGATCTGGAGTCACACACCAGCCAGACCAGATAGGTATGGCAGCTTCCTTCCCTCTCAGGCATTAGTGAATCAGACCTACAACAACTGATTCAGCATCATCATTAGACTCTAGGTATTTATTTAAATAAAATTCCAGCATCTGCCATGCCAGGGATTGAACACGTGTCCACAGAATTATATCTGGACATTCATATTAACAATGCAGTAAGAATATCACAAGGGCATTATTAACCCTCAGCAGTTACAAGAGCCGTCAGATGCGACTCGTTTAATTTGGCATTATGTTCAGTATGAGCTGGTAGGAGCGAAAGGCCTGTTTTCATGCTGTGTGAGTCTATAACTTTGACGCTATGAAACTGGCAGCTGGTTTGGAGTAACAGCAGCGTTGACAATTTAATTGACCTCCTTCTGGGATATGTAATCTTGCTGGTTCCATTGGAGTTTTTATTGCTCACTGAGCCCTTCCCACACACGGGATTGTTGAACAGTCTGTCCGCAGTTTGACTGAGTAGATGAGTTCCACTGCAGCAGGTTATTGAATTCCTCATTGCCCTGGTTTCTCTGTGATATCGGTGTCCTTGTATCTACCCAGGATGAACGATTGGTTCAAAATCATGTCCATGCAGACGCAAGTCCCGTTGTCCATGTTGCGAATGTGTTTTTATTCTTCCTGATACACCCACAGGGTGTGGATGTCGCTGGTCAGGACAACATTTGTTGTTCATCCTGATTCGCTGCTGCCTCGCTGCACAAAAGACATGGATTCGATCCCAGTCTCGTGTGACTGTGTGCAGTTTGCACATTCTCTCTTTGCTTGTGTGAGTTTCCTCCCACAGTCCGAAGGTGTGCAGGTTCCTGGGGTCAGCCATGGGAAATGAAGGGGAACGGAATAGGTATGGAGTGTGGGTCTGATAGGTTGTGCTTCAGAGGGATGGTGTCGACTGGAAGGGTCGAATGACCTGCTTTCCCACACGGTCTTCATTCTCGGATTAAGGGGCAGCTATTTCGTTCAGGTCCTGGAGACACAAGTAGGCAGGATTGGGTAAAGATGGTAGCATCCCCTGGAGAAGTGACATGTATGAATGGGATTGTAGGAAATTAAAGACATGTTCTCTGTTCCTGAGGTCAGGCTTCCATTCCAGGTTTTATTCGTCGAACTTTAACATTACCAGTTCCGTGTCTGAGTCCCCAAGGATGAAGAGTTTATCATATCGCCACAACACCACCTTCTCCAGGTTGCAGTATTTATTGGGAACAAGAAGCTGATTCTGAGCTGATGCGAGCAAAAGCAAATGCCAATGTCAAAACCACTGATCCAAACAGGAAAATGAAATATCGAACCTTGCCAACCGAAAGTTAAAGTCTCCACACGCGTTAGATGCGCCAATCGGCTGTCTCAGCAACATGGACTGTTTATGGTCATAATATTATAAATGGGGGCAAGTATTCCCTTCCACCCCGCTTTTGACCAGGAGCTGTTCCAACATCGGAAATACATGTGCCTCTCTCTCGTCATTCCATCCCACTTTACAATTGGATCTTCGCGCATGCTTCACACAGTTTCTCTGATTCCGGGTCTGGAACTAGGATTATGTGTGATTTCATGCAGCAATTGGTCCTGCCTTGTGTGGGCAAAGTGATGAAGTAGCCGATGTTCAAATATAATGCTCTTGAAGCATACGTTTCAACAATACTCTGCACTCTCCCAAGAGTTTGGAGAGTTTCATTAATCCCATTCTCCTGTACTCTCATTCATGGAATCTCCACAGTCTCTGGGTACGCTAAAGTTAAAGATTCGGTTCATTCTGCGTTCCCACATGCCTGTCGCTAAGTCCTGATATTGTACATTCTTCCTGACATTCCCTCTGCTACCATCCGGGTTGCAGTTTATAAGTGTGGTCTGTGGAATGCTGTCACCGTTTAGTAGTTCGCATTCTGCATTGTGATTGCACCGACCTCGGCTCGAATCCACATCATAGCGGTCAGTTCTCTCAAAGTTTTACTTTTGGTGAAACACGGTCAGAAATTAATCTTTTTTATAAGATATTATTCTCCGAGGTGATGATCTGTTTTCCATCGAATTTTACTCTCTGATGTTTCTGCGTTTCATGTATCAGGATTTAAACCCAAAAGTTCATGAAGATGTCTCTCCCTCGCACTCTCCCTCGCTCTCTTTTCTGTCCCTCGTCCCATTTGACTGAGGCATTGCACAGTCTAACATACACTTGCACGTTGATACCATCCAGTCTGTGCCGTTGCACTCACTGTTGCCCCAATCTCTTCATTGGCACCTTCAAATCATTCGATCCATTTGGATATTGTGGCTGTGAGATCAATTCTCTTTTACCAGCTTTTACTGACATGGACCAGAGAGTATTGGAGTGTGAGGCTCAATAAAAGGGCATAGGGAATAACTGGGGAAAAGTGACTCTATTGGGAAAGATCCCAATAGAGACGGGTTCGATTCCCACCACACCACGACGACGGTAGAGTATGAATGCAATAAATGCCTAGAATTAAGAATCCGTTGTCTGAAAAACCCATCTGTTTCACTGACGTCAATGAGGGAAGGAAACTAGCGTCCTTATCTGGTCTGGCGTCCATGTGACTCCATTCCGGAAGGCAATAAAAGCTCAGAGCCACCCCGATGCTGTGACAGAATGGAAATATGTTCCTTCGGCTCAGTGCTAGAATTGTCCAGGGATGAGATCGCACTGGGAAAGTTGCAGGAGAGATTGACTCGGATAGTGTCTAGGCTGAAGAGTTTCAGTCATGAAGGGAGACAGGACAATCTGGGGTTGTTTTGAGTTTGTGAGGGGTATAGATAAGGTAGACTGAAAGAAGCGTTTCCCATCGATGAAAAGAACGATCACAGGGGACCAGAAATTTAATGAGAAAGACAGAAATGTTTAAGTATATTTGTAGAAAAGCGGTATAGGCCGGCGGGTGTTCGAATTTGGAACACACTGTCTGTTCGGGTCAGAGAGGCAGCAACCCTTATAACCTGAAGGAATATGCAGATGTGAATATGTTCTGCCAATACCTGGAAGCCTATGGGCTAAATGGTCGTTTAGCATTTGCTTTTGACAAATGCAACCACAACGGGCTGAAGTGTCTCCTTTGAAACTGTTCTTCTTGCTAGTATAGTGGTTAGTGTCGCCGTATGTTATGCGGGAGTTAGGAGCTCAATTTCTGGCTGGGCCACTGTAAATATTTTAAAACTGTCGCTCCGTTTCCAAATGCGGGTTATTAATGCCTGTCCTTCCATTCTCCATGGGACATGTCGCAGGAAGGACAGTGCTTTCTGAATCAGGGTGGGGAAGGTCTGTAGCTCCCGGCGAGACAGAGTGTCAATGAAAGTGCAAACACGTGACTTCCGCAACCTGCACCTTGTGTCTGTACTGGAATCTGAACCATTTAATAGAAAGAAGGAGGAAGCTGAGGAAGAAACAGGCTAAACCAATTCAGATGTGAGCGCAGAAACATTTTCCGCAGCATCTTGAGGAAAACTGACAAACGGCTCCGAGAAAGGGTTTGTCTTTCAGAACTGTTAGTTCACAGAGATGTTTTTGTTCCACTCCAGCCCTTAAGAAATTGAATAACAATTTAACTAAGACTTAAAATGTTAGAACACACCAGGCGATGAGTCACGTGCTGGAAACTGTGTTTCCAAGCCAGATGTTTGATAACTTATAATAATGCAATAGGCTGAAGGACCATTCGGCATGTTTTTAGAAACTCAAAAACTGTCATTTGTCAACTGAACAAAATCGGCAAAAACAAAGTAATCAAGAAAAGTTCCAAGCATTGCATATGTCGTCCTTGGTGCGAACGTGCTGAAATGCAGCTGTCTCACTGCTAATTCCCAATGTTGATTTCCAGTCAGGGAAAAAAAAATGTTGTTCCTTATGGAAATCTGAAATTGAACATGAGTTCATGACATTACAAAACAGCAAAGGTAGCAGTTCTGTCAGAGTCAGTGAGAATTTCATATCAGAGATGAAATCAAATGGGAAGAAACGCTGAAATAAGTTGCCTTTGCCTGCTGAGACTCAGTACTACAAAATGATCCTTATTGAAACATAGAGGTATTTTCAAGGATTTAATAAGTTGGATGCAGAAAGTTTGGTTCTGTGACCAGAGCACCTCGTATCGAATGACTTGGAGATGCCGGTTTTGGACTGGGATATGCAAATTTGAAAATCACACAACCCCAGCTTATAGTCCAACAGGTTTAATTGGAAGTACTAGCTTTCGGACCACTACTCATTCATCAGGTGATTGTGGAGTCCACAGTTGTAAATCACAAAATTTATAGCATATGTTTACAGTGTGATGTAACTGAAATTGTACATTGAAAAATACCTTGATTGTTTGCTAAGTCTCCGATCTGTTAGAATGACCATGTTAGCTTCACTTCTTTCATATGCAAAGCGCAAAACATTTTTATTTTAAAATTTCATTCTCAGGTGAAGTTTAACAACTGGTGTTTTGCCCCCCTCTGCTACTGTCTGCTCCATAATGTTTAGACTGATTCTAATTTATAAAAATGGGTTACCAGAGACTTACATGGATTCATGCAGTTTTTGAGCAAAGTACAATGTAACTCTGGAAGTACAATTTCACCCCACAGACGGATGTGTGTGTGTGTGTACGAGGGTCTCTGTTTGTAGATATGGCAATGGGATCACCTGTACTGTGACATGAACCCAATGACCATGGGTCCCGAATTTAGCTCTCAGTCTTTGTGGGGGCACTTTTAGCTGCTGCCTGTTCCGAAGACCGCCTTGGAGGATTGTCACCCAAAGATCCGAGGTCGAATGTCCTGGATCACTGAAGTGCTCTCCAACTGAGAAGGGGCACACCTGTCTGTTGATTAATGTGCAGCGCCCATTCCGTTGTGGTCGCCTCTGCTCAGCTTCACCAATGTACCATGTCTTAAGGCATTCTTGCCTGCAGCGTGTTGCTTTTTTTTAGATTAGAGTCAGTCTAAACATTATGGCAAGGACGCAGCACAAAGGGACTAATCCCTTCAACATATTATCTGTGCTGACACTAATTCGTAAAGTCCACCTGAGAATGTAACTGTTAAAAGAACGTTTTTCGATTTACATCAGAAAGAAATGAACCTTACATAGTCATTCTAACAGATGGAAGACTTAACAAGCAATCAAGGTATTTTTCAATGTATAATTTCAGTGACATTACACTGTAACCTTTCGCTATAAATTCTGTATCTTACCACTGTGTACTCCACAGCCACCTGATGAAGGAGTTGCTCTCCAAACGCTATTGCTTCCATTAAACCTGTTGGACTATGACCTGGTGTTGTGTGATTTCTAACTTTGTGTTAGAATGCCGATCTCACAATTAAAATAGAGATGAAGAAGCATTTATTCTCTCAGATAGTTCTGTATCAGTGGACTTTCTTGGAGCAGAAGGCTGTTGAGGAAGTGTCATTAGGTGTAATGAGGCTGAGATTGGCAGATCTTCAAGCAGCAAAGACATCAAGCATTATGGGGAAAGGCAAGAAAGCGGAGTTCAAGGTTATCAGATCAGATATGAAACCATTCAATAGTGGAGCAGACTTGATGGTCTGAATGGTGACTATTTGTTCCTAAAATTGTTGGCCTTAATATGAAGCTGCAAAACCGACCTGAGTAAAATGTGCCAAATTTAAAAAAGCGTGGTCCCCCGGAGCACTGAACCGAGGTGAAATGTACAAAGAACAACACACAAAGGGCAGACAATATTGGGTCATTGATCCGTAGTGATCAGTATACCAAGGTAAACAGGAAAACCGATATTCAGTATCTACATTGTACCTGGTTCCACGAGGCATGTAGTTAACTCTCACAAACCACTATTCCCCTTCCGTTTTCCAGACGCCCCCTCCGTTCTTGTTTTAAACTGATTGAACGTCAGGCAATTGCCGATGACATTGCTGATGTGGAACTGTAGCATATAGAACATAGAATATTACAGCGCAGTCCAGGCCCTTCGGCCCTCGATGTTGCGCCGCCCTGTCATACTAATCTGACGCCCATCCCATCTACACTATTCCATGTTCGTCCATATGCCTCTCCAATGACGATGTAAATGCACTTAATCTTGGCGAATCTACCACCGTTACAGGCAAAGCTTTCCATGCCCTAACTACTTTCTGAGTAAAGAAACTACCTCTGACATCTGTCTTATACCTATCTCCCCTCACTTTAAAGTTATGACCCCTCGTGTTTGCCGTCCCCATTCTTGGAAAAAGATTCTCCCTGTCCACTCTATCTAACCCTCTGATTATCTTCTAAATCTCAATTAAGTCACCTCTCAATCTTCTTCTCTCTAACGAGAACAGCCTGAAGGGCCTCAGTCTTTCCTCGTAATACATTCCTTCCATACCAGGCAACGTGCTAGAATATTCCCTCTGCACCCTTTCCAAAGCGTCAACATCCTTCTGAAAATGCGGTGACCAGAACTGTTCACAATACTTCAAATGTGGCCGTACCAGATCTTTGTACAGCTGCAGCATAAACTTCTGATTCCAGACCTCAATTTCTCTATTAATAAAGGCCAAAACTCTGTTTTCCTTCTTAACAACCCTGTCAATCAGGGTGGCAACTTTCAGGGATCTGTGTACATGGACACCGAGATCTCTCTGCTCGTCTGCACTCCCAAGAATCTTACCGTTAGCCCAGTACTTTGCATTCCGATTACTCCAACCAAAGTGTATCACCTCACGCTTGTCCACATTAAACTCTATTTGCCACCTCTCTTCCCAGCTCTGCATCCTCACGATGTTTCTCTGCAACCTACTACATCCTTCGTCACTATCCACAACTCCACCGTCCGTAGTGCTGTCCGCAAATTTACTAACCCACCCTTCTAAGCCCTCATCCAGGTCATTTATAAAAATGACGAATAGCAGTGGACCGAATATCGACCCTTGCGGAATGCCGCTAGTAACTGGACACCAGGATGAACATGTTGCATCAACTGCAACCCTCGGTTGTCTTTCAGCGAGCCAATTACTGATTCAAACTGCTGTGTCTGCCACAATCCCATTCCTAAGCATTTTGTATAACAGCCTACTGTGGGGAACCTTATCGAACACCTTGCTGAAATCCATATACAGCACATCAACCTGCTTCCTCTCATCCACCTGTTTGGTCACTTTGTCAAAAAAATCATAAGTTTCGTTAGGCACAACCTACCCGTTACAAAACCGTGCTGACTGTCCCTGATCAGATTATTCTTTTATAGATGATTAAAAATCCTATCTCTAATAACCTTTTCCAACGCTTTACCAACAACTGAAGTGAGACTCACTGGTCTGTAATTACCAGGGTTGTCTCTACTACCCTTCTTGAACAAGGGATCCACATTTGCTATCCTCCAGTCCTCAGGCACTGCTCCTGTAGATAATGATGATTTCTAGATCAATGGCACAGGCTCGGCGATCTCTTCCTTTGCTTCCCAGAGGATCCTAGGATAGATCCCATCCGGCCCAGAGGACTTCTCTATTTTCACACTCTGCAGTATTTCTAATATCTCTTCCTTGTGAGCCTCAATCTTTTCGAGTCTAGATGCAAGTATCTCTGTATCTTCCTCGTCAACATTTTCTTTTTATATAGTGAACACTGTCGAAAAATATTTATTTAGTGTTTCCCATGTCTCCTCTGACTCCACACACAACTTCCCACCATTATTCTTGATTGGACCTCATTTAACTCTCGTCATTCTTTTATTCTTGACATACCTATGGAAAGCCTGAGGGTTAACCCTGACCCTATCCGCGAACAACTTCTAATATCTCCTCGTGGCTCTCATGTCTCCTCCTGGCTCTTCTGAGCTCTCTCATTAGGTCATGCAGGGAAACGAGTCTGCCTGCTGCACAACATCATTCTGCTTCGAAATATCAGGCAGTATTTCATATTGATTCCTGTAAACGTTAACCTTTAACAAGCCATGACAGTGAAATCACTGAATCCTCATCACTATACTACCAGGGAAGATTTCTGTTAACATCACCCTGGACATCATGAGATTCGCCATTCTATTCACCCATCCTTCTGTGCGTGAACCCCTCGGCCCTATTCCGGTCTTGTTGGTTGGTTTACAACACTGAGGATATCCAATCATCTTTGTCTTTCAGTTTCTAAAGGATGAGACCTTCTCTCTGAGCTGGCAATGTGCTTGCTCAGTGTTGATAACACTGTCCTTGTAAGCTAGAAAAGTGCTTGAAATAGGCCATTCCTGTTTTTCATTCCAAGAACTTGGGGCAAAACGTTAGACAGGACAGGAAATAGCGGGCGTGAGCAGTGATCACGTTTGGCAGCAAGAACGAGGTGAGGCAGTATAAACTACAGAGTAATGGGGAAACAATGGGTAAGGAACACTGGGACGGGAGGAGATGAATGCTTCCTTTCTTTACTGTAACCAGACATTGGTGTTGAACTCAGAAATGGGACAACATCAGACAAGTCGGTGAAATCTTACTTTCTGCTTGTTTTCTCCCGAGGCCTGTGTCACACTTGGGGAAATGTGTCTGCGTGCTTCAGTCTATGGGTAAAAATGGGATTCAGTTCCCATCTCAAACTTTAATCCCATTTATTGTGTTTTACGAGATTAAAACGTTCCAGAGAAATTATCATTCAAATGAAACGTCAGAGTTCACAAGGTTACAGACCAAGTGCTGGGAAATGAGATGATGGGACCCATTTCTGTGCTGTAAACACTCGATAATTCAATCATTTTTGAGGGGAAACATATCTGCAGTGACATAATTCCAAAAACTGTGTTATGAATAAACGGTGCAACGGCTTCTGCCCTCATCCCTGGTGGTCTAGTGGTTAGTATTCAGCGCTTTAACTGAGTGGCCTGGGTTTCATTACCGTTCAGGAGATCAGGACTTCTTGTTCCTGATGCAGAGAGCGCAGCTCTACCAGGAATCTGTTTCATGCCTTAGATCAGTCAATACCCCAGCTCATCAAAGAAGGGAAAAGTGCCTTCCCTCTCTCTGCACAGTCGGACAGTTAATTTTCATTCTCCTCTGATTCCACTTTCCAAAGAGTTTCAAAATATTGTCAAAACTGAGTCTCAAAATTTCTTTTCTGTGCTTTTCATACATAGGAGCTGTATCAATTGAGTGCATTGGTTTCTGAAAATGAAACGTACCTATGAGCAATGTGTGCGGCTATTCCAGGATTGCCTTCTCTGACAACGGTGGGACATGACTGATGTTGTCTATGATATGGAAGTGCCAGTGTTTGAGTTGAGTAGGCAAAGTTAAAAATTACACAATATCAGGACAGAGTCCAGCGGGTTTATTTGGAAGCACTAGCTTTCGGATAGACGCTCCTTCATCTGGTGGGTGTTTTTCTGCAGAAACTTGGTGTGTGTGTCAATATGCGCGATCTTTTGGAAGATCATCTGGACTTTAACCGACCGTTCGTGGTGTCGATGGTACCCATGACGTGGAGGTGTTGGGGCTGGACTGGGGTGGATAAATTTTAAAAATCACACAAAGCCATTTTAGATTCCAACCGTTGACAAACACCTAATGAAGAAGCAGTGCATGGAACACTGGGGCTTGCAAATACGTGTGGTCAATTCAATCTGGTGCTGTGTCATTTTTACTCAGATAGCTCTTGGCAATGTTTAACTGGTCGAAGACAGTGAAAGAATTTTCGTTCGTGGAGATGAAAATGTCAAATATTACCCACCTCAGCATAACAAAAATGATTAGGTTGGATGTGTGATGAATCTCCATAATGCGCTTGTGCAAAGTAAAAGTCGAACCTACAACCACCTGATCCGTAGCCAGCTATACGAATGGTTGTACCACTGGTCAGATGCACAGCTGAGATTTTACACGCTGCAGAGCTGTGGTGTTAACAAGGACATGAGCAATAACAGTAACAGTCACAAGGTGAACAAAGAACAAAGATAATCACCATCATTGATTCACTTCAAATTGTCCTAAAAAAAACGACCATTCACAATCTGATCAGCCAATCAATAAGGTCACTGCTGATCTTGGAAATTGCAACTGACTTTGCTGCGTTTTCACCATAATTTGAGGTAAACTCCAGCCTAACATCACATATTCCCATTAATTTTCAACGTAAGATTACGTTAGTGATCTGTCCGTATTTGCAGGAAATAAGTGAAAACGTCCTTCCGGTGATGTAATCCAGTGCAGGGTCGGCCAGAAAAGAAAAGACAAAGACATGAAACATCACTCCCATTTCTCTCTGGGCCAATGCGTTTTCCTGAGTTGAATATTTGCAGGACTTGTCTTTACTATCTAAAGAATTAATTATTTTCCCGGGAAAGATTCTTCATAAATCAATTCACATCTGAGGTGTTGAAACATATTTTACTTTTGATTAAAAGAGTTTAATATCCTTTCCCCCAGACTAATGCCCCAATCTTCCCTCCTCTTCCATTTAAATACAAGCTGTTCCAGGTGATGTTGGATCTCCCAAGCTGACGTTCCAATGCTCCTTGCTGCTCCATGTCAATAGAAGCAGCTCTACTTGAAGTTGGAGCTCCCAGTCTGATGTCCCAATATTCCCTACTGCATGTCAATAAAAGCGGTCCAGTTGAGGTTGGATCTATCACTCTGATGTCCTAATGCTCCCTGCTGCTACATGTCATTAAAAGCTGCTCCAGCTGAGAGTGGAGCTCCCAGATGGATCTCGCAAAGCTCCCTGCTCCATGCCAACTGAAGTTGCTCCAAATGATGTTAGATCTTGCATTCGGATGTGCCAGTGCTTCCTGCTGCTCCATGTCAATAGAAGCTTCTCCAGGTGTGGTTGGAACTCCCAGATTGATGCGATAATGCTCCCTGGACCACGTCATAAGACGCTGCTCCAGATGAGGTGGAAGCTCCCATCCCTGGCAGCTCACATACGTCTTTACCATCATAGAAATACTGCCCACTGAACATTTCCACCATTGGAGCCATTGGTGGAATATCTGTATCATGAGAACCTAATATTATTTTTAGTCACCACCGAATCATTGTTTCCAAAAGTCATTCTTTCTTAAACCATAGTTAGCATGTGCACACTGCAGTCAATCCGAAATAAGGTAATGGTGCTAATTGATCTATGCTGAATAAAAATTACATCCTATTTTTCATGTTGAGTACCTGCTCCTTAGCAAGGACAATGTTTATATTGAAATCACACTTTTATTCCAGGTGAGAGAATGTGGTTTGCATTATTTAAAATGAACTTGTTCACTGTGTAAAATGATCAAATAGATCTCAATTTCAAAACAAAATTGGTAACGTTGTCATCCATCTTGAAATGTGGTGTCTTCTTCTTTCAACCAGACGGGTATTAAAATGAAAAGTATATTAATGATATGCGTATAAAGACACTTTAAATCGCAAAGTTTGTGAAGGTTCGTAGCTCAGGTTGAGGTTTATGGTGTAGGTTTGCTCGCTGAACTGAAGGTTTGATATCCAGACGTTTCATTACCTGGCTAGGTAACATCATCAGTGGCGACCTCCAAGTGAAGCGAAGCTGTTGTCTCTTGCTTTCTATTTAGATCTTTCTCCTGGATGGGGTTCCTGGGGATTGTGGTGATGTCATTTCCGGTTTGTTTTCTGCTGGGTTGATAGATGGCATTTCGATCTATGTGTTTGTATATGGCATTGTGGTTGGGAGTGCCAGGACTCTGAGAATTCTCTGGCATGTCTTTGCTTAGACTGTCCCAGGATCAATGTGTTGGACAAGTCGAACCGGACTACCAAAAATCCATAAACCAGGAGCCCCCTCAGACCCATAGTCTCATTACCCGGAACACCAACTTACAGACTGGACAACGAACGACACGCAAGAGTGAAATACCTCATAGAAGAGTCACAACACTCCATCCACTCCACCCAGGAATTCCTAAAAATCGTCAAAAACACCAAAGTAGAGGAAGTGGAAGCAATGATCTCATTCGACATAATAGCACTGTTCACCTTCATCAACATCGACCTGGCAAAGGAAACACTTACCACACTTTTAGAAGAGACCATCACACACACCAACCACCATCAATCACATTACCAACGAAAACATAATGAAGCTAGTGGACCTGTGCCTCACCACCCACTTCACTTTCAACAACATAGTCTACAAACAAACCAACGGCCCACCCATGGGATCTCCGCTATCAGGATTCATAGCAGAAGCGGCAATGCAAAGACGAGAACAAACAGCCCTACCAACAATCAAAGCAAAATGTGGGTCCGCTACGCAGACAACACGTTTGTCATCACAAAATGAAACAAGATAGTCAAGACATTTAACATCATCAACAACACCCTCACAGGCATAAAGTTCACCAAGGAGGAAGAAACCGACAACAAACTCGCATTCCTGAATGTCACAGTAGAAAGAAAGGACAACGGAGGACTACAAACCTGTGCATACAGAAAACCGACAAACACTGACCAAATACTTAACTACACCAGCAACAATCCCAACACACACAAACAAACCTGCGTCAGAATAGTATTCCAATGAGCCACCACACACTGCAGCACAGACGAACTTCGGAAAACAGAGGAGAACCACCTATACAACGTATTCGAGAACAACAGATACTCAAAAAAACAGTCCACAGATTCCTCAAGAACAAACCACGACAAGCAGACCAAACACAGCCAGAAAACATAACCACCTTACCATATATCAAAGAAGTTTCAGACATGGCAGCCAGACTACTAAGACCCCTCTGAATCCTAGAAGCACGCAGACCCACCTACACTCTCAAACAAAAACTAACAAACTTAAAAGACCCAGAACAACCCATAGACAAAACCAACGTCATCTACAAAATTCCATGCAAGGACTGCCACAAACACTAAGTAAGACAACAGAAAGAAAGTTAGCAACCAGGATATACGAACACCAGCTAGCCGAAAAAGACACGACCTTCTCTCCCTCGTAGCCCGACACACGGATTAAAAATACCAATTTCGACTGGGACAACACATTGATCCTGGGACAGGCTAAGCAAAGACACGCCAGAGAATTCCTAGAGACCTGGCACTCCAACCATAATGCCATAAACAAACACATAGATCTAGATGCCATCTATCAAACCCTCAGAAAACGAACAGGAAATGACATCACCACAAACCCCAGGAACCCCATCGAGGAGAAAGATATAAATAGAAAGCAGGAGACAACAGCTTCGCTTCACTTGGAGGTCGCCACTGATGATGATGTTACCTAGCCAGGTAATGAAACGTCTGGATATCAAACCTACAGCTCAGCAAGCAAACCGACACCCTACATTTTAAATTATTTTTCATGTTTATGTTGCATGAATCTGCGGTTATTGATCCACTGTTTAGTTTCACTCCCTATAGGTAACATGCTGATTTCTCCAGTTGTTCATAGTTCAATGTGATGCATCCAGTGTGCGCATAACGAGAGGGAGCTTGCTTCCCACATCTTGCGTTTATCTGTGCCTTCTGTCCAGCATTCATCAATGGCGAGAGCAAGGGGCGAGGGTGATACCAATTTGCAAGTCTCTCCGTGCCCATGCACGGCACCCACATCGGCAATTCTCCACTGTGCATTTACAGCCAGTTCTCAGTGCCCCTACACCCACGCCCTGCCCCTTTGAAATATCTCCATTATTTTGTGCAGTCTCGCTGTGCTCTTCTCACCAGGATGAATTACTTCTACTCAACCTCCTCCAGATTTCATCTGACAAAACATTCATTAAGATTCCCTTTGCATAACATGCACTTCGCAGCTCTTGTTCTTTGATTTTCCTGGATGTCTTTCATACGAAAAAACGGTCACAGCAACTTGACTTGAAAAAGAAAACCACGCTGCTTTTCATTATCCCAATGCAACCGACATTTCAATACAGTTTAGTCAACAGGCTCAAACTATTCTTTGAAAGTTTGTAACAGCTTCGATGCATATAAACTGACCATTGGAGTTCCAATTTCAATACGACAGCTGTGAACACCTGAAAACAGCACCACTGAAATGCCGTTGATGACAGCAACAAGAGTGGGATTCGAGCACAACAGATTAGCAGTCCATCGACTTAACCTCTCGGCCACCTCGTCACAGATGCAGGAAAAGCTATGACCTTATGAATAATTGAATTGCGTAAATTATGCAGAGCAGCAGAGATTTCTCCCCGGTGTTGGTGAAATGATAAATAACACAGTAAGGTTCCAAGACTATGGTCTGATCCCTAGGTTGTTGGGCAAGTAGACTCCCACTGTCACACTATGCACACAGTGATCTGAGCAAAAATAAGAAAATGAATATGTAACAAGGTCTGTTGAATTCTGTGAAGATTTGAAGTCAACGGAATGAAGAACCCGAGACAGCAGGAGGTTTTCTTTCAATAAAGAGTTGGATAGAGCTCTTAAGGATAGTGGAATCAAGGGTCATGGGGATAAGGCAGGAACAGGATACAAATTGAGGATGTTCAGCCATGATCATAATGAATGGTGGTGCTGGCTCGAAGGGCAGAATGGCCTACTCCTGCACCTGCTGTCTATTGTCTATTAAATTGCCTGTGAGGAATTGTTTTCCAGACTGGAGGAGAGTGCATTGTGCTCAATGTCATTATTCGGAGCACCGAACTTCCGCTCAGATGTTTTTGACACGCACTTGTGTACAGAACAGACAATTTCAAAATCCAAAATAAGGCTAAACTGACAATTGAAGGCAACAATGCAAAAACCTTGATCTGTATCATTTTCCTGGGCCGTGCGACACCAAGTCACTGTATGATCACAGCAACACCGTGAGCAAGTGTCAGAAGGAAAATGAGTGCAGTACCAGAGCGCATACTGGGAGCAGCACGTGACACACGGGGAAGTGCATTTTCCACAACAGGAACACTTCCCAAACAGCGGACTGCGGTGGAAGAATTCAGAGGGGGTTTACACTTTGAAGTTTGATGCCAGAGACACAATGGAGACCTGTCATTGAGTTTGTTCAAGATGAAGATTTTAAGATTTCTACAGATGCAAAACAAAATAGAAAGCTCATGGGTTAGTGAAGGCAAAAGATGAAATTGTACATTTCATCAATCTATGCATATTACAATGAGTACCTCACCACGTTCCTCACGCGGGGACAGAACCACTGAAAATGATCATATAATCCCCTTAACTAGCCATGGAATCAGAGAAACTCGGTTTCCCAAACGTTAAGGTAAAACCAGGAATGTGGAGGTAAGCATTAATGTGTTGCTCATGTGCTGAAGGTGACCAGTGCACGGTATCTCTGTTTCAGTATAGTGGGGTGTGCTGTGCCGAAGTTTTCAGTTTGAGCTTCACATGGAGCAGCTTCAATTTATCGTCGGGTTGAGGGATACAGACAGAAGTTGATATTGAGCAAAGCCAAGTTTATGGGAAAATACCCGTGTTTGTGGATTGAGAAGCGATCTTTTCTGGGTAATGACTTTTTGATCAACAAACATACTGCAAGTATCTAAAACGTGAAGAGACATATGTGGAGAGAGAGCCGAAGGTGATTTTCCAGCAGATGGATAACGTTTCCCATGTGCACTACGTTATATTCCGGGAAAATAGATGTTGAACTGGTTTCATGTTGCACGGTTTGTTGCAAACTCACAAAGGTTATTGCAATAATAAACAAAAAATCACATAGGACCGTTTGAATATTGTATTGAACTGAATTTTGGTCTGAGCATATTTTATCTTCAATGACGTGCTGCAGAGAAGTACCGGGGGTTAACAATACAAAAGGACAGAGTCTTCTTGGTGGACTTCTTGGGTGGAGTTAAGAATATACGAAATGTACATAACATCATGTGAATGTGGTCAAATCTTTAAAGTAGGTTTTGCGTCTCCAAGTGACGATTCAATTCCTACTCATTAGGATAAAACTTCTGTCTGCAGTTATTTTACGACATCAGCTCCATTTACAGAGATTCATCTTGAATAATACGCCACACCTTACCAATCCATGAACTTGCTATACTCAGTCTTATTCAGTTGTACGTGTTCATGAAATATCTTTGTGTCTGAAGTCAACAAATTCGAAATTGTTACGCAACCACACTGACTTTCACTCAATGGTAAATTCCCTCCTTGTACGTTTGTTCGTGTATCTTTTAAAACACTTTGAAGTCAGCTTCTACGTTTTATTTCTGGAAAGTCGTTCACGATTTAAATAACTCTATTGAGTGGAAGGAACTCTCATCCAAACTTTTCTTAATCATTCACTAATGGTTTTCAAGCTCTAACTAAAGTTATTGATTCCCTGGAAAGACGGACTTTCCCCAATTTATTCATTCAAACCTTTTCATTTTAGAAGAACAAATAAGAATGCGGAATACAGGGTTAATGGTAGGGTTCTTAGTCAGGTGGAGGAACAGAGGGATCTTGGGGTCTATGTACATAGATCTTTGAAAGTTGCCACTCAGGTGGATAGAGTTTGTAAGAAGGCCTATGGAGTATTATCGTTCATTAGCAGAGGGATTGAATTCAAGAGTCGTGAAGTGATGTTGCAGCTGTACAGGACTTTGGTGAGGCCACAGTTGGAGTACTGTGTGTAGTTCTGGTCGCCTCACTTTAGGAAGGATGTGGAAGCTTTGGAGAGGGTGCAGAGGAGATTTACCAGGATGTTGCCTGGAATGGAGAATAGGTTGTATGAGAATAGGTTGAGAGTTCTCGCCCTTTTCTTGTTGGAACGGCGAAGGATGAGGGGTGACTTGATAGAGGTTTATAAGATAATCAGGGGAATAGATAGAGTAGACAGTCAGAAACTTTTTCCCCGGGTACAACAGAGTGTTACAAGGGGACATAAATTTAAGGTGAAGGGTGGAAGGTATAGTGGAGATGTCAGGGGTGGGTTCTTTACCCAGAGAGTGGTGGGGGCATGGAATGCGCTGCCCGTGGGAGTGGTCGAGTCAGAATCATTGGTGACATTTAAGCGGCATTTGGATGGGTACATGGATGGGTGCTTAATCTAGGTTAGAAGTTCGGCACAACATCGTGGGCCGAAGGGCCTGTTCTGTGCTGTATTGTTCTATGTTCTATGTTCTATGCTGTTTGTGCTGGAAGAGGTGGAGGGAGTTTTGAGGTGTCTGGAATGAGTCAGTCTACAGTTTTGAATCCATATAGTATTATTAGTTTATGAATTCAATACTGAGAGTGGTAATGCCTGAGCCTTATTTGGAGACAGAGCGTGAACCTTGTTCTGGGTTAGGTGCTATAACAGATATACAGCGAGTGTGAGGGAGCAGAGAGTATATGGTAAGTCTTATCCTAACAGAGAGAGGAGGATATTGTTGCTTGTCCAGTATTGTGGGATATTTCTCCAGATCATCTCAGCGTCGAAGTGAGCCTCCCTGAATGTCTTGCCGAGGTCTACCACTAATAACGACGCAGACCTGTCCCTCAGCTTCCACAGAATCAGTTTAGGTAGAATTTACAGATAGCAAGAAGAAGCAAATATTGGTGTGTTATATATCGAACCCAAAACAATCGCAGAAAATCGGAGCATCACATGCTCTGGAAATGAGATAGACAAGTATTGTGGATACCGCAGTCTTATTGAATGGTTAACAGCGTTAACTAAGTGACTGCTGAAGCTGTGAAAAAATACGTTCCATAAGTGTATATGATTTGGGTTGAAGAGTATGTTGTGAAGTAAACTAGAGAGCAGGTTATTTCGGATTTGATGTTGTGTGGTCAGAAGGACGAATTATTAACCTTGGTCTGAAGCAGCATTTAAGGAATAATGCCATTTATAAGGTAAAGTTTACAAGGTGTCTGCATACAGTTTAGAATGCTTAAATATTCCAGTCAAACATCATGGAAGACTGGAGGCTAGAGTGTCAAGATATCTTCAGTAAATTGGGAAAGTACAATATAACATTGAGTGGGAGACAAGCAATGGTTGTTCGAGTCACAGAGGCAGACAGCACGGAGACATGCCCTTCAGCCCAAACTGGTCCATTGCAACCAAAATGCCCATCCACGCTAAACCTATTTCCCTGCCATTGTCCCATACCTTTCTAATCCTTTACTATCCATGTATTTGTTCAAATGCTTTTTAAATATTGTTAATGTATCCGCCTCAACCACGTCTCAATCCATGTGCAACAGCCCCTGTGTTAAAAAGTTGTTCCTCAAGTTCCCTTTAATTCTGTCCCCTCTGACCTTAAACTGATGCTCTCTAATCTGTGATTGCCCAACCCTGGGAAAAAAGACTGGGTGCATTCACTCTATCCATGCCTGACATGATCTTATAAACTTCAATATGATCCTCCCTCAGCCTCATGCATACAAAAGTAAAAAGTCCTAGCCTGTCGAACCTCTTTCTGTAACTCGGACCATTGAGACCTTGGCAATATCCTTGTAAATGGTTTCTGCACTCTTTCCAGTTTAATAACATCCTTTCTATAGCAAAGTGAGCAAAACTGAACATAACGTTACCAATAAGGCCTGACTAGCATCCTGTATAACTGCATCATAACTCTCTAATTTCGATACTCAGTGATATAAACCGATTAAAGCCAGTTTGCCAAAACTTTCTTCACTGTCTACATCTGAATCAACTTCCAGAGAATCATGCATCTGAATTCCAAGGTTCCTCTGTTCCACTACACTCCTTAGGACCCAACCATTCACCATGAAACTCGAAACTTTATTTGACTTTATAAAATACAAGAACTTACACTGATCTATATTAATATCCATTTGCCATTTCTCAGCCCACTTCTGCAGCTGATCAAAGCACTGTTGAAATTTCTGAAAATTCTGATAACCTTCTTCACTCTCCGTGATGCCGCTTGTTTTAGTGCCGTCTTCAAACTTACAAATCATGCCTGTACATTCTCATGTAATATATGGAATATGTAGTGGTGTCAGAATCAACCCCTGAGGCATTCCACTATTCACAGGCCTCCAGTCTGACCAGCATGTTTCCAGTATTAATCTCTCCTTCCTACCATCAAGGCAATTTTGTACCTAATTTGCCAGCTCCCCCTCAATTCCATGCGATCTAACCTTCCAGAGGTTCCAGAGTACCATGTGGATACTTACTGAAGGCCTTACTGGAATCAACCTATACTACGTATACCACCCAGACCTCCTCAACGTTGCTGGTCACTTTATCAAAGAACTCCAACAAAATTGTGAGTCACGATCTCTCTTGCACAAACTCCTGTGCTGAATTTGATGAAGGGCTTTTGCCAGAAACATCGATTTTTTTGCTCCTCGGATGTTGCCTGACATGCTCTGCTTTTCCAGCACCATTTTAGTCTAACTCCGAACCATACCCTGCCTTTCAAATGAATGTATATCCAGTCTCTCTAAATCTTCTAAAGTAACCTACCCACTAATTTTAGGATTACTGGTCTTTAGTTCCCAAGTTTATCTTTGTAGCATTTCTTGAATACGGGCTCAGTATTCGCTATACTCCAGTCGTCCAGGACGGCACTCGTTGGCCAGTGATGATAGAAAAGAGTCAAACAGTGCTCCCGCAATATTTTCTCTATCCCCCTATCCTCCTGCTGTGTTCCTGAATATAACTGGTCAGGACCAGGTGTTTTTAGAAATACTGCAAAGTCTGAAACATACATCTATTTATTTCAGGTGCAAACACCAAAGAGTGAGAAAGTGACTCAGTGATGGTTAACATAACAAATTAGAAAATATATTAATCGTAGGAATTGACTTCAGAAGAATTCCAGCTATTGTGAAAACCTGAGAATTCTCAGAAATTAACGATACAAAAATGGAAGTCCATGAAACTGAAAAGGAAATCAAAAAGAGAACATACCTGCTAACAAACTGGACCACAAAGACTACATCAATCTGCGATCTACATTTCAAAAGAAACAAAATAAAAGCAAAGTCAAATATGGAAATTTGTAATCGGGAGAGGAGAGGTCCTTGTGCAGAACAGGGAAATGGCCAACAAAATAACCAGTTACATTGCATCTGTCTTCATGGAGAAAGATTCAGAAAATCACCCAGTAATGCCAAGTTATCGTATCGGACTCCTGGAGCTAAAGACAAACTCAATTCATATCAGTAACAAGGTAGTACTTGAACATGGAGCTGGATTGAGCATTGCTAAGTCTGCTGAAACAGATGTACTTCATATGAAAATGCCAGAAACAAATACGAATAGTAGTATTAATTGCACTGTCGATGACTGTGTTTTATTTTCCTATACATTCTGCAGACACCGGAAACTATTGTGGATAAACTATAGATGAATGGAAGGGATCCAAACAGCTACAAAGGGAAAAAGACACAGTGTGGAGAACTGTAGACCAGGTAACTTGACATTTGTCGGGAAACTGTTGGAATCTATCACACAGGATGACATTTTTCCTATTTAGAAATTAGCAGCAACAATGGAGAGAATCAGCATGTATTTCTGATAGAGAAATCATACTTGGTAAACTTCGGAATTGCTTGAAGTTGTTTCTTATAGCATAGATAATGGGGAAAGTGTAGAATTGGCATATACTGGATTTTCGGAAGGGTTTCTATAAGATCTCAGTGAGTTCGTAAATGTAATGAATGTGAAGGGTGTTTGGAGGAATATATGTAAGTGGAAAGTTAAAGTTTGGTTCGCTTTCCTTTAAGGGAGCCAGAACATTGATGTAAAGACATGTTGAAACAGTTTCACGGCATGTTGGTGGGACTGTAGCTGGAGTATTGTGCACAGTTTTGGTGACCGAATCACAGAAAGAATATACTGACCTGAGAGGAAGTGCAGTGGGCATTCTCCAGATTAATCCCTCAGATGGTGAGATTGTCTGATGAGGAATCTCGGCCTGTGTTCTCTAGAGTTTCAAAGAATGAGAGGTGGGTCACAGTGAAATTTAGATAATTCACAAAAAACATTTGACAAGTTGGAAATTAACAGAACGTTTCCCTCGCTGTCTATTCCACATTCAAGGCAAATAATGGCAGGATCTGGGACAGGCCAGTTAAGACTGCAATAAGGAGGAAATTCATCATTTGGATGGGAGTGACTAATACAGGGGCATGGAAAGATTCGGGAGAATCACCAGATATTCTACAAGTGTCTCCAGCAGAACAGAATAACTAGGGAACAGGTAGGACTTATTAGTGACTTGCCAAGTTGCAACCAAATTAAACTAAGTGTTAGGAGACAGAGGGTGGTGGTCGAGGGCTGTTTGTGTGATTGGAGGCTAGTGTCCAATGGTGCACCACGGGGATAAGTGCTGTGTCTCTTAATATTTGTGATTCGGACGTGTTGGTGTTGGATTGGGGTGGACAAAGCTAAAAATTGCATAACACCAGTTTATACTCCAAAAGGTATATTCGGTGGGACTAGCTTTTGAAGTGCTTCATCAAAGCGTGCAACCACCTGATGAAGAAGCAGCGTTTTGAAAGCTCGTGTCTCCAAATAAACCTGTTGGACTACAAGCTGATGTTTTTTGATTTTAAACCTTATCATAAAGAATGCAGCTGTGAATATGGACGAGGGGTGGGGAGTGTCTTACGTAAGTTTGTGTTTGATACAAAGATTGGCCGGGTAGTTGGCAGTGAAGAGGAAGGCCTTACGTTGCAGGAAGATACAGATGGAATGGTCAGATGGGTGGATCAATGGCAGATGGAATGTAACCCTGATAACTATGAGGTGATGCACTTTGGAAGAAGGAACCCGACAGGCAAGGACTCAATGAATGGCAACACACTAGGAAGCTGAGAGGATGCTTCTCCACACATCTCTGAATGTGGCTGGACAGGGTAACACACAATTTGATAAAGCGTATGGGAGCGTAAACATCGCCTTCACATATCGAAGCATAGATTATAAGAGCTATGTGGAACTTTCATTAGCTAAGATGGAATATTGTGTGCAATTCTGGGAGCTACATTACAGGAAGGATGTGATTGTACTGGAGGGGGTGCAGAGGAGATTCACCAGGATGTTCCCTGGGATGGAGCGTATCAGCTATGGATAGAGCCTGGATAAGCTCGAATTGTTTACTTTGGTGCAGAGAAAGCTAAGGGGGACCTGAATCAGGAGGATAAGATTACGAGGGATATGGATGGGGTGGATAGACAGCAGCTGGTCCTTTTAATCAAAGGGACACACTTTTGAAGTGAAGGGTTTGAGGCTTAGTGAGGATTTGAGGACTGTATTTGAAGCAAAGTGTGTTTGGGTCTGGGATGCACTTCGTGATAGGGAATTGTCATGGTAACCTCAAAACCATTAGAAAATACATGGTTGTGCACTTGAAATGCCATAAGATTCACGGCGACAGGTTTTGTGTTGGAAAGTGGTGCTAATGTAGACCGTGCTGTATTTCTGATAGTACAGAGTCTGTGCTTCTGTGATTATATGGCTGTGGAAGGTCAATCATTCAGCAGCTTAAGATAGGAATTGATGGTTTTCTGAAGAATATCTTATCACAGTGTATATGAGTGAACTTGTAATATCTTCTGAAAATACGCCAATGGCAAAATGAAGAGAAAAAGGTGCAGCTTCCTTACAGTCTGATACCAGATAATTGAGGACAGGTAAATAGCAGATCAATGGAGCAAATACTTCGGTTATGCCTTCACAGAAGAAGAAAAAACAAAAATAACATTTCCTCGCAATACTCGGGAACTTTAGTCTGGAGAGAAAAAGGGATTAGAATGAAATTAGTAACTAAAACATTTCAGAGAAAATATTGGACTGAAATTAATGGGCATAGGCAAAGTCAACAGAGGTTTATGAAATAGGAATCATGTTTGGGAAAATGGCTTTTAGCAAAATTATGGAGAAGGTATCAACGCAATACGATTGGATTTTCAGAAAGACTTTCGATAAAGCCCCAAGCCTATTGTGCAAATTCGAATCCTATGGGACTGGGGCTAATATATGGTCATGGTTTTAGAATGGGAGAGTTGGCAGGAAACAGTGAGTAGGAATAAAACCATGTTTTTTGAATGGAAGGCTTGGAGGATATAACAAGGATCGAGATTTGGCATCCAACTATTCCAAATACACATCATATCTTTGGTTGAGGGGCTCAATTGCAATATTTCCAAGACTGCTGACAGCTCTAAACGATGTCAGCTTGTGAGTGGATGAGGAGGATGACAAAAAGGCTCCAGATTGATTGAGACAAGTGGAGTGACTGGGCAAATACCTGGCAGATGGAGAGCAATGGCAGAGATGAGAGGTTGTGTACATTGATGGGATCAATTGAATGGCAGCCTATCATTTGAAAAGGGATTGGTTGAAATTTGTTGATATATAAGTGAACTTAAGCTGCATTTTTGTTTATTTCTGCGCAGCATTCCGAGTCCATGGAGGGCAGTGAGTTCTGAACACGGAAGTCAATACTGGGAATGGCATTGGCGCGCTGTTTTTCAGTGTACGTAGACCCAGCAAGTAGGGAGCTGTAACATTGAAAAGAATCTGGATCTCCCTGTACACTCGTCACTGAAAGCAATATTGCAGGAGCAGAAAGCAGGTAGAAAGATAAATGGTTTATTCACCTTCATTTCAGGGTGATTTAGAATACAGGAGTAAGGGTCATTTACTGCAACTATACAGGGCCTTGGTGGGACCCCATCTCGAACATTGTGGAGTATTGTGTGCAGTTTTGGTGTCCTTAGCTAATAAAGGGCAAATCTGACATTGATGGAGTGCAGTGAAGGATGACAGACTGATCTCTGGGATGACAGTTAGTTGTGGGAGCAGAGTTTGGGGTGACTGGGCCTATATTCCATGGGCTTTAGGAAAATGAGTGGAGATATCAGTGAGATATATAAACTCTGACAGGATGTGACAGATTGGAAGCAGGGATGTTAGTTCACTTTATAGAAAATGGTTCGTGAATCACATTGCAGTCAAATCATACTTAATAAACACGTGTTATCAGAGAACTCCCAAAATATTGATGGGCCAAAGGCACTATATTTCATAATGTTTAAACATATTTTGGGATATGAACATTGTGTGGGGAAAACTGCTTTGAGGAGATGTTCGGCCATGAAATAGTATGCGGAAAGCTCAATGTGCTGAATGACCTCCAACTCTCCCGATGTTTCTGTTCAGTCTGTTGGAAAGCTCTGTAAAGGTTGTCATAAGCTCTCAGATGTTAGGAAGGATGTCTATGCAGGGTCGACAGAACTGTGTTTCTCACTCCCTTTTCTGATAACGAGGCTGATGCTAGATGATCTGTCAGGTTTTATCCTTTAAGACCTCAGAGTAGTTTGATACTATTGAGTGTCTCACTTGGCCGATTCAGAGACCATGTTTGTGTATCTGGAGTCACTTTTAGGCCAAGAAAGCACGGGAGATCACTTGGGGAAGGAGACCGATGTTTACAATCAACATTGGACACTATTACTGACACCAGATTTTCGGTATCGAGATTTTATTAATTATTTTTAACTTCCAACAGCTGCCAGATCATTGGCCTGGACTGGATTCGTAAACCAATGATATGTCCACTGCAGCACCATCCCCACATGGGGACCTATCAGAAACCACACTGACCTGATTATTTCGGTGCTACTTGACAGCTTTATCGAAAAGTATTCCCACCAATTTGTCTGTCGAGATGGGACTGAGTGTGGTAATTGGTCAGATTGTAATTATTCTCCTATGCAGGGACTGGATATAGTTGAGTAATTTTCCTCATCGCCAGGGACATGTCAGAGTTGGAGCTGGAATGAAACGTAGGATGGCGTATTTACAGGGGGCAGGGTGGGAAGAGGTGTAATCTAGGTCGCTGTGGGAGTCAGTCGGTTTAGTGTATACGTCCGTGTTGAGTCGGTCGTCCGAGATAGAGATGGAGAGGTCTCGGAAGGGGAGGGAGGAGTCTGAGACTGTCCAGGTAAATTTGAGGTCTGGGTGGAAGGTGTTCGTAAAGTGGATGAACTGGTCAATCTCCTCGTGGGAGCACGAGGTAGCGCCGATACAGTCATCAATGTAGTGGAGGAAAAGGTGGGATTATATTCCCAATTCCTTCGCCTTCACCGCATCTACTCCCAGGAGGACCAATTCGAATACCGAACAATCCACTGGCCTCCTTCTTCAAACACCGCAATTTCCCCTCAGACGTGATTGACGATGCTCTGCACCGCATCTCCTCCACTTCCCGCTCCTCCGCCCTTGAACCCCGCCCCTCCAATCGCCACCAGGACAGAACCCCACTAGTCCTCACCTGCCACCCCACCAACCTCCAGTAACATCGGATCATCCTTCGTCATTTCTGCCACCTCCAAACGGACCCAACCACCAAGGATGTATTTCCCTCCCCACCCCTATCAGCGTTTCGGAAAGACCACTCCTTCCGTGACTCCCTTGTCAGATCCACACACTCCACCTATGCAACCTCCGCTCCCGGCACCTTCCCCTGCAACTGCAAAAAATGAAACACTTGCGCCCACACCTCCCCCCTCACTTCCCTCCAAGGCCCCAAGGGATCCTTCAATATCCATCAGAAATTCACCTGCACCTCCACACACATCATTTAGTGCATCCACTGCACCCGATGTGGCCTCCTATACATTGGGGAGACAGGCCGCCTACTTGCAGAACATTTCAGACAACACCTCTGGGACACCAGCACCAACCAACCGAACTGGCCCGTGGCTGAACACTTTAACTCCCCCTCCCACTCCGCCAAGGACATGCAGGTCCTTGGCTTCCTCCATTGCCAGACCATAGCGACACGACGCCTGGAAGAAGAGCGACTCACCTTCTGCCTAGGAACCCTCCAACCACAAGGGATGAATGCAGATTTCTCCAGCTTCCTCATTTCCCCTCCACCAACCTTTTCTCAGTCCAAACCCTCAGACTCAGCACCGCTTTCTTGACTTGCAATCTTCTTCTCGACCTCTCCGCCCCCACCCCCTCTCCGGCCTATCACCCTCACCTGAACCTCCTTCCACCTATCGCATTCCCAATGCCCCTCTCCCAAGTCCCTCCTCCCTACCTTTTATCTTAGCCTGCTTGGCACACCCTCCTCATTCCTGAAGAAGGGATTATGCCCGGAACGTTGATTCTTCTTCTCCTTTGATGCTGCCTGACCTGCTGCGCTTTTCCAGCAACATATTTTTAAACAACTACCTCATTGTCCACTTTAATTTGAGGAATATCCGAATCAGAATCCTCTGAAGTTGTTTTTTTCCTTCTGTGCCGTAATCATTAACACCTAGTTCTCTGGCTGTCCTTACCTGTCAAAGTACATTTTGAGCATATTCACATGACATACGCTGTGAGATTTCTTTCTGTCTGGAGTCCCTATCATGTAGTTACTCTCACTCAATATCCGTTGTGTTTGATAAGGTCTACTAAACCTTGCTTTTCAAGGTTCACCTACAACTGGAAGTAACAGTAATATCTTATCCCCGATCGCAAAATTGCATTTTTTTATTCCCTGTCCACTTCCTGTTTTATTGTATGTTGCATTTCTTTTAAATGCTGTCGAACCAACTCCCCAGCGCTATTAATCGTTCCTTAAATTTTGAGACCTAGTCCAAATGTGTGGCCTTTGAACTCTAATTTACTATTTTCTCCTTAATCAATTTTAATGGTCCCCTCACTTAATGCCCCAAAAATAATTCCAATGGAACGAATTTGCTCTGTTAATTTGGGGTATCCCTGATCACAAAAAGTGGAAATGGAATTCCCTCACCCTAATCATCTGGATAATCCTGATCATAAGCCCTCAACATGGTATTTAATGTTTAATGTCACCTTTTTAGTGCTCCCTGCAATTGTGGATGGTTTGAAGTAGATTTGAATTGCTTCATTCCTAAGACATTATCGTGATTAATTAGATGTGAACTTTGAACCTTAATCTCACTGTATCTTCATTGGTAGTCCGTATCTATTTTTAAAAAAAGACTAATTCCTTTACAATTCTTTTAGCTGTGATACTGCACCTTGGGATGGCCTCTGGAAATCTAGTCGATGCATCCATTATTGTTAAAAAAATACTGATGCCCAATCTTTTGATTGTGGTCTGGGACCTAGCCAATCATTTAAGACTCTTGTAAAAGGTTCCTCAAATGCTGGAATAGTTAAGAAAGGTGTAGGTTTTATTATCGCTTGTGTTTTTCCAATTACCTAACATGTATGATGCATCTGGAAAAATTCAACTACATCCTGTTGCAGTCCAGGCCAGTAAAATGTCTCTGTATTCAGTCTGTTTTTTCATCACTCCGAACTGATGCACCATTCGCACCACCTCCTTTCTGTAACCTATTGGCAATATGATTTGATGAATCTCTTCCCATTTCTCATCTCCTTGAATATATGATAGTCTCCATTTCCTCATTTGGACATCATTTTTAAGGTAATAAAGCTCAGGGATACATTCAAAATTCCTAACATATGTGCTTTTTGATACAACTGCTTTAAACTTTTATCTTTCTGCTGTGACTCAGTTAGTTTAGCTGAGCAAAAAATATTTACATGATCACCTATTTGCTCCTGTTTTGTCTCAACTTTCTGATGGAACAAAGTATCTGTTCATGCCACTTCAGCTTCCTTATCTTTACATTTTTGGTATTTTCTGTTTCGACTCGTGACATTGGGACTTTGTTACCCACAATCAGGAAAATTTCAAGGATAAGACTCCTACATTGATTCAGTTGCCTGCATATCCACTGGCTTTCCAACGAGAGTAGCAGTAATCCTACCAATGAATCAGCTATATTTTCCGCAAGGACAAGTTGTATTCCTGGAGCTGAGAGTTTGTCCAATACCTCTACCGCAATTTCCCCACACTTTTCTGGACACGCTATGCTCACTTTACATGATTTTGCACCTTTTAACTCATGGTGAATTGCCTTTCGCTGTACCTTGTCTGGAAATATTCCTTCAGGAGTACATATCTCCTTTTCTATTCACAGAGGATCCTGTGTCTCTTAATATTGCATCCTCTTTAACTGCCCTATGTGAATAAACTTTCCCTTTGCAGGTATATTTTATAAGCAGATCTGGTACCCCCTCCGTAACAAACCTCCAATCAGATTATACACTCTGATGCAGCTTTCTAGTTTCCACTGTGCATTCTGTTACCGCTCCATAAAAACTCCCAGATTTATTCCTTTTTCCTACGTCTGTGTTTTTTTTCTGAATCCACCAAAACAGTGATTTCATGTGCCCTAATTTGTTGCAATGAAAACACCGGAGTTTTTAAAAAAATCTTCTCTGCCTCCTTCAAGTATTGCCTTCACCGAGATCTACGTCTCCCTTTCTACGTGGGGATTTCTCTTTGCCCCAATTTTTATCCATCATGGACTGAAATTGACTCTGGAAGCCAAAACAAGTTTTATAACAATAATCACTAGTCATAATCATCAGCCACTTCAGCTACCAGTCTTGCCTTTATTACTCTAGTATCTTCCAAATGAGTTTGCACTATGTGAATGCTTAAACTCCTCCAAAGTAATTGTCTCTCTCAGAGCATTGTAGGTTTGCTCTCTTTTTAAAGCTCTTATCCATCCATCAAAATTACTTTGTTTGATTCTTTCCAACTCAATATGGGTTCGACCAGGATCCTTCCTTAAATTCCTCACGTTGTCTGTAGGCTTTTGGCACGTGCTCATATGTACATTTTCCCCTTCTCATACTCCCCGGATCCCTCCTCTGATAGTGTTGCACATACCTCACTAGCTCTACCTACAAGTTTTGTCTGGGTCAACAAAACCTACATGGTCACTGCCCACTGAAATTCTTTAGCCACTTCCCTACTCATTAATCTAGGCAAGGTGTGAATATACTGAAACACATTTCTCACCAGGCTTTGGACGACCATGGGTTTACCCATCTTCAGTCTGTTCCTCATGAAGCTTACCTTCAACCTTCATCCTTATCCTTTTCAGCTGACTTTCCATTCTAAGTGTCCACCTCGGAAGCTCAAATGCTCCCTCTTTTTCTTTCTCTCCTGCTGAAGCTATTTATTTTTTTCTCTTTCCTCTGTTAAACCTATTCGTTATCTTTCTTCCTCTTCTGATTTTAGTCGTAGCTCAAACTGCTTCACCTCTGCTTCCAACTCAAGCTGCCTCTTTTGCGATTGAAGTTTAGTCATCTCCACAGATCCTGATGGAGTTTGCAGCAAATTGGAATGCCGAGCTACTGCTGCAATCATCTCATCTTTCCTCATATCAGACGGTAGCTTTACCTCCCTTTGTCTTCTAATTCCCACGGCTTGGACTTATGTGCATTTTGTAAAACCCCCAAGGTCACTTTCTCCACCTCCAAAACAAGCTTGGTTCCAGCAAGAACCATTGCTGTCTGAAGGTCTGTTTACTCACCAAATCAACACACGAAATAAGAGACATAATACCCGCCACTCGCTGTCTAAATCCCGCGAAGGCCCCTAATCTGTTATGGACCAAACCCGAACCCTCAAAACATTTTAAGCAGGTAGCCGGACGGTAAATTTGCTACTTGTTGAAGGTTAGTGTATAGCTGATATTCCCAGAGTGAATTAGCTGGTCAGACTGCCGAGTTTTAAACAAATGACATTTATTTGCCAAATTACCAAATTAGATTAGATTACTTACAGTGTGGAAACAGGCCCTTTGGCCCAACAAGTCCACACCGCCCCGCCGAAGCGTACCCACCCATACCCCTACATCTACATCTACCCCTTACCTAACACTACGGGCAATTTAGCATGGCCAATTCACCTGACCTGCACATCTTTGGACTGTGGGAGGAAACCGGAGCACCCGGAGAAAACCCACGCAGACACAGGGAGAACGTGCAAACTCCACACAGTCAGTCACCTGAAGCGGGAATTGAACCCGGGTCTCCGGCGCTGTGCGGCAGCAGTGCTAACCACTGTGCCACCGTGCCGCCCATTAAACATAAGGAACCAAAAACAGAATACCTGAATAACGTATCGTATCCGAACCTGACAGTCTATCCCGATTTAAGGATGCTGTTCCAATATACTTGCAACAATTCCAATAAACAAAACGCCTTCGCACCAAGAATAAAACTGACACAACTGCTTACAGGTTAAAATGTCGGAAGTGCAGAAGGAGGCAGAGAGCGTCCAGTGACTCTGACTCAACTAACCCCGAACTGATCCAACCTGTCCACCTAGGGAGCAGGACAGGTCCTCCTGATTATACAGGGTACTTTCTAAAGATTTGAAAGGCTTCTGGATGAGGCATTATCTGTTAGGTATAAACAAATGGACCACAAAGAACCTTTCAAAATTCTGACATCTTGGAATCTTGGGTCCTTTAGACCTTCTTTCAAAAAAACTAAGGACAACATAACCCTGTAAAAGGACTGGCTTTGTGAGAACATGCACATTTGGCGTTGGACAGAATTCCAAAAATGTAAGTCTTACAGCTTTGAAGCCAATATAATGTATTAAGGTGTTTGTTAGTTTACATAAAACAGTGCTCAATCATATTGTGTGTTGAAGATTCAGCATTGTCACGAGTGGAATGTCCAGAAATATCCACACTTCCTGTGTATGGTCAGGGCAAATATATCCACTGAGAATCTGTTGCTTAGCGCCTGTTCTAGTCGAGGAGAGACCAGCATGGAAACCACATCTAGATTGTGATTTTTCTTTTGTGGATGGTCATGGTGGAGCGTTCAGGTGGTTACAGCATTGCAAATGAATAACACAGCAGAATCATCTAACCCGCGATAAGAAAACGTCAATAATTCTCCCTCACAATTAACTTCACGAGAGCAAATGGAAATGGGAGATGTGACCATTAGCCAGCAATGTCAACATTCAGTTCAATCCAGTTGTTATTTTGAACTGAAGGTCGCATTCCAAAAGGAGTTATCTGGATCTGTTTGTTCAGTGACTGTGATTGATGTCAGTCTCCATGGATTCTAATTATGTCACTGGATGGTTTTCTTCTTCTCTTTGTACGGGGCTTCTTCCAATGCTTTACCCCATTGTTGCTGCAGATGTATCAGCAGCAACACTGACAAGGATCAGCAGTTGCAGCGAACATCAGAATCTGAGAACCATAGACTGGAATGTTTCAACAGTGGATCAGAATCTGACAGCATTAGACTGGAATATGCCAACATTGGATCAGAATCTGAGAACAGTCGACAGGAATGACGCATCAATGGTTCAGAATCTAAGAAAAATAGACTGGAATGCTGCAACAATGGACAGGAGTTTATCTTGGGGTCTTTTGTATCTTTCCTGGTTTGGGCACATATTACCAGAGAGGATATACGGTGTACTGCTGATTATTCAGGCTGGTTACTATCCAATGCTCGCTATTGTTGGTGTTCCTGGTAAGTCTTCCCATCAGTATCGATTTATTAATCCCATGGTGAACTTCAGTGCTATTTCTGTTATCTATATTTAGTAAATGCTGAAACTGTCATCTTCAGTTTTAAATGCAAATGCATTCATTACCCACAAATTCAGAACCGCCCACACCCCCGCACACATAAACATCTGAAAACAAGACTGTTCACAATCACAAAGTACCTATTTTCCCCGAATTGATTTATGTCTTGGTATTCTTTCCATCACCAAAGCTACCCACTCCCAGCTCCATGGTATCGCCAGACGCCGTCTTGACGTCAGTGCGAGTGCTAAATAACCCATTATCTATACCTTTGTAAAAGTCAGACTTTATGGTTCCTGTTCTCTTCTAATCAGTCTTTCCGTTACAAATGTTTCCATCAAAATCTTGTTCTTGTCTGTAAATTAAATTCATGACAGGGACACTGTGTCAGAGTAGTAATGTCGATGGCCACGTAATTCAGTGGCCCAGGTAACTACACCATGGACACTGTTTCAAATCCTATCACAGATGATGACAGAACTTAAATTCAAATGACAGGAACTGGAAATAAAAGTGAATTTTACTAGTATAATCCCACCAGCACTTTGTCAATAAGTTTATCTATTTCACTGTTGCCCTTTGGTGAAGAAATCTCACATTATTGTCTGGTCTGAATTAAAACTGACGTCAGACCCAATACCTTAAGGTATGGCCTCACAGTAAAAGGCATTTAGTGAGGTCCACAAATGCTGCCCTGTCAGTGATGCAGACATCCCATGAAAGGTAGAGGCAAAAAAAAAGAATGTTGCTAGAGATTAGAAACAAAAGGAGCGAGTAAGTGCCAGAGAAACTGAACAGATATGGTAGCCTCAGGTCGAGAGAATAATAGAAGTGACATTTCGCGTCCAATGACCATACATCAGAACTGAATGCAGTTGGTATATAGTGTGTTTGTTGTTGATGACAGGGATGGCTGTTGTGAAAGGGAGAAGCAGTGAGTTGAATAGATAGAGAAAGAGAGAGGTAGAGAGAAAGAGACAAACAGAGGGAATGTTGATGATTAGCTGGAATGGAAATAATAGTCCAGACTAATCTTATTTATTTTTCTCCTGTTCCCATATTACTGAAATGCATGCCCATGTGAGGTGTACCTCCATGTCCCAGTTTGAAGTCACTATGTCCCTTTGTCTCTCTTACTTGAGTGTCATCATCTTCTTTTATTCAGTAATGGGATGTTGGGCCAGTAATTAATTCCTTTCCTGATTGTCCTTGAGAAGGTGTTGGTGAGCCACCTCCCTGACCCACTGCAGCCTGTGGGCTGTAAGTAGTCAGTGTTGTGGTCCGCCCGGTTTCATTTATTTGAAAATTTTAGTGAGTGATATAACGGAGCGGCTGGCTTGGCCATTTCAAACTACAACTGTATGTTAACCACAGTGCTATCACAGGTAAATCTGGAGTCACAGGTAAATCCGACCAGGTGAAGACAGTAGATTTCCTTCTCTGAAGTGCATTAGTGTTCCAGGTAGGACAAACACAATGGTTTCATTAGATTCTCAATTCCTGATATTTTATTGAATGCAATTTCCAACATTTGCCGTGGTGGGATTCGAAACCGGGGTCTCGGTTATCACCTGAGTCTCTGGGTTATTATTCCAGAGAAAATACAGCTAGGCCATCACCTCTGCAGCATCTGCAACCATCTCCAACCATCTCCAATGGCAATAGTGGTGTTGTTGTTGGCGTGGCTGTGCTTAAAGCATAGCGTTTTTCAAGGCAACAAAATGATTTGGCAAAACATACCATCCTTCCCAGTTTGTATTTATGCGAAGGTGAGATGATGGGAAGTGTTCTTGGTGAAAAGGAGGTGGGTGTCCTTGGTCATGAGCCACTGATAGAATTCATACGGAGCAGTAGGTAATCAGCACAGTAATGTACAGTGTCCTTCATTGTAAAATGATGGAAGTATAAGTATGAAGACACCTTACTGAATTGGTAAAGTGTTATTGAAACAGTACTTGGGACGCTGTGAACAGATTTTCTCTCCTTTATGAGGAATGATCTCCTTGCCACAATGAGACAGAATACAGGCAATGCGCCAGAGTAATCCCTGCGTTGAAGGTACCACAAGGAGAGTGTGAAGGAAATGAGTGATTAATCTGTAATGCGTAAAAAGAATAAAAAGTGATTGCAATAAAACTTGAGCGTTATGGACCAGTATTCATTATTTTCAAAACTAAGCATTGATACCGTTAAATATTCCGTGTTTCCCGCAATTTATGTTTTCTCATTTGGACAAATATATGATAGGGAATGTTAAGAAGGACATGGGCCAAGTACAGGAAAATGGAGTTAGCATGGATGGACATTTTAGTCTGAATTGACCAGTTTGGGCTAAAGGGCCTGTTGAACTCTATGACTCTGTGATAGTTTACATGTCCCTGTGGAGCCCACATGTTGGTTGAGAGACAGCTCCAGGCTCTGACCAAACTCTCTCCGTCTCAACGCACAGTTGGAGTGAGACCCTGCACTGAGCATCATGTTGTTCACAAACTTGTCAGCAGCCACATTCTGACAGGGTTGGTCATTCTCAAAGGCTTCTGACATCCATACAGAAGACTAGCCCTGTCTTCTCGGAGATGGAAGATGCCTCCTTGAGATGTGCCACATACCATCCGGTGTGCCTCCTTACCATCAGCAAACCATGTTAATGTAACACGTGTGAAACATTAGCAAAGGAGCCAGGAGGCACAACATGGAGCAATCTGTTTATGCAGCCTCTGCTTCATTAGTTTGTAGTGTTGCAGCATCAATTACATCCTCCTATTTCAGTGTAACTGTTTGGACGGGCTGAATGGCCTCTTCTGTTCATTTGTCAATGTCTCGGGTGGCTGAATGTCCTCTTCCTCGTTCCAGGGAAGAGGTTCATTATTGGGTGACCGGTGGTAGCTGCTTACCTGCGTGTTGTGCTGACTAGATTCCTTATCTCCCTGTGTAACATTAGACAAACAGGAGGCTGGAAGAAACAGCAAGTTAGGCAGCATCAGGAGGTGGAGAAGTCAACACTTCAAGTATACCCGTTCTTCAGGACTGAGGGTGGGGGTAGGGGGAACTGCAGATAAAGAGGGAAGGGAGTTGTTGGGGTGGGAAGAACAGCAGGATGGTGAGGTAGCAGATAGGTGGACACAAGTGGTGGGTGCAACCTGGTTGGTCGATGGGAGGGATGAATCCGGTTGAGAGCTAGAAGGTGGGTCATTTGGTGCAATGAAAGGGAGAAGGCGGGGCTGGAAAGGGAGTAGGGCCATGGCTGGGAGGTTTATTCCAAATTGGAGAACCCAATGTTGAGTCCTTCAGGTTGTAGGCTAACCAGGCAGAAGGTAAGATGTTGTTCGTCCAATTTGCGGTCTGACTCACTGTGGCAACAGAGGAGGCCAAGGAGGTCACGTTGGAAAGGAATTGGGAAGGGGAATTGAAATGGGTGGTGCCTGGGAGTTCAGGTCGGCCGCTGTGGGCCCTGTCGTGATGCTCGGCGAAATGAGCCCTTAGTTTACGTTGCTCTCCCCGATGTGGAGAAGACCACACCAGGTGCACCTGATGCAGTAAACTAGGTTGAAGGAGAGGCATGTGACCTCTGTTTCACGTGGAAGGACTGTCTGGGGCCTTGGATGAGATGAGGGAGGTGGTGTGCCAGCAGGTGATGCATTATTTTCATCTGCAGGGTCAGTTGCCAGTGGGGCGTGGCGGGTTTGGTGGGGAGTGTGGCACGAACCAAAATTGGCGAAGAGATTGGTCCTTGTGGAAGATGTGTCAGGTGATGGGATCCAACCTAGTTAACTGTATCTGGTGGTGCTGATGTGGTCTTCTCTATGTCAGGGAGACCAAATATAAACTAAATGGAATGCTTTGCTGAGCATCTCAGCTGGGCCTGAAAGGCTGATTTGACCTCACAATCACCTCCGATTTCAATTCCCCCCCCACTCCATTTCCGACATGGTCATCCTTGACCTCCTCCATTGCCACAACGAACCAAAGCACATCTGGAGGAACATTGAATATTCCACCGGTGCAGCCTAAAGCCCGGGAGACTCAACATTGAGTTTTCCAAGTTCTAGTAACCTCCCTTCCAATACCCCGACTCCCTTCCCAGCCTCTCCTCCTTCCTTTCCTCTGATCAACCCATCTTCCAGCTGTCAACTGGATTCATTCCTCCCATTGACCAACCCAGTGGTACCCTCTACCTGTGTTCCCCACCTCACCTCACTGCCTCCTCCGACTCGTGCACCTCGACCCTTTATCTGTACACACCGTTACCCCACCCCCAGTCATGAAGAAAGCTTATGCCTAAGGAGTGGACTTCTTCTCCTGATGCTGCCTGGCCTGTTGTGTTCTTCCAGTCTCCTGCATTCCAACATTTGTAATGGGCTGTGCCTCTTCTTATCCAATAGCTTCAATGGGCTGAATGGCGTTCTCACATTTCTGTGACACCAGCTTGGGATACAGAATGAGCTACTCTTTTTTTAGTTCTTTGGAAATGTTCAGGGTCTAGTAGTACTGTTACATGAATGTTACCTAGATATTAACAGCATGAGCTTGAATGTTGACCAGGTTTTGATGCTTTATGCGATATTTTCTCTTTCCTCTTTCTGATCTAATGACGGAGGGTAAGACGTTAATGAACCCGCTGAAGATGTTTGTGCCGAGGAAGCTACCCTAAAGATCGCCAACATAGATATCTAGGGACTGAGAGGATTGATCTGCACCAGCCACATGGTGTCCTGAATGGCCCAACCACCTGGGAGTTTACAACTGATTCCCATTAGGTTCAATGTTATTCAGTTTCCTTGACACATTCCTCAGTCACGCCCTGCCGTGATGTCAGGGCCAGTCACTCTGATACTGTGCTCATATATTTTGTTCATGTCAAAGGTCAAGGTAAATCCGTGGGGACTGTTTCCTTCTCTCAGAGGGTAGTGACTATTCTGGCCTCTCTATCCCAGACAGCTACATCTCTGAACTGTTTGGGGGAGCAGAATGGTGTTAATGGATCTTGACACATCAGGGAGTTGAGGGCGACAAAGAATTGGGCAGAGAAGAGAAATTAATGCCGGAAGCGATCAGCCCTGACCTTATTGAAGGGAAGGGCAGGCTTTACAGGCTATGTAGCCTGGTGTTATTCCAGTGTACCCCATAGGCCAGTCATTTTGTTGCCTCTTCCATTTCCTGTGTTATTGACTTCAAGTGGCTGAATAGCCTGATCATGTTGCTGCATGATCTAGAATGGGTCTAGTTCTGTTGCCTTGAGGGCTGATTGGCCTCCTCCTGTAACTGTATATCATACTCCAGGGGCTGAAATGCCTCATCCTGTTCTGGTGTAACTGAAATCCATATAGTCCAGATCTACCACCCTCGGAGAAAGTGAACACTGCAGATGCTGGAGATCAGAGTTGCAAAGTGTGGCACTGGAAATGCCTAGCTGGTCAGGCAGCATTCAAGAAGCAGGAGTATCGAAACCTTGGACATTCCTGATGATAGACATATGCCGAAAACTTCGATTTTCCTTCCCCTCCAATGCTGCCTGACCTGCTGTTCTTGTCCAGCACCACACATTTGGACGTCGACTGGCCCGCCCTAGTCAACCTTCCTGGTCACATCATCAAAGAAATTTAACAAATTCTTCAGGCATGAACTTCCACTCAAAAAGCCATGCTCACTATTCCTAATCAAACCCTGTTTTCCGAATGCATGTAAAACTTATGCTTCAGAATCTTCTCAAGTAATTTACCTACCACAGATGTTAAGCTGACTGGTCTGTATTTCCCAGGCTTTATTTTTTCAGTCCTTCTTGATTAAGTGCACATTTGCTCTCCTTCAGTCTTCTGGGATCTCATCTGTGGTAACTGATGGTCAAAATTATCAGCCACGGCCCCCGCAAATTCTTCTCTTGCCCCTTTCAGTGTTCTTGGATATATCTGGTAAGGACCATGAGATTTCTCCAACTTCAAAGATTCTAGTACATCAATTACCTTCTCGACTGTGATACAGACTGTCCCTAAGATATCACCACTAATTTCCCCAAATTCCCATATATTCATATCTTTCTCCAGTGTAAATATAGAGGAGAAATATTTGTTGAGGACATCACCTATCTCTTCTGGTACTACACATGCATGTCCACTTTGGTCTTTGAGGGGTGTTATTCTCTCTTTAGTTAATGATTTTCTTTTAATATACTTAAAGTGCCTCTTTGGATTCACCCTGATTTTCTCAGTCAAGGTTATCTCATACCCCCTTTTTCGCCCTCCTGATTTCCTTCTTCAGTGAACTCCGATATCCCCTGTACACCTCCAGGGATTTCCGTGATCCAAGCTGCCTCTACCTGAGCCACGCCTCCACATTTTGTATGGTCAAAGCATAAACATTTCTTGTTATCCAGTGTTCCTCATTCCTGTCAACGTTCCTTTCATCCTCACAGGAACATATAGATCTTAAGCTCCCAGTTGCTGGAGGTCCATTTGCTTGCAAACTGACTACTTCGATCAACCCCTGCAAATGCCTGTCTGACTTTATCAAAATTAACCTTGCCCCAATTTAGAACTTGAATCTGTGGACCAATTTCTTCCCTCTCCATAACTATTTTCAAATTAACAGATCTATGGTCACTGGTCCCAAAGTGCACATCTACTATCACCTCACTCACCTATCCTGATATATTTCGTAAGAGTAGGTCAAATATTGCCCCTTCCTGATTAGGACCCTCTATATACTGCTGGAGGAAACTTCCCTGACGCACTGAATTGATTCCATCCCATCAAATCCCTAAATGCTCTGGCAGTTGCAGTCTGTGTTATAAAAATTAAAACCCCTATTATGACAACCCGAATGTTCCCTGAAAGTCTCCCCAACCTCTCTAGATATTTTTGTTACTGTAATTCCTGTTGACTGTTAGGGGGTCTATAGTACCACCCCAATAAAGTCACCATCCGCTTCTTATTTCTTAGTTCCACCCACGAAGCCTCACTGGATGATTCATCAGTTATTTTATCTCTGATCAGTGCTTTCTACTCCCCTTGATTAGAAATGCTACTCCACTCCCACTTTCCACCATCTCTGTCCCTCCTAATGCATTTATCCTTTTACATTCAAGGTCAGTCCTACCCATCCCTCAGCCATGTTTCTGTAATAGCGAGACTATCCAGCGCCGATTATCTATCCACACCCTGAATTCATTGGCCTTACCTGTCAGCCCTTTCACATCGAAATAAATGCAATTTAATCAACAGGAAATTCCTTGCTCCCTATCATGTTCCAGCCTGGTCTGTCTCTTCAACGTACTATTTCTGAATACTGTATCTCCTTCCAGCCTCATATTTGCCTCCCTGCTCTTGAGGATACCACCTCCTGCCAATCTCGTTTAAACACTCCCTTGTAGCACGATCAAAACTGGCTGCGAAGATATTGGTCCCCCGTCCAGTGCATGTGCCACCAGTCCCTCTTGAACAGGTCAACTCTGTCACAGAAAAGCTCCCAATGATCTAAAAATATGAATCCCACCCCCTGCATCAATTCTTTAGTCACATACTTATCCGCCATATCTTCCTGTTCATACCTACACTAGCTCATGACAATGGAAGTCATCAGGTGACTGTCAAGGTCCTGTTCTTTTAACTTTTCTTCGAGATCTCAGTAATCACTCTGAAGGACCACATTCCTATGTCTACCTGTGTCATTTGTGCCAACGTGCATAATGACTTCTAACAGTTCACACCTCCCCCCACCCTCCACCCCGCCAACTCCAGCAGACACTCAGAGACATCCTGGACACTGACAACTGAGAGGCAACACACCATCCTGGTTTGCCGTTTGAGGCCACAGAATCTCTTATATCGAAGACCCTGTTTAGCTTTATCCTTTCCCATTGCTCCCCAGACCCAGTCGTAATGCAACTAAGCTGGCTACTGCTGCTTTCCCCTAAACGGTCATTTCCTGATACCCATTTCCCAACACCACAAAGTCAGTATCAAAAATGGAATACTTGTTTTCGAGAGGAATGCCACAGGGGATTCCTGCACTCTCTGCCTACTCCCTTCCCCATTCCTGGTTGTCGTCCAGCTACTCTCTGCCTGGAACACGACAGGAAGCAAGGAACGCCTGTTGGATTAAATTGCGTTTATTTAAATGCAACACGGCTGACAGGTAAGGCTGATGAACTCAGGGCGTGGATCTTTACATGGGACTGGGATATGACAGTCTTTAAAGAAACACGGCGAAGGGAGGGACTTGGGTGTGACCACCTCACGAAAGCTCTTATCTCTGAAGTGCTCTGTATCTGGATGATCCGGAGAACAGCCAACTCCAGATCCTGAACACTGTCTCCCAGGAGCTGCAGCTGGTTGCACTGCCCACACGTGTAGTCATCAGGGACAGTGGAAATCTTCCTGAGCTCCACATCCCGCAGGTGGAACGTGCAACTGCCATCTCAACTGTTGTCAAACTAGCATTAAAAAGACTTTACGTGAGCTAACCTGTACCTTTGGCTGAGCCTCTGCTCACCAAAGCCTCTGGAACCAAAGCATTACGACCTATTCTGCCACTAACAGCACGTCAATAGACCACTCCACATTTAGTTTTGGTTAAGGCAGGAGGGAAACACGACAGTGATGCATTGTTTGGGACTTAAGCACCCCTTGACACCAGACCAAAATACTTGGACTTGGAGAGTGTCTTGCTGAGGTTTTCTTTCTCGTCGTGGTGACTGCACAGATGCAAATATTCACCCTGACAGCCAATCCACGTTGTCGCAGTCCTCTGATCTTTTCTGTCTATTAGTACTACATTTGTGAATTCTTTGAATCTATTGATTGCTTTCCAAACTGTGTCTCATTCTGGAGGAAGAGATGCTGGTGTTCCAGTGAATACAGGCTATTTGAAAAGGTTTACCATTAGACATATGAGCGATATAATGCCCATCCGCTCGCTGACTCAGTTTTTCCTTTCAATTAGGGTACATTTATTCTGATAACCTTCAATTCCATTTTCCAGCATTTTCCCTGCAACCCTTGTTTAAAACTCTGTCCATCTCAGCCTTGAACATATTTAGTGATCATTCCTCAACAGCTATCTCAATTTTCTACAATTGTTTCCCTCCCACTGAGGTGAGACTTGGTGGTCTTTAATCCCATGGCTTTTTTTTCTAGCTTTCTGTGTGGAAGTTAAACCTACATTAGATGTTATCATGTTCGATCATACCAACTTTGTGGCCAGAGGCAAAACTAAAAAAAAAACGAAACACAACGTTTAAGAACCTGTAATCTCCTCCCTCATCTTCCACATCAGTTTAAGATACAGTTCATCCGGATCAAGGGATTTGGCCACATTTTATCATACACCAACTTCCAATTCTTCCTCAGCTTCTGTGTAAATTTGCTCAAGGTCACACTGTCAGGAACAGACATTGAATACAGTAACTGCTCCTCCAAATTGAAGACCAATATGTAATAGGTCTTTGACATATTCTCTGGCTCGATGCACAGGTTGCCTCCTCGGATCCTAATACTCCCTATTCTTTCTCTTGTTATCCCTCTTACCCTTAATAAACCGATAAAATGTCTTTGGAGTCTTGAAAATACTGCCCACTAATATTTTTATCACCGCTGCACCCCTACCCTCTTTTTGCTCTTTTACTTACTTTCTTGAGTTTAGACCTTCACGTTCTCTCCTCTTCTGGGACCTCCATTGACCTGCTCCCTTTATGCCTGTTTTAAGCTTCTCTTTCATTGTTAATTCCATTCTGAATATGTGTAGATACCCCAGGCTCTCCGGGCTGGTTTTCCTACATTTCATCTTTGGTGTAACATGTTGTGGTGACACTCTCATCAATTCCATTGTGAGCATGTGATCCCCACCCCCCACCTATACGCTGTTCTGTTACAGTTTCACCCAGAAGTATCTGTACTGTGGCCAGATCCTGTCTTTCTCTTGGTAAGATCTGCCTCCATCATCCAAATTATTTTTAATTTTCAAACCTTTTTCTTTTGGTCTTTTCCTTAACAAGCTAAAAATGCTTGAGTCTCGGTCACTGGTCCTGCAATGCTCTCCCACCTGGCACCTGACTGGCTTCGCTCCCCACAGTCACGCCTATGCACTGCTCCGCCCATCGTTGTATCTGCTCCATGTTGATATAAGAGTCTCTCTGGAATAAATGTCAAGTCATCTTCCCCTCTTTAAAAAAAATCACAGTCCTAATGAATATTTGGAATTGAAATGTCTAAATATAAAAATCCTATTATTGTTTTTACACACCTCAGTGAATTGGTTATATATCTGCTGCTGTATTTTCTTTTATCTGAGAGTCGGTAATATATCCCCAGCAGTGCATTTGTCATCGTTTTGATCCTAACCTCAACCCACAAAGCGTCATTTGAATACCCTTCCAAGATATGATGCTAGCTAAATGCAGTCATTGACTCCATAATAAATAAGGCAACGCCACCTTCTCTTTTACCCTTCTCCTGTGCTGTCCATAGTTCTTGTACCACAGAATATTGAGTTGTCAGCCCTGACCACCCTCAAACACATCTCTGTGATGGCAAAAATGTCACACTGCAAAAATGTCATCTCATTCGCTTATCAGTCTGATAATATTCCCAACATTAAGGTAAAGGACATCCAGCCTGGAATATAGCACATGGAATACTCTGTACCTCGCAGTTCTTCAGTCATTTATTGTTTGTTATCAAACTGCCTTTCCATGAACTAAAACTGTAACTCTGGGACTGAATGAATAATTGTTGAATTGTAATTTCTTTTTTAATTTATGTGTTAATCAAATGCAATGTTCCAGAACTGAACAGTCAGCTCCAAATACCTTACTTTGCTTCGTGTGTAGAGGGGTCAGCCCTCAGTAATGGAAAAAGTGAGGACTGCAGATGCTGGAGATCAGAGTCGAAAAGTATGGTGCTGGTAAAGCACAGCGAGTCAGGCAGCATCCGAGGAGCAGGAGAGTGAAAACTTTGAGCACAGTCCCTTCATCAGGAAGACATTGGTGCATTCACATTTTTTCCATTCCATGGGAAATTTGGAACTGTACTTGCTCAGGAGGGCAGCACTGTATATAGCCCTGAAATGGAAAGCAGTCAATCAGTTGTTTGGACAGGGGGTAGACAAAGTAAGGTGAGTACAGACTGATTGAAGTACAAACATAAGGATAGATAAGTCCCCTGGACCAGGCAGGAGGCACCCGAGGTTACCAGAGGAAGTGAGGGAAGAGATTGCTGCGCCTTTGGAGATGATCCTTGCGTCCCCACTGTCCACTGAAGTATTGCCTGATGATTGGAGGGTGGCAAAAGTTATTCCCTTGTTCAGGAAAGGCAATAGGGATAATCCTGCGAAATACTGGCCAGTCAGTCTTACTTCTGTATTGGGAAAAGTATTGGAGAGGATTCTGAGAAACAGAATTTATGATTACTTGGAAAGTGATAGTTTGATTAGAGATAGTCAGCATGGCGTTTTGAGGGACAATCATGCCTCAAGGAACTTATTGAATTCTTTCAGGATGGGATCAACCACATTGATGAAGGTAGAGCAGTGGATGTGATGTACATGGATTTTAGCAAGGTGGTTGATAAAGTTACCATAAGATCGGCCCATTCAGAAAGTAAGGAGGCATGGGGTACAAGGAAACGGAAACCTGTGTGTGTGGATACAAATTGTCTGACCTGTAGAAGACTGATGGTGGTAGAACATGGAAAGGATTCATCCTGGAGGTTGGTGACCAGTAGCGTTCTTCAGGAATCGGTTCTGGGACTGCTGTTCTTTGTGATTTTTACAAATGACTTGGATGATAAAGTGAAAGGGTGCTTTAGTAAGTTTTACAATGTAATAAAGATGTTAGAGTTATGGATATTGTTAAGGGCTGTCTTAGGTTGTAATTGGACATTGACAGGATTGGCTGGTAAATGGAAGATGGAGTTCAACTTGGATAAGTGTAAAGCGATTCATTTTTTAAGGTCGAATTCGAATGCAGCATACAGGTTTAAAGGCAGGATTATTGGTAGACTGGAGGACCATAGGGATCGTGTGGTCCATATCATAGGATGCTCAATGTTGTCACCCAAGCTGATAAGGTTGTTAAGATGTCTGGTGTTTAAATTAGCCAGGGATTGCGTTTAAGAGCCTCAAGGTTACGCTGCAGCGCCAAGAATCTCTCTTGGGATTACACTTGGAATATTGTATTCAGTTCTAGTCGCCTCATTACTGCAAAGATGTTGAGACTTCGGAGAGGGTGCCGGGGAGATTTACCAGGATGCTTACGAGACTAGATGGCATGTCTTACAAAGAAGCGTTGAGGGAGCGAGGGCTTTCCTCCTTGGAGCAATAAAGAATGGGAGTTGACTTCATAGACGTGTATAAGATGATGAGAGATATAGGCAGAGTTCATAGCCAGAGACTTTTTCGCAGGGTGGAAATGGCTATCTCGAGCGGGCATAAGTTTAGTATGATTAGAAGAAGGTTTGAGGAGATGTCAGAGGTAGGTTCTTTAAACAGAGAGTGGTGGGTGCTTGGAATGCACTGCCAGCAGCGTTAGTGGAGTCAGCTGCATTACGGATATTTAAGTGACTATTGGATAGACACATGAATGATAGTACAATGAAGGGTATGTCAGTTAGTCTGAACTTCGAGTAGGATAAAAGTTCGGCAGGACAAGAAGGCTTGAAGGGTTTGCACTAAGCTGTACTGTTCTGTGTATTATGTTTCACCCAGCCTCTGGATTCTTTTCAATTGTTGAATGTGTGAGGGAGTGATATGTGTAAGATCAGGAAGTTGGGGAGGGGCGTTAGCCCAACACTTCCAGTTATGTTGTTCATTGTTACATTCACCAGAATGCCAGTGCAATATGTGACGTGTCCTGCACCAGACAGGCTCCGTCAAGTTCGGTTATTAACGTAATTCTTGACTTGTCATTTGCTGCCGTTTTCTTCAGATACAATCTGTTGGGTGACCCATGTATTAATCAGATATTTGCTATGTTTCGTGAATTGCGCAAAAATAAGACGTCAACTATGATTATTCAAATGAACTATAATCTCTGAAAAGAATTAGGCTGATTCTATATTTATGGAACAAAACTATAAACTCCTGTCAAGATTTTCTAACACAGAAATAAAGAATGTACATTTTATTTTGTATCAAACAAACAACATGGATGTAACTTTTTTGGTGATCAGAATTACACACACAATGTCAGGATTCAAAACAATGCATTATCACTCCAACATTTTGAAAGTGGTTGGCTTCTGAGTGATTACATGTTCAGGGTGAGCAAACGATTGAATAATCAAATAGAATTAGCATTCTTATATATTTATATATAATCAATCAGTTCAATTTCTCACTAAAATGTACAAGCTTCAGCTATTTGTCAGCGAATTAGAAATGGCTATAGTTCAAAATGCTCTGTGAATATTAAACTAACTAAATGATTTGTGCTATCAAATTTTAGTGAACGACAATTTGAAAACGTTTAACTTTTAGAAAGAATGTCATTTAATTTGAAATGCAGACAGTGAACAAAAACGATGAGCATATTATCGTGTAAGTGAAAAGTCAAACCTTTTCAAAGAGATTTGTGCCAAAGCAATGACAGATTTGTTTTCGTAATTGGAATTCAACATTTCAAATATTCATATTCTGAGTAATAATTAGATTATTTAATGAAGCTGACCTTGCAGTAGTTGCATTTTAAATGCTTATGCTGCACTAAATAATCAGATATTCGTGAGTATTTACAATGGGAAATAATCGGATCCTGACTTTTATTCACATCAGACACATGATAGAGTGCAAAACCTTAAAGTACAGGAGGAGGCCATTGGCCACTGTGTGTGCATCAGCTCCAGGAATGTCTCCCAAGCCCCTCCCATTTGCCAGCCCTATCTCTGCAGCCTGTTAAATTCATATTTCCAAATGCATATCCAGTTCTATTTTTTAATGTTCATCCACAACTCTCCCAGGCAGTTCCATTCCAAATCCTAACAACTCTCTCAATAAAGAAGTGTTTCCTTATCTCATTCCTGGCTCTTTTGCTGACAAGCTTGAAATTAGAACTCCTTGATGCTGTAATGCCAACTAACGGAAACAGAGTATTCCTGTTTTACTCTACAACGTTTTTTCATACTTTTGAGCACTGCAATAAGTTCACATATTTGTCTGTTCTGCTCAAGCAAAAATAATCCTTGCAAGAACTGTTACAAGCACTACATCGGAAAAACAGTCAGAAAACTAGCCACCTGGATACATGAACAACAACTGGCCAGAAGAAAAAGACATGACCCACTATCACTAGTATCCTTACTTATAGATGAGGAAGTACACGATTTAGACTGTGTCTGGATATCCATCGAGGACAAGGCAAACAGAGACACGCACAAGAATTCCTAGAAAAATAGCATTCCAACCTGAACTCTATCAACAAACATATCGATTTTGATTCCATCGAACACTCTCTGACAAAAAGAACTGGACATAAAATCACCAATACTGGAAATTACATCACTGACTCAAGGAAACCTAAACACATAAATAGCAAATGGGACATAATACCAGCACTTCACCGAAGGCTCACTGATAATGTTCCCTAGTACAGTGATGAACCATCTGAAAATGAACTCTCCAACTCAGCGAGCAAACTGACATCCAGAAGAAGCACAATTTCTCTCATCCTCCCTTTAACTAAATACTTCATTCCACTTGTCATTCCGATTATTTTAAGGTTATTTGCATTCTTTTGCAAAGTAACATAGTGTCTTTCTGTGTGTGTTTGAATGTGTGTGTGTATATGATAGAGAGAGAGAGACAGCGAGCGAGAAAGAGAAAGAATAATCCTCTGTAATCCCTGGATTACTCCCCGTGCCATGTGGAAAAGAGAGAAGGATGAGGAAGACACTAAAGCTTAACATGTTGTTAAAAATCTAGTTCAGGGGTGAGAGTTCCAGATTGTTGTATCATTGGGATCTCTTCCAGGACAGGTGGGGACCTGTACAAAAAAGACAGATTGTATCTTAACTGTACAAGCACCATCATCCTTGTGGGGATGTTTTCTAGTACAAGTCAGATGGATTTGAATAAACCAGGAGAGTGAGAACCAAAGCAGAAGATCAGGAACTGAACAGAAGGTTAGGTGAATAGGACATCAGGCACGGCCAGTCTAATGACCATGCCGAGAGAAGGAATCAAAACAGTGAGTTGGGAGTTGGAATAAATTATAGAGAGGAGGTGCAGGTTTTTCAGAGATTAACAAGTAAGGATGGAGAGTGTGGGGGATGTGAGGGAGTGAGGTGTGTGGGATCAGGGAGACAGTGCACAAGAAAATGTTAAATGGGAAAGAGGTTGGGCTGGGAAATTCCATGATAAACAACTGGCAGCAAAACACAGGAAAACTTGCTGCTTGTAAAAGTGAATACCTGGGAAAGAATTTATTATGCTTCAGATAAAGAACACCCTTATTGCTAGAGGTCTGTATTATAATGGAGGAAAAGCTGTCTTCATATTATGGCTGTCGCTTTACTAATGGTTGCATACAGCTAGAATAGTGTCAGTGTTGTTGTTGGACAGCATCCACTGAGAATATGAATTCCACTGGATGGTCCCAGAGATGGCCTCGGCTGCATTTGGTTGAGTGAGTGCTGAAGATGCATGAGATGATGCTGGTTTCTAATATAGCCACTTACTGAGTACAGTCAAAGGAACAAAGCAGCAACTGCCATTGTTAATTGTTTCAGAATATACCAGAGTGTTCATGGCTGCCACTGCAAAGAGTCATGCAATGAAAAACAGGCCTATCACGTCTGTGCCAGCAAGTGCATATCCAAAGACATTTTAACCGTTTGTGAGGTTACCTGCCTCAACCACCCATCGAGACAAAGCATTCCAGATTCATACCATCCTCTCAGTTCGAAACACATTCCACAAATCCTCTCTCAATCCCCTGACATTCACGTTAAAAGTGTGTCTCTTTGTTTTTGATCCTTTGACGAAGGAAAACAGCTGCTGTCTGTTCATCCCCTCCATACCCCATTTGCTCATGTACACCTGTACCATATTCCCTCCTTAACTTTCCCAGCTGCAAAGAAAAAAGGAGCAAATTTAGCCCTCCTCTTTCATACTCACTTTTGAGTACTCACTTGTCTTGTTACTTCTGACTTGCATCTTCCCAAATTATCGGTGTTAAGTTTCATCAGGCCATTGCTCTGGCTATCTGGATAATCTGTTTCTATCCTTCTGTTGCCTAACACTTCCCTCCTGACTGTGATCCACCCCGCCCATCTTTGTGTCATCTATAACATTGATCATTATTTCACTGCTCCCCACCTCCACATTCTCACAATCGTCATTTCTGAATATCACAAACAACCAGTGATTTCCTTCCTGTTCGCCAGATGTTATTTAGATGATGATTGGACAATTACAGTTTCTTGCTTTTCCTATTTTGGTGAATTTATGAGTGATGTAGTTAACGCATTTTATGAGGGATCCACAATTAACATTTTCGACACAGAGTTGAATTCACCTTTTACACTCCGCCCCTCTGCATGTTTTGTTTATAAACATTGTAAATAATTTAGGATAAACTAGGATTTGGCATTTTGCGGTAGAACATTAGCATTTTGTGTGGCACTGTTCTTTGTAACATTCCCTGCAATACCCAGAGCTGAAGAAATTTTTCATCTGCAGGATGGACATGCACTCATTCATTGTTTGTTTTAATCAGCGAGTGTGATGAGGATAAATATTCCAATAAATTCTATATTATGGGCAAACTGCAGAAGATCAAATCATATTCTCATATCCACCTTGAATTGGAAGCAAATATATACTGTAAAAATAAAATCAAAAATATTGAAACACCACCGTAGGGGAGAAAGAAACATGTCTTCTGTACTTGATGGAGATATAGAAATATATAGTACATGTACAACCTGAACAAGAATCAAGTGATAGAAGAGAAAGTACAAGAAATCCTTTCTTAATTTTGAATGGAAACCAGATCCCGATTTTCTTGTACAGTGATGTTTTCTCATCCAATCTCACTTCCTCAAAAGCAAGCTTTTCCCTGTCACTAAAACTTCATCTGCCTTTCTTCCTCCTCTGTCCTACTCTTTTCTTACAGTCCTACTTCCCTTGCACTGCCCCTCCTGCTGCTACATTCTCTTCCACTGATGATCTCCCTTCACACTCTTCTTCTGCCACTCCCACTGTAAGTTACACCAATTCCCCAGTTACTCCCACTTTCTCTGGCTATTCCTTCCCCATTTTGCTTTCCAACTGGGATGATGGGAGCTGCTGGCTTCTGGGCTGCTATTGAGCATCAGTGAATGATGAGATTGAGATGATCAATGTCCAATAGGAACTGACAATAGTTGTTTCTGTCACTGTCTGATGCACCGTAAACAGGGTGGTTTTGTTCCCCATGGTACAGAGTTGAGTGTCTTTCTGTCTCTCTGTCACAGCGCTTAACCAAACAGCCTCATCACAAATAGGACAAACCTCTCCTCACAGTCAGAAATCCATGCATCAGTTTTACCTTAAACATTGTGAGTAGAGTGAGCACATTGTTCTAACAGGCTGTGTACTGGCCTTTTATTCTTTATTCATTTAACTGATCTTCCAATATCAGTTGAGGTGAGATCAGAGTAACTTGCATTGCATTAAAGTAGTATTTGACTCCTGTGACATCAGAGATCCTGAGTAAACTGTGGTCACTGGGAATCGCAGGAAATTTTGCGCTGGTAATTTCCTCACTAAACAATAACACCTTCCCCAGAGCTATTGGGAATGCCAAATAAACTCTGCCCTTGCTAGTGCCTTCCAAAACCATTGATAATTTTTTCTTGTTAATAACATCAAGACTTATTATATTTTAAAGTTTGGTCTAAAGTCTCCGAAAAAAATAAGACCTTGCTGCTTGAGTGTCACTCCATTGAAATAAGGATGTTACAATAAGTATACCTTCCCAATTATAGTCAATCATTTACTTTCTGAGGTCTGATCGTGCCATATCAGTACCACTGAGATCAACGTTTTCTCTGTCCAGCAGAATCGCATTATATTGTCTAAAGACTGCACCACTCTACAATTCTAATTTATTCACCGGCTCATTCGTCATGCTAAACAGATGCACTGGTCACACAATTTGCAACAAGGTAGAGATGCCCTTGACCCTCTGGAACCTTCCTCCCCTCTCATACCTGCCCACTGACTCCATGCCCTCCCCCAGCTCCACCTCCTATCGTTTATTCACCGTCCCTCCTTAACTTCCACTCTCTGATGCTGAATGTTCAGTACTCAGCAAATATCTGAACATTACCTCTCTGTGCCCCCACTTTAAGGAATTTTAGGCATGACATTTAGTTGAGCTCTTCCGCTGCGTTCGCCTCAGTGCCCATTTCTTTCAGCAATATTCCTCTCCCTGTTCCAAATACACCGTTACCCAGCTCCAACACTCTCCCTCCACCTGGACTCCTCCCTCTGGCCTTTACCTGAACTAAATCTGTTCGTTGATAAATCTCAACTTGACATTGGTTGTCGTAATTTCTCTGCACTTGCCTCACCAAATCCATACTATCAATGTCCGAACAGCCTATACTCCATGTGCTTAGGTCCAACTCTGACTGTGTTATTCAGCCTGTGCTGACAAGGGTGGTGCTGCTATTGTCTGGTGGACTGACCTCGACATTGCAAAGGTTGAACGCCCACTCTCAGGTACTGCCTCTAATCTCCCCCTAGACCATGACCCTACCATGGCACATCAGGCAATTGTATCAACTATGATAACTGACCACATTTCATCTGGAGATTTCTGCCCCACTCGCCCCACGCCCCTAACTGCCCCCGAGCTGATAATCCTCTGATAGCAGAGCTCGCTTCTATCTCCTCTCAAAAGTTCACAAACAGAACAGCCCAGGCAGACCCATTGCTTCAGCCTGCTCCTGCCACACGGCGGAAGTGCACGGATACACACTTGGGCCCCAGTTATGCCTGTTTCTTCCTGGGGAACATCGACCATTCCCTGTTCCAGTTCTACTCCAGCACCCATCCACAAATCTTTGTCCGATACACAGATGATATCATCGCTGCTGCATCTCTCTCTTGTCCGGAATCGGAAAAGTTCACCGATTTCACTTGGAATTTGAAACTCTCCATCACTTTCACCTGGTCGATCTCTGGCTCCTTACTTCCTTTCCTCAACATTCTTGCTTCCATTTCTGGGGATAGCCAGGCAACTGATATCCAGTATTAACCCACCGACTCCCACAGGTTCCTGGAGTATTCATCCTCACATCTGGTTTCCTGTTGTAGACTCAATTCCATTTCCCCAGTTCCTCAATCTCCACCGCATTGCTTCTGATGATACTAAATTCAACAAGGAAGCCTTTGAAATGTCCACCTTGTTCCTCAATCAAGGGATTCCCCATCACTGTTGACAACAGGGTCCTCAACTGAGTCTGATCCATCTCCTGCACTTCTAGCCTGCCCTTCCCCTTCCCTCTCGCAACGGAGTTTCCCTTGCACTTGCCTACTATCCCAGCAGCATTCACATGCAGAGGATCATCAGCCCACATTTCCCCCACCTTCAGCGAGATGCCCCACCTGCACATATTCACCTCTCCTCCCTTGTCCACCTTCTAGAGGGATTATTCCCTCCAGGATACACTGGTCTACTCTTTATTCACTCCCACCACAGGTCCACTTCACTTTCCCCTGCCGGAGGTATGACACATTCCCATTTAGATTAGATTAGATTAGATTACTTACAGTGTGGAAACAGGCCCTTCGGGCCAACAAGTCCACACCGCCCCGCCGAAGCGTAACCCACCCATACCCCTAGATCTACATCTACCCCTAACCTAACACTACGGGCAATTTAGCATGGCCAATTCACCTGACCTGCACATCTTTGGACTGTGGGAGGAAACCGGAGCACCCGGAGGAACCCCACGCAGACACGGGGAGAACGTGCAAACTCCACACAGTCAGTCGCCTGAGGCGGGAATTGAACCCGGGTCTCTGGTGCTGTGAGGCAGCAGTGCTAACCACTGTGCCACCGTGCCGCCCATTTACCTCCCTCCTCATCAGTATCAAAGGGCCCAACTATACCTTCGAGGTGAAGCAGCACCTTACCAACAATTCCCACAATCCAGTCTACCTCATGCGCTGCTCACAATGTGGTCTCCTCTACATTGGGGAAATGAAGGGTAGACTGGGTGACCGCTTCACAGAACATCCAAGTTGGACCGCTGCAGATGACTCTGAGCTTTCAGTTGCCTGCCAGTTTAACAGCCCATCCTGTTTCCTGACCAATATCGCTGTGTCAGGCTTGCTGCAGTGTTCCAGGCAAATTCAACGCAAGCTAAAAGAACTACACCTCATTTTCCATGTGCGGACTCTGCAGTCCTTTAGACTCAAAATCAAGTTCAATAATTTTTGGGCCTGAAATCCCCAAAGTCCTAGCCCCCTATCCATACACCAGGCCGAGTTGTCATATAGCCTTCCATTACTCACACCCTATTGTTAGCTACTAACAGTCTCCATTAAGAGCTATCCAGTCTCTTCTGCATATAAACCAACATTTTCCCTGTTACTATCAGTTCTGAGGAAGGGGCACTGGACCTGAAACGTTAACTCTGATTTCTTTGCACAGATGATGCCAGACCTGCTGAGCGTTTACAGCAACTTCTGTTTTGTTTCAACATGTTCATCGCAAGGTCTCACAATGCAATACGTCATCGATATTTAGAGCCCTGTCAAACATAGGAACTTTGTAATTTCTCATTTAAAATCAATAACAAATTACTCGAGATTCAACTAAGTTAACAGCTTTGCTGCTATCATTCAGATCAGACACTTTGTCACAGTTCAGAAAGAAGAAAGAAATCAAAAGAGCTGGAGCGAAACTCAGTAAATCTGGCAACATCTGAACAGAGATGCAAAAAATTAACCTTTGATTCTAATAGGACTTTTCAGAACAGTGTCACATCATATTACATATGTTAATTGTGCTGCTCTCTGCAGACACATCCTCACGTTTTTTGTTTATCCAGCATTTTCTGTTTGCATTTCATGTTTCCATTATCACTTTATTGCATGTTTCTTGACAGGTCTACATGTTGACCTTGGTAATGTTTGGACAATGTGGTACTTTCATGTTTCTATTACTGTTGGTGTGTCTGTGATACCTGAATTACAGCCGAAATCTGTCTCTTCTTTAAGATCAAAAGTAAAAAGAAAATCTCAACATCTTGTAAATCTCAGGAAATCTATTTTGTTTGACAATACATTTTAGAGGCAGCTGAACTTCATGAAATAATAGCAATAGATTTTTGATGATGGAACACTTGTGTCCTTCATTGAACAAGCTTGTCTCCCCAATCTCCAAAAGCTTTCAATGCATAACATAGAATTATTACAGCAAAGGTGGTGAAAACTCAGCCCATTGTCTTTTCCAGTTTGGAATGAGCAATATTTCTACAGTCATTCTCTTGTATTGTCACCACACCCCTGTACAGTTTGTTATTAGCATCTGCTTTTAATTGCAAGCATCCTGCCAGATATGAACAACATGATCAATCTCAAACAAAAATAGACGTTGGAGGGAAAGCTCAGCAGGTCTAGCCGTATCTGTGAAGAGACATCAAAGTTAATGCTTCAGATGCGGTGACACTACTCAATCTGTATTCCCAATGATGAAATGGTGTGTATATATAATATAGTTCACTTTATCACATTTACAATTATCCGTTTCAGTTCACATTGTCATTGAGCATTACATATCCCAAACGTTGGCTCGTTCCTTGTTGTGAACTATATTTAATTCTATCTGACGTTAAGAGTGATGATGACTGGGGAATATCATTGTACTCCCCATGCAGTCTCTACAGCCACTATCCCCATTCCGCCCGATCTACTCGGTAAGTCTGACTTATTAATTCATAAGTCTTAATGAATAAGTTCACTTTTGGTTTTGGGCTGAGGGGAAAAAAGGTGAAAAATTATTGCTTTACAGCAAATAAAACTGCATTAAGATGTTTGTCAATTTGTATAAATTAATTACTGAAGCATATTCTATATGGAAGGTCCAACGTTTCTTTATTAGAGCAGTGAGAGGACCATTCACAGAAGTCCACACTTCCTGTCTATGTTCAGGGCAATTGTGCCCAATGACAGTCTGTTGGCTGGGGTTTGTTCCCGTGAAGGAGAGATCAGCACAGTAACAACATCCTGACTGTGTTTCTTTATTTTGTGGAGGGGCAGAGATTCCGGGTATGATGACGACAGCATTGCAAACGTACATCAAGGCAGAGTATTCTAGCCTGCGATCAGAAAACTTCCATCATTCTCCCTCACAACTGACTTCACTCGAGGAATTGGCGATGGGAGATGTGACCAATAGCCAGCAATGTCAGAATCCAGTCCAGTCCAGTCCAGTTATATTGTGAACTGAATGTGCTGTATTGAAAGCTAGACCTGTTTGCTCAGTGACCGCAATTGATGTCAGTCTCCATACATTGTAACTGTGCCCTATTGGTGAGGGGCTTCACTCAGTGCGCTGTCCCAGCCGAGGAGCCAATGCATCAGCTTCAACAGTAACAGAGATCAGCAGCTGGAGAGACGTGGAGAGGACAGATCTTAATCTGCGAATAATGGACTGGATAATTATACAAATGGAGAGGAGGCTTTCCTTGGGTCTTTACAACATTTCCCTCTGTCGGAAATGTTTACCTTATCGGATATTAGTGGTGCTGATTGGGCGGAGTGGAGAGTGTGTTACTCCTGGTGGAGGAGCGACGCTCCGAAATCTAGTGCGCTTCCAATTAAACCTGTTGGACTATAACCTGGTGTTGTGTGATTTTTAACTTTGTACACCCCGGTCTAACAGCGGCATCTCCAAATCATAACCTATTCTCGCTATTGTTGGTGTTCTCTACCTCTGTCCATTCATTAAGCCCATAAACAATTTTGAACTTCATTGCAATTTCTATTATCTATATTTGCCAATGAAAAAAACTTTTATCTTCAATTTCAATTGCAGTTTCCATTCATCTGAATTGCAGACCACTCCCTTACAAACATCTGAGAACAAAACTGTGCACAACCTCGAGATCTCTTATTGCCCTGAACTAATTTATGTATCTTGTTCTCTCTGTCACGAACCCTGTCCACTACCAGGTCATAATATCCCCAGTCTCCATCTCTGCGTCAGTGCTGTGGCTGAACAAACCATTGTCTGCTCGTTGGTAAAATTCAGACTTTATGTTTCAAGCTCTCTTCTGGCCACTTTTCCAGTTACATGTATTTCAATCACAAAATTGTTCTTGTCTCGAACGTTACTTCATGATTAGGACAATGTATCAGAGTACGAATGTCGCTGGATGTAATTCAGGAGCAAAGCTTATTAAACGAAAGACATTGTTTCAAGCGATTTGTTTCAAGTCCTACCACAGCTGATGGCAGAACTAAATAAAAATAATAAGAATTGGAATAAAAGTGAATTTCACGAAAAACAACTATAAAACCAGATTTTGTCTGAACATCTTCCTGTTTCACTGATGACCTTCGATAAAGAAATCTAATGTTACTACCCATCTGGGTTAAGTGTGACTTCAGACCCATATCAATGTGCTTGACTTTCTATTGGCTTGTGGAATGTCGTCAGAGTCAGGACAATTAGTGATGCTTAACAAATGTTGCCCTGGGCAGAGATGCCGACTTCCCATGGAATAAAAAATTTGAAGGTTAAACAAATTTGAAAGATGCTGGAGATCTGAAATTGCATAAATAATGCAAGGAAAAGATCAGAAAGTTCTGGGAAGCTTTTCTGAACTGAAAGCAGCTGGAAAATAGTGTGAACAATGCTGGTGACAGGGAAGTCTGCTTTGAAGGGCAGGAGGAGTGAGTTGAATCGATAGAGAAAGAGATAGAAGACAAAGAGCAAACAAAGGGAATGATGATCAGCTGGGGTGGAAATAAAATGTGAGAATCACCTCATTTATTTTTAACTTCAAATCTTCCTGAATATCACGCCCATGCTGCTACACGTATCCCCCGCTTTTAAAAAATTCGCATTTTGCCATTTCCCTTTCCGAAAAACCTCCATTACGTCCTGTTTTCACTAATCAAAAGAAATCCGAAGAGGATTTTCACTTTTAACAAGAAACGTAAATTTTCCCCACATAAATTAATGATACCTCACTTTATGCCATATCAGCTTATGAAAGGCTTTGTCGGAACACTCTACTTTCAGATACCGAGGGCAATCTCTATCTATCTAAGATCATGTTTAAAGCGATTTGATCCGACCGGTCTGTGTTCCCTGAGTGTCGTCATGTTCTTATATTTATTAATGGGATATAGGTATCGCTGGGTGGGCCAGCATTAGTTCACTTTGTTGATTGCCCTTGAGAAGACCTTGAGCCTCACAGGACACTTACACAGAGTGAGGCACACAAGGTGACAGCTGCACAGGTGCAGTGCGATTCAAGATCGACTTTAGCAAGATTAATATTATTTGAAAAGTTAGAGATGTCAATTCGCCAGTGTAATTAGGGTGGGGAAGAAGGTGTACCTGAGCATACTGGTCCATGTTTTCAAGTCTCTGTATCTTCTCCCTTTTGGAAGATGTTGTGGGAGATCATTACCAGTTTGGGAGAGATATTTGATGTTGCCAGCCATTCGCTGACAATGAGAAGTATAAATGGATGGAAGGTTGTCCTCCATGATAGTATGGGCTGTGCACAAAACCGTCTGTAGTTTCTTATTGTCCTGGGAAGAGCAGTTACCGTCACACTATTATGCACGTGAATAGAATGCTTTCAGTTGCCAGTATGCAGAGCACTGGGAGAAGGCAGTTCCAAAATATTTAGATGTAACAATTGGTTGTTAAATGGATATCTACATTCTGGTTGCTGTTTTGACAACAATTGAAATTTAACCAATAAATTTAAATTATGTTTAAGATACCAAAACATAATTGAATTTATTGTATTGCCAACATCCAACCAAAGAGCCATCACATGCTTCAAAAGAATAGAGAAGCCATCACCATCACAACGAGAGAGAAAGAGATGGACACGTAGAAGGAGAGAGAGAACACAGCGAGGCAAACAGAAGGACAGTCAGTAAAACAGAGAAAGGAAACAAAATAAGAAACAGACATTCACAAGAACAGGGAGAAGGGGAGACAGTAAGTTATGGGAAAGAAACAGAAGACAGATAAAAGGAAAATACAAGGAAACAGACAGTGTGAGAGAAATAGTGAGATACAAAGCACACAGGGAGCTGGGGATGGGGTCACAGTGTGCTGGGGGTGGTGAATGGGAGGTTCTGGGGCTGTGTACCAGAGACAGGTGGAAGTGAGCACTGTAGTAACTGGGGGAAGGGAGGTGAGGATTTACTTTGACCTTTACCAAGAAATGCAGACAAAGCATAGTAAACAATGATGTACAGAACAATAGCTCTAAAATATGTTTGAGAGCCATGCAGGTTACGATGCACAGGGCGTGTGCGAGGCGAGATCAGCAGGAACAAGATCAGCATTATCTGAGAATAGGGAGTCCACTCATCAGTCTAATAACAGTCAGGAAGAAACTGTTCCTGAACCAGCTGCTCAGTGATTTCAAGGTTTTGTACCTTTTAGTCTGAGGGAAGAGGTTGTAGGAGACCATTACTGGGGTCTGATGGGTCATTGCTAATCTTATAACAAAGAACATTCCAGCACAGAAACAGGCCATTCGGTGGTCCGAGCCTGCGCCGATCCAAATCCTCTATCTAAACCTGTCGCCTATTTTCTAGGGATCTCTATCCCTTTGTTCCCAGCCCATTCATGTTTCTTTCCAGAAACATCTTAAAATAAACCACTGGTCACAGTTCTCCATTTTGAGAAACTCCCTCCCCTTACTATTCTCTGCCTCCTGTTGCCCAGCCAGTTCTTTATCCACCAGCTCGTGCATCATGTGACCTCACTTTCGACATACCTCGACCATGGGGAAACATGCCAAACGCCTTCCTGAAGACCACAACATGACATCTACATTGCCTCCTTCGTCAATCAACTTTGTCACTTCCTCAAAGAAATCTATTGATTTGGTAAGACATGACCTTCTCTGCACAAAACCATGTTACCTATCACGGATAACACTATTTTCATTCAAATAAGAATAATTCCAATCTCTGGACATTGTTTTTGTGGAGTTTATTTACAATCTCCCCGTGTCTTCATTGGGAGAATTAACTCTTTTCTCTCTCCACAGTATGTTTCTATGTTTGTTTCAGGTTTCTGCCATCTGCAGTATATTTACTTGTATTTGATGGAGAATTGATGCAAATATGACGGGTTTATTGTAAAAGTGGCACTGGTGCTCGGGCTCCCCGAGTACATGGGAATCTTGCCCAGCTACTGATGTGAGTGCATGTCTCTGATTACCTACTCCATCCATTATTGCATGCAGCCTTTCACCGAGCCATCCCGGGGTTCCCCAAACCCCATCGCCTGGCACTGGATGCTCCCTATGCAAGGGGCGCACAAAGACACTGGGCACTTTCTGACACGCTAGGGATCTGGGGTAAAGCCCCAGCCCCAGATGGGCTCAAGTGCGTATACTTCAATGCAAGGAGTATCAGAAATAAGGTGGGTGAACTTAAGGCATGGATCGGTACCTGGGACTACGATGTTGTAGCCATCACGGAAACATGGATAGATGAGGGACAGGAATGGCTGTTGGAGGTTCCTGGTTACAGATGTTTCAGTAGGATTAGGGAGGGTGGTAAAAAAGGAGGGGGGGTGGCATTGCTAATTAGAAATGGTATAACGGCTGCAGAAAGGAAGTTTGAGGGAGATCTGCCTCTGGAGGTAGTATGGGCTGAAGTCAGAAATAGGAAAGGTGCAGTCACCTTGTTGGGTGTTTATTATAGGCCCCCCAATAGCAGCAAAGATGTGGAGAAACAGATTGGGAAACAGATTTTGGAAAGGTGCAGAAGCCACAGGGTCGTAGTCATGGGCGACTTCAACTTCCCAAATATTGATTGGAAGCTCTTTAGATCAAGTAGATTGGATGGGGCGGTGTTTGTGCAGTGTGTCCAGGAAGCTTTTCTAACGCAGTATGTAGATTGTCCAACCAGAGGGGAGGCCATATTGGATTTGGTACTCGGTAACGAACCGGGACAAGTGGTGGGCTTGTTAGTGGGTGAACATTTTGGTGATGGCGACCACAATTCTGTCACTTTCACCTTGGTTATGGAGAGGGATAGGTGCACACAACAAGGAAGTTTTTACAATTGGGGGAAGGGAAATTACGATGCTGTAAGACAGGATTTGAGGAGCATACGTTGGGAGCATAGGCTGTCAGGGAAGGATGTGGTGGAAATGTGGGACTTTTTCAAGGAGCAGATACGACGTGTCCTTGATATGTATGTACCGATCAGGCAGGAAAGAAATGGTCGTGTGAGGGAGCCTTGGTTGACGAGGGAGGTTGAATGTCTAGTAAAGAGGAAGAAGGAGGCTTACATAAGGTTGAGGAAACAAGGTTCAGACAGAGCAGTGGAGGGATACAGGATAGCCAGAAGGGACCTGAAGAAAGGGATTAGGAGAGCTAAGAGAGGGCATGAAAAATCCCTGGCGGATAGGATCAAGGATAAACCCAAGGCATTCTATGCGTATGTGAGAAACCTGAGAATGACGAGAACGAGGGTAGGTCCGATCAAGGACAGTGGTGGGAGACTGTGTATTGAGTCGGAAGAGATAGGAGAGGTCTTGAACAAGTACTTCTCTTCAGTATTTACGAACGAGAGGGACTGTATTGTTGAAGAGGAGAGTGTGAAACGGACTGATAAGCTAGAAGAGATATCTGTTAGGAAGGAAGATGTGTTGGACATTTTGAACAACTTGAGGATAGACAAGTCCCCCGGGCCTGACGGGATATATCCTAGGATTATGTGGGAAGCAAGAGAGGAAATTGCAGTACCGTTGGCAATGATCTTCTCGTCTTCACTGGCAACGGGGGTGGTACCAGGGGACTGGAGAGTAGCGAATGTTGTGCCCCTGTTCAAAAAAGGGAATAGGGATAACCCCGGGAATTACAGGCCAGTTAGTCTTACTTCTGTGGTAGGCAAAGTAATGGAAAGGGTACTGAGGGATAGGATTTACGAGTATCTGGAACGGCACTGCTTGATTAGGGACAGCCAGCACGGATTTGTGAAGGGTAGGTCTTGCCTTACAAGTCTTATTGAATTCTTCGAGGAGGTGACCAAGCATGTGGATGAGGGTAGAGCAGTGGATGTAGTGTACATGGATTTTAGTAAGGCATTTGATAAGGTTCCCCATGGTAGGCTTATGCGGAAAGTCAGGAGGCATGGGATAGAGGGAAATTTGGCCAATTGGATAGAAAACTGGCTAACCGGTCGAAGTCAGAGAGTGGTGATAGATGGTAAATATTCAGCATGGAGTCCAGTTACAAGTGGAGTTCCGCAGGGATCAGTTCTGGGTCCTCTGCTGTTTGTAATTTTTATTAATGACTTAGATGAGGGTGTCGAAGGGTGGGTCAGTAAATTTGCAGATGATACAAAGATAGGTGGAGTTGTGGACAGTGAGGAGGGCTGTTGTCGGCTGCAGAGGGACTTAGATATGATGCAGAGCTGGGCTGAGGAGTGGCAGATGGAGTTCAACCCTGCCAAGTGTGAAGTTGTCCATTTTGGAAGAACAAATAAGAATGCGGAATACAGGGTTAATGGTAGGGTTCTTGGTCAGGTGGAGGAACAGAGGGATCTTGGGGTCTATGTACATAGATCTTTGAAGGTTGCCACTCAGGTGGATAGAGTTTGTAAGAAGGCCTATGGAGTATTATCGTTCATTAGCAGAGGGATTGAATTCAAGAGTCGTGAGGTGATGTTGCAGCTGTACAGGACTTTGGTTAGGCCACATTTGGAGTACTGTGTGCAGTTCTGGTCGCCTCACTTTAGGAAAGATGTGGAAGCTTTGGAGAGGGTGCAGAGAAGATTTACCAGGATGTTGCCTGGAATGGAGAGTAGGTCATACGAGGATAGGTTGAGAGTTCTCGGCCTTTTCTCGTTGGAACGGCGAAGGATGAGGGGTGACTTGATAGAGGTTTATAAGATGATCAGAGGAATAGATAGAGTAGACAGTCAGAAACTTTTTCCCCGGGTACAACAGAGTGTTACAAGGGGACATAAATTTAAGGTGAAGGGTGGAAGGTATAGGGGAGATGTCAGGGGTGGGTTCTTCACCCAGAGAGTGGTGGGGGCATGGAATGCGCTGCCCGTGGGAGTGGTAGAGTCAGATTCATTGGCGTCCTTTAAGCGGCATTTGGATAGGTACATGGATGGGTGCTTAATCTAGGATAGAAGTTCGGCACAACATCGTGGGCCGAAGGGCCTGTTCTGTGCTGTATTGTTCTATGTTCTATGTTCTATGTTCTATTAAAAAAGGAACAGAATAGCTAAAATCCAATTGAACAGCAAAGCAAACAGGCTGAATGACAGCCATCTGTTATGACATTTTCAGGTCTTTTAGACTAATTTCTGTTTATCCACGTCCATCTACAAATAGATACTCCATATGTATACCTTGTCACACAGGTTTGGTGAAGGTGTAAATATCAGATCCTATGGTCATTGCGACTGATTCGTTGGGCTCCACTTTCATAGTTAATGAGATCACACTAAGTCTTTATTGTCAAGTCTATCCATTTCAAAGTAAAGATCGTGCCGGAGTTATGCTGAAAGGATTTTTGAATGTTGGAGAGAATAGATTATGCCACGTGCCAGTGAAGTTAGAAATAGGAAGGCAGTATAGTTAAAAACATGGCCAAAGAGCTGGTAGGGTAGGCAGCACTTGCAATATGTGGATCATTGGGATTCCCGGGTCAGTAGGATATAGACAGGAAGGACTGGATGCATCTGAACTGGCAGCAATCTCCGATATGTGGATCATTGGGAATCCTGGGTCAGTATGAAATACACAAGAAGGACGGGATGGACGTGAACTGGCAGCAATCTCCTGGCAGGCAGGTTTGTTATTGTCACTCAGGAGGGTTTAAACTAGTGTGGGGGGGGGTGGTGGTAGGGGGGGAGTACGTCCACAAGCACATGACTGAAGAGTAAGTGGCGACTAATCCCAGTACAGCTAAGACCAGCAACAAACTGGCAGTGTGGAGTGAACACAATGGGACTGGCAGTCGGAAGTATGCTGATTTTAATATGAGCAGTATGACAGGCAAGACAGATGAGCTTGGAGTTTGGAGTTTGAATGAGTATATATAACTATGATATAACTATTACAGAGATTTGGTTGAGAGAGGGAACAGAAAACTGTCAATCCAATGGGTCCAGAGAGAGTTGAAGAATGTGCATTGAGAGGTTGGAGACTGTTGTTTGAAGCATAATAATTATCCAGTAGTTTATTGGAATTGGACAGTGTGTGATGAAATGTTCATATAGAAGGGACAATGGAGGAAACAGAAATTGTCTGTTTGCAATATTTTCTGCTTTACTGACAGTCTTTTCTAATCTCCTAATACCAGAGAATAGACAACGAGAATTTACATCAGGGAAACACAAACCAAATATCAGGTCAGGATCTGATGGAGTTGGGCTGAAGTGTTTTTATTTCAATGGAAGAATTATTATGGTTAAGACCGATGAACTGACAGCCTGAATCCGTGCATTGGACTATAATGTTGCAGCTTTACAGAGACTTGGTTGAGAGAGGGAAAGGACTGGCCATTTAACATTCCAGGGTTGCATTGTTTTATGCGAGATGGAGAGAAAGGTAAAAGAGGTGGACGAGGTGTTTTAATAATCGGGAGAATGCTACATCTGTACTTGAAGAGGACATACAGGAGGGACTATCCACTGCAGCAATATGGTTAAAGCTCAAAAATAAGATGGCTGCAAGCACTGCGTTACTATAATCCCTCCAACAGCCACGGAGGGATTGAGGAACAGAAATGTACGTCGATTAAGGAAAGGTGTATTAAAAACAGAGTGGTCATAGTAAGTGACTTTAATATCTCCAATAATGACTGGGAGCCCCTTGGAGCAAGAGGCTTCGACGGGGCAGAATTTATTAACTGCAACAGTTTGTGGATTGTCCAACCAGAGGAAGCGCCATACTGGACCTCGTATCGGCTAATGAGCCTGGCAAGGTGACTGACCTTTCAGTGGGACATAATTTTAGAAACAGTAGTAACAGCTCCTTCAGATTTAAGATAGTTACGAACATGGATAAGTCAGGACATTGTGTGAAGCTACTGAATTGGCGGAAGGCAAATTACGTGAGCATCAGGCAGAGCTAGGCCGTCTCAATTGGGAGGAGCTGCTATCAGGCAAATCCACATTTTGTTTTTTTTATGGGGAAATCAAAATTTTGTATGTGGGATCTGCTTGTTAAATCCTGACAGCAAAATCATCTGGTGATCGTCCTCCCGCCTGCACGAATTTCAATCTATTTTGTTTGAACAGATATTTCAAGGCCACTGCACAACAGGCAACAGGAAGAGATAAAGGATGATTCTGCACTGTGTCCTTCGCAGAACCAGCTTGTCTCTCCAGGCACCTGATGTCTTTATTGTGCTGAAGTCTTCATAGTGGTTCAGAGAGCTTCAGAATTAGTAGAGCACTGAACGAAGCCGTTTAGCCAATTGTACAACGATGAGCTCTCCAACATCACAATTTGAAAACAGAGTGAACTGTGTGTGCGTGAGAGAGAGAAAAATTAACAGAGAAAAAGGAAGTGAAGAGAGATAAAAGGGATGGAGGGAAAATGGAGCGACAGAGTGAGTGAGAGCAAGGGGTGTCAGACGAGTATGAAGTTAGATCAGAAGACAGCATGAGGACAAACATACAGAAATTTTATTTAGAAATTCCCACAGACTGCAAGCCCTTTGTCTGGTGCCGTACCCTGTGAGCACTATGCTGTCATCCCAGATCATTTATCGCCAATAATTTCACAGAGCCGGGTTGCTGACGCTGAACAAGTTCCAAAATAACAATAGATTGGTTCCAGGGAGAAGGTGAATTAATTTAAAAATTCTGGGCCAACTAGACAATGTGTGAGTCAGGGCGAGAGAGTCTCAGTGAGGTGGATCACTGACTGGGGGGAAATCAGTACTTCAGCTGTGGGTCAAATAATGACCAATAAAGCTTGAATACCTCGTCCGTGGTTTTGTAATTCACATTTCAATTCATATAGCTCCACATCGTAAGTGAATTTTAACAGACTTGTCTCTTTGTATTTTTCATGTTTTGGTATGTGCTGAAACGCTTGTTTTTTGTCCCAGTATTTTGTGTTGAATAAACACATTTTATTGTTGTGGTTCTGTTCGCCAAGCTGGGAATTTATGTTGCAGACGTTTTGTCCCCTGTCTCAGTGATATCCTCAGTGCTTGGGAGCATCCTGTGAAGCGCGTCTGTGATCTTTCCTCTGGCATTTATAGTGGTTTGAATCTGCCGCTTCCGGTTGTCAGTTCCAGCTGTCCATTGCAGTGGTCGGTATATTGGGTCCAGGTCGATGTGCTTATTGTTTGAATCTGTGGATGAGTGCCATTCCTCTAGGAATTCGCTGGCTGTTCTCTGTTTGGCTTGACCTATAATAGTCGTGTTCTCCCAATCGAATTCATGTTGCTTGTTATCTGCGTGTGTGGCCACGAAGGATAGCTGGTCGTGTCGTTTCGTGGCGAGTTGGTGTTCATGGATGCGGATCGTTAGCTGTCTTCCTGTTTGTCCTATGTAGTGTTTTGTGCAGTCTTTCCATGGGGTTTTGTACACTACATTGGTTTTGCTCATGCTGGGTATCGGGTCCTTCGTCCTGGTGAGTTGTCTGAGAGTGGCTGTTGGTTTGTGTGCTGTTATGAGTCCTAGTGGTCGCAGTAGTCTGGCTGTCAGTTCAGAAATGTTTTTTTATGTGTGGTAGTGTGGCTAGTCCTTTGGGTTGCGGAATGTCCTCGTTCCGTTGTCTTTCCCCTAGGCATCTGTTGTTGAAATTGCACTGGATCATTAACGCCACACTCTCAGGAATCCGATTCACTAGAGAGGAAGAAAAGGGCAACCAACTCCCATTCCTAGACGTGATGGTACAGAGAACACCAAACGGAGAATTCACCACAAAGGTTTACAGGAAAGACACACACACAGACCAAGTCCTGAACTACGAAAGCAACCACCCCAACACACACAAAATAAGTTGCATCAAGACACTATTCAAAAGGGCCAGAATACACTGCAGTACACCAGAACTGCAAAAAGAGGAAGAGGAACACTTATACAAGGTATTCGCCAAAAACGGATGACCCCGCAATTTCATCAACAGATGTCTAAGGGAAAGACAATGGAACGACGACATGTCACGACTCAAAGGACTAGCCACACTACCATACATCAAGAGCATTTCCGAACTGACAGCCAGACTACTGCGAACACTCGGACTCATAACAGCACACAAACCAACAGCCACTCTCAGACAACAACTCACCAGAACGAAGGACCCGATAGCCAGCATGAGCAAAACCAATGTAGTGTACAAAACCCCATGCAAAGACTGCACAAAACACTACGTAGGACAAAGAGGAAGACAGCTAACGATCCGCATCCATGAACACCAACTAGCCATGAAACGACACGACCAGCTGTCCTGAGTAGCCACACACACAGATGACAAGCAACATGAATTCGACTGGGACAACACTACTATTATAGGACAAACCAAACAGAGAGCAGCCAGGGAATTCCAAGAGGCATGGCACTCATCCACAGATTCAATCAATAAGCACATCGACCTGCACCCAATATACCGACCACTGCAATGGACAGCTGGAACTGACAACCGGAAGCGACAGATTCAAACCACTATAAATGCCGAAGGAAACATCACAGAAGCGCTTCACAGGAGGCTCCAAAGCACTGAGAATGTCACCTGGAGAGGCGATGAAACGTCTGCAACACAAATTCCCAGCTCGGCGAACAGAAATACAACAATGAGCACCCGAGCTACAAATCTTCTCACAAACTTTAAACACATTTTATTACTGAGGAAGAAATAACCTGTTCTGATGGGACAGTCTTCGTCTGAACCGTGCTGGGACCAGAGTCCAAGTGAATCCTAACCAAGGATGTCGACAGAGCTTTAAACTGATTAGGAGTGTGTGTGTGTGCGCGCGCGGGTTAGGGGTTTCCTGAAAGGGTTTAATAAGAAAAGAGGAGGTAAGAGCACAGAGCTCAAGAGAGGTTATTAAAATCTTCAGCATAGACGCAAATAGAACAGAGTGTATGGGAAGTGTAAGCAATCAAACTTCAATCACACTGAACAAACAAATGGCAATAGAAGAGGGAACGTTAACACAAGATTGAAGGGTTATATCTGAATGCGAGCAGTATAAGGAATAGGGCATACGAGCTTGTGGCATAGATTGAAATTGGTAGGTATGACGCAATGGGCATTACAGAGAAGTGGCTGCAAGGGGATCAGGATATTCAAGGACATATATCGTATCGAAAAGATCGAGACAGTGGATTTACATTATTAATAAGAAATGAAATTTAATCAACAATAAGAAAGAAAGTAAGGTCAGATAGTGTGGAATCTGCATGGTAGAATTGAGGAACCACAAAGGTAAGACAACCACAGTTGGAGACTTGCACAGGCCTCCAAAGTGTAGTCAGGAGCTGGGGCACAAGATACACCAGGAGATAGAAAAGATCTGTAGGAAAGACATCGTTACAGGGATCATGGGGGATTTCAATATGCAAGTGGAATGGGAAACCAAGTTGGTAGTGAATCGCAAGAAAAGGAATTTGAGGAATATCTACGGGATGGCTTTTTGGAGCATCATGTGGTGGAGCCCACTCGGGAACAGATGACACTGGATTTAATGACGCAGGCTAGACAAGGGAGCTTAAGGTGAAGGAAAGCTTCAGAAGCATTGATCAGAACATGGTTGAATTTATTCTGAAATTTGAGAGAGAAGATAGAATCAGAGATAACAGTATTTCAGCTGAATAAAGGCAACTGGAGAGGCATAAGGGAGAAGCTGGGTAGAATTGACCTGGACAGGCGTCTAGCCGGAAAGACAGGGTAACAGCAATGGCTGGAGATTCCATGATAATTTAAAAGACACTGCAGAGATGCGTGCTGAGTAATAGAGGTATGGTACAGGGAGGATGAGGCAACCAGGGCTGACAAGGGAAGTCAGGGGTTGCATATAAGCAAAAGAGCAAGCAGAGTGAAGGGCAGTGGGGAACTGGAGAATTGAGGCCAACAGAAGACAAGAAAAAATAAATAAGGAGGGAGAACATTAAGTATGGGGCTAAGCTAACCAGTAATATAAAGGAAACTGCAAGAGATTCTTTAGATATATAAAATGCAAAAGAGACATAAATGTGAATATGGACCACTGGGAAATGATGCTGGAGAGACAGTAGTGGGAAGCAAAGGCATGGCTGAGGAATTTTGCATCAGTCTTCACGGTGGAATACACGAGTAATTACCCAAGAATTGAAGAGAGTGAGAGGGCAGTCCTAAATACAGTGGCCATCACCAAGAAGAACATGTTAGAAAACGGAATGGCCTGAATGTGGATAACTCACCTGGACCAGATGGACTACACCCCAGCCTTGTAAGGGAGATCGCTGAAGAGTTAGTACAAGTGAAAGTGGTAATCTTTCAGGAATGACTAAAATCAGGAAAGGGCCAAGTGGCTGTATAATTGCTAACATGACACCCGGTTTAATAAGGGAGTTAGGCAGAAGATGGAAAACTGCAGACTGATTTGCAGACTTGGTTGTGGGTAACATCATGGAATTAATCGTGAAGAATGGGATTTCTGAATACTTGGAGGTCTTTGGTAAAATAGGACAGAGTCAGCATGGTTTCATCAAGGGGAGGTCATGCCTGACAAACCTGCTAGAATACATTGAGGGAGTAATGTGCAGATTTGATGAAGGAGAACCAATAGATGTTATCCATCTGCACCTCAAGAGTCCTTTGACAAGGTGTCATGCATGAGGCTATTGAGAAAGATATGCGTCCATGGTGTTAGAGGCAAGGTGGAAGTTGAAGTTTGGCTGTCTGACAGAAAGCAGAGAGTGTGGATTAAAGTGTCCTTCTCAGGATGGCAGCCAGTGACAAGTGGTGTTCCACAAGACTCAGTTTTGGGACCACAACTTTTCACTTTGTGCATTCATTATCTATATGACAGAACTGAGGGCATTTGGGTTAAGCTTTCAAACTGTGCAAAGATAGATATAGGGACAGGTAGCATTGAAGAGGTGGTTTGGCTGCAGGAGGGTGCTCTGGCGCATCTCCTCAACTGCCCAAAACTCCGGCCTTGAGCTTCACCCTTCCAACTACAACAAGTTAGAACCTCTCTGGTGCATGCCTTCCATCCCACCAACCTCAGTATACAACGCATCATCCTCCGCCATTTCTGCCACCAACAGTCAGACCCCACCACCAGAGATATACTTCCCTCCCTACCCCTATCATCATACTGCTGAGACCATTCCCTCACAGCTCCCTCATCAGGTCCACGCAACCCCAACAAGCCACCTTCCACTCCCAGCACTTTCCCTTGCCACTACAACAGGTATGAAACCTGTGCCAACACCTCCCTCCACACCTCCACCCAAGGCCCCAAAGGATCCTTCCACATCAGTCAGATAGCATCCTGTGCATCCAAATACCTCTTCTAGTGTGTCCATTGCTCCTGGTCTCCACTACGTTGGCGAGACAAGACGTCAACTTGCAGAACAGTTCAGGGAACACTCTCAGACACACACACCCAACAACCCCCCTGACCTGTGGCTAAATACTTCAACTCCCCCTCCGATTCCGCCAAGGCTTTGCAGGTTTGTGGCCTCATCCACTGTCAAATTCTAGCCACCTGACGTCTGAAGGAAGAACGCATCATCTTCTGCCTTGGGACCCTTCCAACAAACGGTATCAAGGACAATCTTACCAGTTTCCTCATCTCCCCTCCACCTTATCCCAGATCAAACCCTCCAACTCAGAACCGCCCTCTTGAACTGTCCTAGCTGTCCATCTTCCTTCCCATCTAGCCACTCCACCTTCCACTCTGAACTATCACTATCACCACCCACCTTCATCTAGCTGTCACCTTCCAAGCGACCTTCCTCCCAGCACCAGCCCCTCCCATTTATCTCTCTGGCACCATGTTGCTGTCGGAACTTACCTACACTAACCCACTATCCTCCATATACCTATCCAATGCCAGCTTAAATACCCATAAAGAGGGAGAGTCCACTACTGCTACTGGCAGGGCATTCCATGAGCTTACGACTCGCTGAGTGAAGAACCTACCCCTAACATCAGTCCTATATCTACCACCCCTTAATTTAAAGCTATGCCCCCTTGTAATAGCTGACTCCATACGTGGAAAAAGGTTCTCACTGTCAACCCTATCCAACACCCTAATCATCTTGTACACCTCTATCAAGTCACCCCTCCTCCCTCACTTTCACCTCGTCTTTCTCTGACTCATGACTTCCTTTCCTCGGTATCTCTGTTTCCATTTCTGGGGATCGACAGGCCACTAATATCCAGTATTAACCAACCGACTGCCACTGCTACCTGGAGTATACACCCTCACAACCTGTTTCTTGCTAATACTCCATTCCATTCCACCAATTTTTCTGTCTCCACCGCATTGCTTCTAATGATGTCAATTTCCAAAATGTCCATCTTCTTCCTCAACTGAGAATATCCCAGCACTGTTTTCGAGAGGGCCCTCAACCAGGTCTTACCCACCTCTTGCATTTCTATTTTCACCGTCTCTCTACCTTCCTGCAACAGCGAGAGAATTCCTCTTGTCCTGGCCGACCATCCCACCTGCATTCACATGAAGTGGATTATCAGCCGCCATTTCCCCCACCTCCAGCAAGATGCCATCACCAGACACATATTTTCCTCCTCAAAATTGTCCACCTTCTGGAGGGACCAGGACACCCTGGTTCACTCTTTATTCACTCCCATTACCCCGCCCTCACCCCCACCACAGGTCCACTTCACTTGCCCCTGCCGAAAGTGTAACATGTTCGCACTTCTGTCCTCCTTTCTCACTATCCAAGGGCCCAACCACACCGTACCGATGAAGCAGCACCTTACCAACATTTTCCACAATTAGTCTACTCGATTCACTTCTCACAATGTGGTCTTCTCTACATTGGGGAAACTAACGGTAGCCTGGGTGACCGCTTCTCTGAACATCCAAAGTGTATCTATACAAATGGTCCTGAGCTTCCAGTTCCCTGCCAGTTTAATACCGCATCCTGTTCCCTGACCAATATCTCTATGTCAGGCTTGCTGCAGTGTTCCAGGAAAAGTCTATGCAAACTGACACGACAACACCTCATTTACCGTGTGAGGATCCTACAGCCCTTCAGACTCAAAATCAAGTTCAATAATTTTCGGCCCTGAACTCCACAATGTCCTCGCCCCCGACCAATAATACACCAGGCCTAGTTCTCACATCGCCTTCCATTACACACCCTCTATGTTTAGCCACTAACAATCTCCATTAACAGCTGTCCATCCCCTTCTTCATATCAACCAACATTTTCCTAGCTACCATCATTTCTGATGAAGGTTCACTGAACCCGAAACGTTAACTGTGATTTCTCTTCACAGATTCTGCCAGACCTACTGAGCTTTAAAACCAACTTCAGTTTTTGTTTCAACATTTTCATGGCACGTTTTCACAATCTAATACGTCATCAATATTTAGAGCCTTGTCAAACATAGGAACTTTGTAATTTCTCATTTAATATCAATAACGAATTACTCGAGATCCAAGTGAGACAGGGGCTTTGCTGTTATCGTTCAGATCAGACAATTTGTCACAGTTCAGAAAGAAAAAGAAATTGAAAGAGCTGGAGCAAAACTCAACAAATCTGGCAGAATTTGAGCAGAGTTGCATAGCATTAACCTTTGACTTTTCAGAAATGTCACATCATAATCAATATGTTAACTCTGTTTCTATCTGCAGATACTTCTTCATGTTTTTATTTCGTTTCTCCACCATTTTCAGTTTGTATCTCATGTTTGCATATCATTCTGTCTCATGTTTCTTGACTGGTCCATTTGCTGACCTTGGTTATATGTGGACACTGTGGTCCAATTACAGATGGTGTGTCTGTGACACGTGTATTAAGGCCGAAATCTGTTTCTTTTATAAGATTCAAAGAGAAAAAAAAACGTTTCTGAATATCCTGGAAATCTCAGAAAACCACTTTGTTTTAAAAAACTTTTCATTGCAACTGAACTTCATGACACAATACGAATCGATTTTTGTTGATGGAACAGTCTGTCCTTTATTGAACAAGCTTGTCTCACCCCCCCCTCCATAGGCTTTAAATACATATCACAGAATTATTAAAGCAAAGGTTGCGGAAACTCAACCCATTGTCTCTTCCAGCTTAGAATGAGCTGTCTCTCTTATTGTTATTCTGTATACTGGCAACCGAAAGCATTCTATTCATGTGACATGGTAATTGCTCTACCCAGGACCATAAGAAACTACAGACGGTTGTGTGCACAGCACAGACCATCACGGAAGACAACCTTCCATCCATTTATACTTCTTATTGTCACCGAAAGGCTGATAACATGAAAAAAACTCACTGTGACACTCTCTGATCTTATCTGACACTCTCTGAGACACACCGAGACACTCTCTGAAACCCACTGTGACACTCTCTAACAGACTGTGAAACTCTCTGACACACTCTGCAGCACAATGTGACACACTCTGACAGACTGTGAAACACTGTGACACACTCTGACCCTCTCTGACACTGACTGTGACACTCTCTGACTCTCCCTGACACTCTCTGAGGCACAGCACGACATCTGTGACCCTCTCTGACAGATTTTGACAAACTGTGACACTCTCTGACTCTCTCTGACTCACTCCGAAATATACTGACACCTTCTCTGACAGATTGTGACACACTGTGACACTCTCAGAGACAGACTGTGACACGTTCCGACTCTCTCTGACTCTCTGAAACACGCTGAGACTCTCTCTTAGACACACTGTGACTCTCTCTGACACTCTTGAACACACTGTGACACTCTCTGATACTCTCTGTGGCACACAGTGACACTCTCAAAAACAGACTGTGACTCTCTCTGACTCTCTGAGACACACTGTGACACTCACTGAGACTCACTGAGACTCACTGTGACACTCTCTGACAGACTGTGACTCTATGACTCTCACTGAGACTCTCTTAGACACACTGTGACACTCGCTGAATCTCTCTGACACTTTGAGATACATTGTGACACTCTCTGGTCCTATCTGGAACTCTCTGAAACACATGGTGACACTCTCTGACTCTCTCTGAAACACAGTGTGACACTCCCTGACGCACTCTGAGACACCCTGTGACTCGATCTGACTCTCTCTGAAACACACTGTGACTCGCTCTGACAGACTCTGACACACTGTGTCACTCTCTGACACTTTCTGAGACACACTGTTACACTTTCTGACTCTCTCTGACTCTCTGGGACACACAGTGACACTCTCTGAGACCGACTGTGTGTCTCTCTCTCTCACTCTCTCTCTGACACTCTCTGAGGCACAGCACGACACACTGTGACACTCGCTGACTTTCTCTGACACGCTCTTAGGCACACTGTGATACTCTCTGATTCTCTCTGACCCTCTCTGAGACACACTGTGACACTCTCTGACTCTCTCTGACACTGTGAGACGCACTGTGACACTCTCTGATCCTAGCTGACACTCTCTGAAACACATTGTGACACTCTCTGATTCTCTCTGAAAGACACTGTGACACTCTCTGACTCACTCTGACTCTCTCTGAAACACACCGTGACACTCTCTGATCCTATCTGACTCTCTGAAACACACTGTGACACTCTCTAACAGACTGTTACACACTCTGACCCACTCTGAGGCACACTGTGACTCGCTCTGACAGACTGTGACACACTGTATCACTCTATGACACTTTCTGAGACACACTGTTACACTTTCCGACTCTCTCTGACTCTCTGAGACACTGTGACACTCTCTGAGACACACAGTGACACTCTCTGACCCTCTCTGAGACCGACTGTGCCTCTCTCTCTCTCTGTCTCTCTCTCTCTCTGATACTCTCTGAGGCACAGCATGACACTCTCTGACATGCTCTTAGGCACACTGTGATACTCTCTGACTCTCTCTGACCCTCTCTGAGACACATTGTGACTCTTTCTGAGTTATTCTGTCTTTCTCTGAAACACACCATGACACTCTCTCACAGACTGTGTCCCTCTCTGAGACAAATGCTGACCCTCTCTGACACTCTCTGAGACAAAGTACGACTCACTGTGACACTCTCTGATTCTCTCTGACAAACTCTGAAATACATGTAACCATTTCTGACGGACTGTGACACTGTGTGACACTCTCTGAAACACACTGTGACACTCTCTGAGACACACTATAACACTCTATAAGACACACTGTGACACTCTCTGAGACACATTATGACACACTGTGACATTCTCTGACTATCTCTGACTCTCCGAGGCACATTGTGACAATCTCTGACCCTCTCTGAGACAGACTGTGACCCTTTCTGAATGAATGTGACATTCTCTGACAGACGGTTACAGCTGGAGTGAACAAGGTCGGGAACGGGACTGAGGTGTTAGTGGGGGAGCACTTTGGAAAGTTACCACAATTGTATTAGTTTGAAAATAGCGATGGAAAGGGACAGGCCTGGTCCACAAGTTCAAGTTATTCAATGGAGCAAGATAGTATTAGACAGGACTTTTTAAAGTAGATCTGGGGAGGATATTTACAGGTAAAGGGAAGTCTGGCAAGTAGGAATATCTTAAAACCGAGATAAAAGGAGCGTTCAGCGCCAGCGTGTTCCTGTTATTGTGCAGCTCAATGCTGACTGAATTAGGAAACACTGGCTGAGTTTCGAGGCTGTGGTCAAGAAAAAAGGGGTCACATGTCAGATATAACTGGCTGACTCAAGGGAATCCCTTCAGGAGCATCCGGTCTGTTGGAATACACTTAGGATGGAAATCAGGAATGTAAAAAGGGGACACGAGATAGCTTTGGCAGAGAAAGTTAAAGAGAATCAAAAGAGACTCTACAAGGGTATTAAGGGCAAAAGAAGAGCTCGGGACAAATCCGGTCTCCTTAATGATCAATGAAGGCAACGATGTGTGAAACTACAAGATCCAAAACAAATATTTCATTTTGGAACTTACTTTGGATAAAGACTGGGGCGCTCAGGGAACTAAACAGTGTTTGGCCCGACTACTATTCGAATACTGTGTGCAATTCTGTTCTCAATGCCACAGGAAGGATGTCGTGAAACATGAAAGGGTTCAGAAAAAATGAACAAGGATGTTGCCAGGATTGGAGGGTTTGCGCGTTAGGGAAATGCTGAATAAGCTGGGGCTGTTTTCACTTGAATATGGGAAGCTGAGAAGTTAATAGATAAAGGTGTTTAAAATCATGATGATCATCGATCGGGTCAATAGACAAGGTTTTTCCCCAGGAGCTGAAAATCTGCATGAATTCATGTAAAACTCCGTTATCTCAATTTTTAGCTTAGAATCAATCTAAACATCATGGCATAGTCAGAGAACACAGGGGGCCAACACTTTCAACATTTTGTTTTGCTATCACCATTGTTCACAGCTCACCTGAGAATGCAACTTTTTTTTAAAAAAAGGTTTTGGGATTTACACATGAAAGAAGTGAAACTATCATGGTATTCTAACAGATGAAAGGCTTAACAGAGAATCAATTTTTCCATGTATAATTTCAGTTACATCATACTGTAAATTTTTGCTCTAAATTCTGTGTTATGATCGAGCCCTCCACTATCACCTGATGAAGGAGCGATGCTCCAAAAGCTAGTGTGCTTCCAATTAAACCCGTTGGACTATAACCTGGTGCTATGTGATTTCTAACTTTGTACACCCCAGTCGCACACCGACATCTCCAAATCAGTACTGTTCTTTGTTCTGTGTTCTATGGAAGTGCTCAATAATACTTGGACATTAAGAAGATTTGAGACTTGGAGCAGGTCAGCCTTGATCTTAGTGAAGGGCAAGGCAGGCTTGGGATGTGAATGCCTTGCCCCTGTTCCTGATGCTCTCCCCTTCTGTTATTGGAAAGTTCGTATGTGTTATTTTCCTGGAAGGTCTTTTATGGAATGTTGCAATCAGGGAGACCCGTGGAATTTGTGAGCCATCACTGGGTGAGATTTGGGGGCTGTATTCACAGTGAATCTGGGTCTACAATATGATCAACAAATGAAGCACAAGATACAGAGAGGGGAAGTTTTGTAAAGAGAAATGAGCAACCTCTTCCATATCCAGCCTGGATCTTCCAATTACATTTTCGAAACCTCCCAAACCGAGTGGGACAGTCTCCAGGGACCGAACTGACTCCTCTATTTCTGTGCACCATGCTATAACAATAAGTGGACTCTAACTGCTCCTGTCTAAAAGGTTAGAGGGGTTGAATGGAACACAGAAACATGGGACTGAGGAGCAGGAGTGGATCATTAGAGAATTTGAGCCTTCTCCACCAGGCATTAAGATTGTGGCTGATCAGATTGTGGTCTCAGCCTCATCGTCCTGTCTGTGTCCCATTATCTGTGACTCACTTTTCTGTCAAATCTTTTGCTAACTCAGCTGTGAATACTTGTAATCAGAGAGGCACCACAAACTTCCGGGGAAGAGAATTCCCATTCGAATGACCCTTTTAGAATTCTTCCTCATCCCGCTGTGAGAATAAGAGAATCATACAGCGTGGAAAAAGATCCTTTTGTCCAATTTGTCCATGCCGATCAGGCATCTTAATCAGATCTCGTCCCACTTGGCAGCATTTGGCCCACATCACATGATCCATTCCCATTTATGTAACTATCCAGTTACATTTTAAACGTGTAATTGTACCCGCTTTCACTACTTTCTCTGGCAGTACACCCACCAGCCTCTGTATGAAAAGGTTTCCCCTCAGGTCCCTTCTCAGTCTTTGCCCTGTCACCTTCACCCTATGCTGTCTAGTTCTGGACGCCCCTACTCTGGGAAAAAAGATCTTGACCAATCAGACTATCCATGCCCCTCAGGACTTTATTAAACCTCTGTCATGTCACCATTCAGTCTCTGACAGTCCAGGGGAAAAAGCCTCATCCTGTTCATCATCTCCCTGTAGCTCAAACCCTCAGGTTCCAGATAATCTTTGCAAATCTTTTCTGCACCCTTTCAAGCTTAACAACACCCATCCTTTAAGTGAGTCAACTGATATGTACGCAGTTTTATTAAAGTGGCCTCACCTCCGTCCTGTCCAAGCAGCTCACGCTACCCCGACTCCAATTCTCAATGTTCTGACCGATTAAGACAAGCATGTCAACCACGTTCCTCACTACTCTACCGACCTAAACTCCACTTTCAAGGAACTATGAATCTTCACCCATAGTTCTCTTTGTTAAGCAACATTTCCCAGGGCACTACCCCGCTTTAACTTACCGAAATGTCAAACCTCACCAATATCTAAATTAAACTCCATCTGCCAGTCCTTGGGTCATTGTTGGTCAAGGATCCCGTTATAATCTGAGATAATCTTCTTCACTGTCCACTGAACCAATTCGGTGATGTTATCTGTAAACTTACTAACCATGCCTCCGATAATCACATCAAAGTTGTTTATATCCGTGATGAAAAGCAGTGAGCTCAGCACTGATTCTTTCAGCACACCGCTGGCCACAGGAATTCAGTTTGGAAAACAATCCATTACCTTCAATCCAATTTTGTATCCAATTGGTTAGCTTTTACTAGATTACATATAATCTAATTTTAGTAATCTGTCTACGATGGGGAACCTTATTATATGCCTTGCTGAAATTTATGTAAAAATTGTACACCACAGTGTATTCTTCAATCTTCTTTGTCATCTCTTTATAATACTCAATCACATTAATTAGACATGATTTCACAAATCCATATTGACCATCCCTAATCATTCCTTGTCTTTCTAAATAAATGCAAATTCTATCCCTCAGAATCCCCTCCAAGGAACTCCTCGTCTCTGACCTTGGCTGATTGAGTCGATAATTCCCTGTGTTGTTTTGGCTCACTTCTCCCTTTTCTGGCCCCACTCCTCCACTGCCCACAAAAAATAATTATAACTATGTTGGTGATATGGCCAAAGATATAGTTCTCAGAGTGTGTCAGGGTCAGTGTTCGGAACAAGTCAGGCAGATTTCTTTAATCTACTAAAACAACATGTCTATGACCAAAACAAACTATGATGGAAAGTGGAATGACCAGAGGATATTGCAAATATGTACAGTGATATTTCCCTTTGAAAAATACTGAGAAACACACACACACACACACACACACACACACAAAGACACACACACAGACACACATGCACACACAGACAGACAGACAGACAGACACACACACACATACACACACACACACACACACACACACACACACACACACACACACACACGTATTGTCGATAACAAACTGAAAAGCAAAATATCTGCAAAGTTAACTTGAAAGAACATTGTCCAAATATGATTCGAACTTATGACCTAAGGAAAAATGAGAGTTTGACCCAAATACTGTTCTATGTGTAGAGTCATCAAGTCCTAGATCATGGAGAGAGGCAGAGAGGCCCTTTGGCTCAAACTCGTCCATGCTGACCCAAATATCCAACCACACTAACCTCATTTCCCAGCACTTGGCCAATAGCATTCTCGTCCTTTCCTGTCCATGTACTTGCCCAAATGCCATTTACGTATCCTTAATATAAATGCATTAACCACTTCTGTTGACAGCTCATTCCCTTTGTGTGCCACTCTCTGTGTAAAACAGTTTCCATCAGTTTCCCTTTTATTCTTTCCCCTCTGACCTTAAACTGATGCTCTCCCCTCCTTGATTCCCCAACTCTACGAAAAATTTGTTGGGTCCATTCACCCTATCCATGTAAACTTCTATAGGCCCCTCTCCTGTACTCTAAAGAAAAAAAGTCCTCGCTTGTCCAACCTCTCCCATTAATTCATACTGTTGAGTCCTGGCAACATTTTTATAAATTCCGTCTGCACACATTCCAAATTAAAAACATCCTTCCGATCGCAATGTGACTAAAACTGAACACAACACTACAAGTGCAGCCTCACCAACATCCTGTATGACTATAACATAACTTCCCAACTGCATTCCTCCATGTCCTGACCGATGCTTGCTAGTGTGGCAAAAGCCTACTTCACTACCATATCTAACTATGACCCCACTTTCAGAGAACGGTGGACCTAAACTCCATGGTCCCTCTGCTCAACTACACTCCTTAAGGTCCTACCAATCAACATGAAACTCCTACCTTGATCTAACGTTGCCAAAATATTCCTCGGCCCACTTCTCCAGTTTGATCAACGTCCTGCTGCAATTTCTGATATACTTCCTCATTGTCCACGATACCACCTATCTTAGTGTCATCTTCAAGTTTCCTAGCCATGCCTTGTACATTCACAAGAATATCATTGATACAGATAACAAATAGCAACGGGCCCAGCAGCGACCCCTGAGGCACTTCATGTGTCACAGGCCTCCAGTCCGAGAGAACCCTTCCACTATTACCCTCTGCTTACTACCATGAAGCCAATTGTATATCTAATTTGCCAGGTCCCTCTGGATTCCATGCGATTCTAACCTTCCAGACCAGCCTATCAATGGCAACCTTGTCAAAGGCCTTACTGAAAACCACACACTCTATCGCCCTACCCTCATCAACATTCCTGGTCACTTCATCAATGAACTCAAACAAATTTGAGAGGCATGATCTCCCACTCACAAAGCCATGTGATCTTTCCAGTATAAAAACAACTATTAATAATAATTATTAAAATTAATAATATCAAACTAATAAGATATAAAACTAATATCAAACTAATAATAAGATGACACTTTCAGTGGAGAATAAATTAACCATGGTATGTGATATTCGAACGTGCATCATGGGTGAAGGGCAGAATAGATTTTGTACCTGTGTCATTGAACTGTGTTGAAAAAAAGCAAGGGTGACATGGTAGTTCAGTGGCTAGTACTGCTGCCTCATAATGTCATGGATCCGGGTTTGGTTCCAGCTTCGGGTGACGCTCTGTATGGAGTTTGCACATTCTCACTGTGTTTGTGTGTGTTTCCTCTGGGTGCTCCATTTTCCTTACACAATCCAAAGATCTATAGGTCAGGTGAATTGGCCATGCTAAGTTACCTATCGTGTTATGTGCATTCGTCAGGGGTAAATATAGGGTGGAGAAATGGAACTGTTTGGGTGACTGTTTGGAGGGTTAGTGTGGTCTTGTTGTGCCAGACGGTCTGTTTCCATACTGTAGGGAATCTGTCAAAAAAACTATTTCTAAACAAACCTTATATTTCCAAATGCATGCATATCGCACACCTCAGAGTCTTCTCAAGCAACTTTCGTACCATAGATATTAGACTTCCTGGTCTATCGATCCCAGATTTTTCTTTGCTTCCCTTTCTGAATAATGGCACAACATTTGCTAATCTCCAATATTCTGGAACCTAACCTGTTGCTAACGATGATGCAAAAATATCAACCAGGGTCCCCGTAGTTTCTTCTGTAGCCTCTTGCAGTGTTCTTGGATGCATCTGTTTACAACCAGGAGATTTATCCACCTTCATACAGTCTAACGCATCCAACACACCTTCTCCTGTGATATTGACTCACCCCAAGATAACACTACGACTTTTGTCAGCCTCCCAAGGTTCATGTATTACTCCACGGTAAAGACAGAGGAGAAATATTCATTGAGAATCTCGCAAATCTTCAGGACATGCACGTCCATTTTGGACTTTGAGGGGTCATATTCTCATTTAGCTATTCTTTTGACTTTAATATATTTAATGAACCTCTTTGGATTCACACTAATCTTATCAGCCAAAGCTATTTTGTGCCCCCTTTTCACCCTCCTGATTTCCTTTTTCAGTAAACTACTGTACCCCGTGTACACCTCCAGGTATTCCCTCGATCCCAGCTGCTTGGACCTGAGCCACGCCTCCTTTTTGCTGGTCAAAGCCTCAATATCTCCTGACATCCGAGGTTCCCTCTTCCTACCAACCTTGCCTTTTACCCTCACAGTAACACATAGACCTTGAACTGTCGACATTTCACTTTTAAAGTCCTCCCACTTGCAGGAGGTCCCTTCGCCTGCAAAGAAACTCCTCCAACCAACCACTACAAGCTCCTGTCTCATTCCATCAAAATTCGCCTTGCCCCAAGTTTGAACTTGAACATGTGGACCAAATTTATCCTTCTGCATAACTATTTAAAAATTAATGGAACTATTTTCGCGGGTCCCAGAGGGCTCCCCCACTATCACCTCAGACACCTGTCCTGCCCTAGATCTTAGAGTAGGTCACGCTTCGTCCCTTCCCGATTTGCACTCTCCACTTACTGCTTGAGGAAACTATTCTGAACACACTTAATAAATTCACCCCATCTTAGTCCTTAATTCTATGTCATTCCCAGTCTATGTTAGGAAAATTAAAATCTCCTACTAATGCAATCCTATTGGCCCTGTGCGTCTCCCCAGTCTGTCTACATATTTTTGTTCCACTAATTCCTCGTTTATTATTTGGGGGCCTATAGTACAATCTAAATCCTATCACCATTCCCTTCTTATTTATTAGCTCCCCAGACAAATCCTCACAGGATGATTCATCAGTTATTTTATCTCTGATTACTGCTGTGTTACTCGCCTGAATCAAAAATGAAACTCTCTGTCCCCTCTTTCCACCATCTCTGTCCCGTATAAAGCACCTGTCCCCTGGTACTTTAAGCTGTCAGTGCTGTCCCTCCCTTATCCATGTTTCAGTAATGGCTATAATGTCCCAGTCTCACGCAGCGATCCATGTCCACAGTTCATCAGCCTTACCTGTCAGCCATCTTGCATTGAAACAGTTGCGATTTAATCCAACAGACATTCCTTGCTCCCTGTCGTTGTCTAGCCTGACCTGTCTCTTCATTTTACTGTTTCTGATTACTGTATCTCCTTCCAGCCTCGCACTTGCCTTCCTGCTGTTGAGGATCTCACCACTCCCCAACCCCAGCCAATCTCGTTGAAACCCTCCCTTGCAGCAGTTGCAAACCTGCCTGCCAGGATACTGGTCCCCTTCCAGCTCAGGTACAACTTGTCCTTCCTGAACACGCCACCTTGCCCCACAAAAGATCCCAGTAATCCAAAAATGTCTGCCCCCTGCACCAATTCTTTAGCCACCCCTTCATCTGCCATATCCTCCTATTCTTACCCTCACTAGCACGGAGAACTGGAAGTAAACTGGATATTACCGTGCATTTTATCCATTTCCGTAGCTCTCCACAATCACTCTGTAGGATGTCATCACTATTTCTACCTGTGTCATTCTGTCCTTTGTACCAATGTGCACAATGACTTCTGGCTGCTTCCCGCTCCCACCACCCTCCCCCTACTCCCGGTGAGAACGTTCTGCAGCCACTCTGAGACATCCTGGACCCTGGGCATGTGGGAGGCTACACACCATTCCGGATTCCCATTTGCTGCCACAGAATCTCCTGTCTGTTCACTATCGAGTCGAATAATTACTTCTGTTGTTATTCTACTTGCACAGCCTTCTGACAATGGTATTTCTTCATGAAACAGTTGAATTTGGCTGAATTGTTTTGCTTCAGGTAATGGGGAGATTCCAATGAATCCTCATCAGGAATCCTCCATTAGTGGGAAAGACGACTGGGCTTTTTTTCACTCCCACACATTGCTGTGATGAGCGATTGGGAAGCAGAAAGAGAGCAATAGAATGTTTCTCCACAGATAGGCTATATTTTCCATCTGTAAGTTAAATCAGTAACGTTTCCAGTCCCACACTGGACTCTGTGAGCTCTTCTTGAACATTGTCCGAACTATATGACTCCATAACATTCTCGACTCCAGGTCAGTGTGTTATTGCAGAATCAATTCATTCACAATAAATGGTCCTACTTGTTTTGAAGATGTATTACTATGTGCTTGTATAATGTAAAAATAAGCGTTTCATGTCTTCACAAAGTCTGTGTTAAAATGAATATTCTTAAACATGTACAGTAATTGCTGGAAAAGCTCAGCTTGTCCGTCAGAATATGTGGGAAGAGAATTCACAGTTCAATTTTACTGTCCAATGACCTTTCCTTTGAAACTGACTTATTCTTAAATTATTTCCCCAGTTTTATTCTCCCACACCATAAGAAATATCCATCCAGTATTCACCAACTACACTCTTCTCCAGATCTTATATGGTCAATAAACCATCCCTCATTCTCAGGCCTAACTGTTAATTCTTCAGAACGTAATGTCTTCATCCCAAGAATGCATAAAGAGAAACATCTTTGAGACATTTCGAAAGCAATTTTTATTTCAGTTTAGGCAGTTATAACTACACATTATACAACAGATGTAATCTCAGCAATGCCCTGTACTGATGCAAAAAACATCACTAAGATCATACCCAACACCCCTTGCACGAAACAGGATCATGACATTTACCTTCCAAATCACTTGCTACATCTTCAGGTTAATTTGATATGATTCATGTACTACGACCCACAAATCTCTCTGTAACACTGAGTTCTGCATTCTCCTTGCAGTTAAATAAATTTCTGCTGTTTCGTCTTTTCCACAAAACAGAAAATTTCCATCACATATATATTGTACTGTTTTTGTTTTCTGCTGAAGCTTTGATCACAGCCATCCTCTGTCTTTATGCCATTGCTTATTCTGCCTTCCCCTGTCCGTATCCCATTGTAGATGCTCGGCCCTCCCCCTGACTGTATCCCATTGCTGATGCTCTACCCTCCACTGTCTGTATCCCATTGCTGATGCTCTGCCCTCCCCTGTCTGTATCCCATTGCAGATGCTCTGCCCTCCCACTGTCTGTATCCCATTGCAGATGCTCTGCCTCCCCCCGTCTGTATCCCATTGCTGATGCTCTGCCCTCCCCTGTCTGTATCCCATTGCAGATGCTCGGCCCTCCCCCTGTCGTATCACATTGCTGATGCTCTGCCTCCCCGCGTCTGTATCCCATTGCTGATGCTCTGCCCTCCCCTGTCTGTATCCTATTGCAGATGCTCGGCCCTGCCCCTGTCGTATCACATTGCTAATGCTCTGCCTCCCCGCGTCTGTGTCCCATTGCTGATGCTCTGCCTCCCCCCGTCTGTATCCCATTGCTGATGCTCTGCCCTCCCCTGTCTGTATCCCATTGCAGACGCTCGGCCCTCCCTCTGTCAGTATCACATTGCAGATGCTCTGCCCTCCCCTGTCTGTATCCCATTGCAGACGCTCTCACCTTCCCCGTCTGTATCCCATTACAGACGCACTGCCTTCAGCTGTCTGTATCGCATTGTAGATGCTCTCCCCTCCCCTGTCTGGATCCCATTGCAGACGCTCTTCTCTCCCCCTGTCTGTATCCCATTGCAGACGCTCTGCTCTTCCCCCGTCTGGATCCCAATGCAGGTGCTCTGCCCACCACATCTGTATCCCACTGCAAACGTTATGCCACCCCTGCCTATATCCCACTGCAGAAGCTCTGACCTCACCCATCAGTATCCCATTACAGGCACTCTTCCCTCCCCCTGTCTGTATCCCATTGCAGACGCTCTTCCCTCCCCCGACTGTATCCCATTTCAGACGCTCTGCCCCTGCCCTGTCTCTATCCCATTGCAGACGGTCCGACCTCCCCTGTCTATATCCCATTGCAGACGCTCTCCCCTCCCCCTGTCTGTATCCCATTGCAGACGCTCTCCCCTCCCCCTGTCTGTATCCCATTGCAGACACTCTACCCTTCCCCTGTCTGTATCCCATTGCAGACGCTCTCCCCTCCCCCTGTCTGTATCCCATTGCAGACGCTCTTCCCTTCCCCTGTCTGTATCCCATTGCAGACGGTCCGACCTCCCCTGTCTGTATCCCATTGCAGACGCTCTCCCTTCCCCGTCTGTATCCCATTGCAGACGCTCTACCCTTCCCCTGTCTGTCTTCCATAGCACACGCTCTTCCCTCCCCCTGTCTGTATCCCATTGCAGAGGTGCATATCTCCCCCAGTCCGTCTCCCATTGCAGACACACTGCCCTTCCTTGTCTGTATCCCATTGTAGACGCACTGCCCTCACTCTGCCCTCCGCTGTCTGTATCCCATTGCAGACAGTCTTCCCTCCACTGTCTGTATCCCATTGCAGACGCTCTGCCCTCTCCCCGTCTGTCTCCAATTGCAGGTGATCTGTCCTTCCACTGTCTGCATTCCCTTGCAGACGCTCTACCCTCCCCCTGTCTGTATCCCATTGCAGACCCCTGTCTCCATTTGACATCTTATTGAATGACTAGCCTGGTGCATGAGCAAATTGAGCTCCATCTCCTTCATCCGGTTCATTAGAATGGATTGTAATTTGTTGATGACCTCATACGGATCCCTGAAGAATTCCACTCGTTACAGCTTTCCAAACACAAAATGAGGAATGATCTATACTCTGCATTTCCTGACAGCTACCTAGGGCTCACCCTCTTCTGCATAACAGCCTGGGATGGTTATAGGGCGTCCCCCTGTGCGGTAATTTACTGAATACTTCATTCTGTTTGGTGGGGTCTGTTTGGTGCAGCCCATTTTGCCGCAGACGCATTTAGGCACAGAACTATTTCAGCGCAGCTCATATTTATTCCTTTTCAGGCTTAGGTAAAAGCATTAATCAAAGCAATAAAAATAAAAATAATGTTTATTGCCTTTAGTAAAAATGTTAAAAAGACACCTGAGTAAGTATAACATTGACTCAGAGTTTTATTTCAGAGCTAAAATGATAATCGGTCTTGCATTTATTCACATTGAAAACATTCATGAAGCTATTGAACATTTGACTGATACGCTTCCAGATGAACTGCAACCGCTGCTGGACTGGTTCGAGGATAACTATGGAGGTAGAAGATTACGCAGTGGAAATGGTCGGCGTCCACGGCTTTTTCCAGTTGGAATGTGGAATTTATATGAAAGAACTTTAAACAATGAGAACAAAACAGACAATAATGCAGAAGCTGCCCACAGGAGATGACAATGCGAACATGATGTGGAACATCCAGTTATTTGGAAATATATTGACAGTTCACCAAAGGTTCAGAGAGGAAGGGACATTTACTATGAGCATTTGATAGCAGGGCACGATAGTCCGTTGAAATTAAAGAAGCAGATGCTAGAATACAAACACTCGTAAGAAGATTTCGTGAGAGAAATGATGTCGAGTATTTACGAGGATTGCCCATAATTTTGAATGAACGTCATGTTTTAAATTTTTCGGAATGAACTTATATCATTTACTTTTTTTCTTTTTAACATTTTTACTGAAGAGAAGAAACATTATTTTTATTTTTAGTCTTTCATTAATGCTGTTAACTAAGCCTGAAAAGTGAGAGAGATTAGATTGGAACTGCCAGCGAGTTTCAATTGAGAATTGCTCTTTACTGAACATTGATACTTACTTGGTTGGTGGGACGTCGATGTTTCACAATCTCCACACAAGGTGTCCTGGTCCTCTCTGGCTTTTTGAAGGATCCTCCCCATATGTCGAGGTAGACAGTGAGGGAACGGATATCGGGCACTCTACTTCGTTACAGCATCTGTAAGCCGCCCTCTCTCTCTCTCTCGCCTCCCTATCCCTCTCTTTCACCCCTCCCTCTCTCTCTCACCCACTCTCTCTCTCGCCCCCTTCACTCTCTCGTCCCCCTCCCTCTCTCTCTCGTCCCCCTCCCTCTCTCACTCGTCCCCCTCCCTCTCTCACTCGTCACCTCCCTCTCTCTCTTCCGCCCCCTCCCTCTTTCTCTCCCGCCCCCTCCCTCTCTCGTTCCCGCCCCCCTCTCTCTCCCGGCCCCTCCCTCTCTCTCTCACCCACTCTCTCTCTCGCCCCCTTCACTCTCTCGTCCCCCTCCCTCTCTCTCTCGTCCCCCTCCCTCTCTCACTCGTCCCCCTCCCTCTCTCTCTCGTCACCTCCCTCTCTCTCTCCCGCCCCCTCCCTCTCTCTCTCGCCCCCTCCCTCTCTCTCTCGCCCCCCTCCCTCTCTCTCACCCCATCCCTCTCTCTCACACCCTCTCCCTCTCTCTCACCCCCCTATCACCCTCCCTCTCTCTCCCTCTCCCGCCCACCTCTCTCTCTCGCCCCCTGCCTCTCTCTGTATCACCCCACCCTCTCTCGCCCCGCACCCCCCTCTCTCTCGCCCCTCCCTCTCTCTCTCTCACCCACCCACCTGTCTCTCATGCCCGCCGCCTCTCTCTCTAACCCTTCTCCCTTTCTCTCTCGCACGTCCCTCTCTACCTCGCTCCCCTCCCTCTCTCTTACCTCCTCCTTCTCTCTCTTGCTCCCCCCTCTCTGTCGCCCGCCCTCCCTCTCGCTCTCGCTGCTCCCTCTCTCTCTCTCAACCACCCACCTCTCTCTCTCTTGCCCATCCCCTCTCTCTCTCTCTCATGCCTCTTCCTTTCTCTCTCGCCCCTCTCTCTCACCTCCACTTAGTGGAGCTGCTGGGGATGGTTTGCAGAAGGTTGTGCTGTGAGCTGCCTCAGATATCCCGGAAAACCTGATGATTTGGTGACGCAACTCTGAATGGAACATGGGTACTGTAGTTACAGCATCTGGGTCTGCAACATGAACAACAAATGGAGCAGAGGCTACAGAGAGGGGAAGCTCTGAAACCACAGACTGAGTGTATGTGGGGAAAGGGACATGCCGTATTTGCCTGTGCCTTAGTCTGGACAAGTACACATTCTCACTCTCCCCGTTACATACACTGATGCACACTCTCCCTATCTGCCCCTCACACACATTCACACTGCCCCTCTCTCACGATCCACACATGCACTCCACTCTGTCACACACACGGATGAACACAGACCCGCTCTCTCTCTCCCTCCCCCGCACACACGCACAATCCACCTCACTCTCTCTCACATACAGAATGGGTGTCTCTCACTCCCCTTCACGCAGACACGCCCTCTCTGTCGCACATACACATGCGTGCTACTCCTACTTTGTAAATAAAACCAGTCTGACTCCAGGGCAAGACACAGACAGAGTCCAAACAAGGCCTCAAGCTTAGAATACAATATCTGACCGCAACTGTTACTTCATTTACATCGATAGTACCTGAAGGTGTCTCCAGGCAGTGACTTGAAATAAATTCTGTGATTTGCATTTTAATCAATCAAAGCCGCCTCTCCATTCTGACTGATTAAGTACTTAAGAGCCATCTTAGGTGTGTACAATTCATGTGCATGACTTGTACAACCCTTTGATCTTGGATAAAGATGGCTGGAAGTGAAGACTTTATGGTGGAACCGTTGATGAACAGTGGAAGGCTTTCAAAACAATTTTTCAACGTTCTCAGCAACAGCATATAATGGTGAAAAGGAAGGACTATAGGAAAAGGGTAATCTGCCATGAATGTCTCAGGAAATAAGGGAGGCTATCAAATTAAAATAAATGGCATAAATAATGGCAAAGACCAGTGGGGAAGTAAAAGATTGGGAAAACTTTAAATGTCGAAATAATGTCAAAACCTTTAAATGTCAAAATAAAGCAACAAAAAAGTTATTAAGTCACATCCGATAGGTTACAAGAGTAAACTACCTCAGAATATAAAGACAGATAGCAAAATATTCTATAAATATACAAAACGAAATGAATGGCTAAGGTAAGCAATTGTCCTTTAGAATGTGAGAAGTGGGATCCAGTAATGAGATATGAGGAAATGGACAAGGAATTGAAGAGTTATTTAGTTGGTCTACACAATGAAGGACACTAATAACATGTCAGTAATTGTCAAAGACAGGAAGATAAGTGAGTACCTGGAAACAACCATTCCCAAGAGAGATATTGTTGGGCAAGCTCATGGAGCCAAAGGTAGATAAGTCTCCTGGCCCTGATGGAATGTATCCCAAGGTACTAACAGAGGTGATGAGAGAAATAACAAATGCACTTTTGGAAATTTTTCTGATTTCACTGGACTCTGACACAATTCCAGCAAATTGGAAAACTGGAGTACAGACACCACTGTTTAAAAAGGGAGATAGACAACATGACGGGAATTATAGACTGGTTAGCCGAACATCTGTAGGAGAAAATATTTCAATCTATAATCAAGGAATAAATGGCAATGCATCTTGATAGAAATTGTCCCGTTGGGGAGACACAGTGTTGGTTAATGAAAGGCAGGCCACGTGTAACTAACCTACTGGAATTCTATGAAGACATTACACGGTGGCACAATGGTTAGCACTGCTGCCTCACAGCGCCTGAGACCCGGGTTCAATTCCCGCCTCAGGCGACTGACTGTGTGGAGTTTGCACGTTCTCCCCGTGTCTGCATGGGTTTCCTCCGGGTGCTCCGGTTTCCTCCCACAGTCCAAAGATGTGCAGGCCAGGTGAATTGGCTATGCTAAATTGCCCGTCGTGTTAGGTAAGGGGTAGATGTAGATGTAGGGGTATGGGTGGGTTACGCTTCGGTGGGGCGGTGTGGACTTGTTGGGCCGAAGGGCCTGTTTCCACACTGTAAGTAATCTAATCTAATCTAATCTACAGGAGCCCAGTAGGTGTAATGTACTGAGATTTCCAAAAGACATTCAATATAGTGACGCCAAAAAGGCTGCTGTGTAAGGTGTGGCATTACGGGCAATGTATTAGCATGGAGAGAGGATTGAAGCAACGAGTGGGAATACATGATTGTTTTTCTGGTTGCTGATCAGTGACTAGTGGAGTGCCTCAGGGATCGGTGCTGGGACTGCAATTATTCACAGCTTACATAGATAATTTGGAGTCGGGGAGCACGTGTAGTGTCTCAAAGGTTGCAGCCGATACTAACATGACTGGCAGAGTAAAATGTGGAGAGGATGGTTAAACTTTACAAAGGGACATAAAGAGTTGAAGTGAGTGGGTCAAGGTCTGGCAGATGGAGTGCAATTATAATAAATGTAAAATCATCCATTTTGGTCGGACAAATACTAAAGAGGACTCTTATTTGAATTGTTTAAAAATGCAGCATGCTCTTGTGCAGAGGGACCTGGGTGTCCTTGTGCATGAAGCACAGAAGCTGGTCTGTAGGGGCAACAGGTAATTAACAAGGCAAATTGAATTTTGTCCTTCATTGCGAAAGGGATTGAGTGTAAAAGTAGGGAGTTATGTTGCAGATTTAAAGGGTGCTGAGGAGACCACACCTGTAGTACGTGCAGTTTTGGTCTCCCCGTCTCAGAAAGGAAATACTCGCACTACAATGTATGCAGAGGAGGCTCGTTAGGTTGGTTACAGAGGTGAGGGGTTTGGTTATGAGGAGAGACTGAATACATTGGAATTATACATTGATTGGAATTTGAAAGATTGAGGGAGGAAGGAATAGAAACATTTATAATTGTGAAGGGAGTAGGTACGATAGAAATATAAAGGATGATTCCAGAAGCATGGGAAATTAGATAACAGGGCAAAGCCTCAAAACTATATGGAGCAGATTTAGGATTGAATTGAGAAGGAACGTCTTGATCAAGAAGCTTGTGAACCTGAAGAATTCTTGACGATTTGTCATTGAATGTGTTTGAACTCTTATAGATAATTGTTTGAAGATTAAAGGAATGATGGATTATGGTGAGTGGGCGGGTAAGTGGAGCTGAGGCTATGAAATGATCAGCCATTATCTTATTGAATGGTGGCGCAGGCTTGAAGGGCCCGATGGCCTACTCCTGCTCCTAGTTTGTACGTTCTTATGTAATGGGTCAACATGAAATGGGAATTATATTTGACAAACTGACTGGTCGATGCATACAGAAAAGAAATGGATGCAATGCATTTAGATTTTCAGAAAGATCTTGATAAAGACTATGGCTGAGTGTGCAAATTCAAATGTTACGGCATTGGGACTAAAATATGAACATGATTTTAGAATAGGACAACTGACACGAAACAGTGAACAGGAATAAAACAATCTGTTTTGAAGTTGAAGGATCATGGCGTGTCGTAGGGATTAGTGATTGTGACACAGCTATTCTCAATGCTTACCATCATTTAGATGAGGGAATCAAATGCAATATTTCTCAGTCTGCTGACAGCACTAAATGATGTCGGATTGTTAGTGGGTGAGGAGGATTTTTAAAAAAAAGCTCCAACGTGATTGAGACAAGTGGAGTGAATGGGCAAATATGTGGCAGATGAAGATCAATGGGGGTGGATGTGATGGTGTGTACTTTGATAGGTACAATAGAACAGCAAACTATCATTTCAAAAGGGATTGTATGAAACATGTTGGTCTTTAAAGGGATTTATGTTCTTTCTTTTTTTTCCTGTTGCGCAGCCCTCCGAAGTCAGTGCAGGGCAGTGAGTTCTGAACCCAGAAGTCAATACTGGGAATGGTATTGACACGCTGACCAGTGTACATAAACCCACCAAGTGGGGAGCTGTAACATTTTAAAGGATCTGTATTTCCTTGTACACCAGTCACTGAAAGCAATATTGCAAGAGCAGAAAGCAGGCAGGAAGATAAATGGTGTGTTGACCTTAATTTCTAGGGGATTGACTGAGAGAAGTAAGGGTGTCTTACTGCAGCTGTACAGGGCCTCGGTGAGAGCCCATCTCGAACATTGTGCAGTATGGTGTGCAGTACTGGTCTCCTTACCTAATAAGTGACAAACCTGACATTGAGGGAGTGCAGTGAAGGATGACCAGACTGATCTCTGGAATGACAGGCTTGTTGTGAGAGCAGAGTTTGGGGCGTTTGGGCCTGTGTTCAATGGGCTTCAGGAAAATGAGTGGAGATCTCAGTGAAACATATAAAACTATAACAGTGTGAGACATATTGGAAGATGATAATTCCCCGGCCTGGGACGTCTAGAACAAGAGGCCACCGTATTAGGTACAGACAGGCCACTCTGCATTGAGATGAGAATAAATGTCTGCACTCAGTGACTGGTGACTCTGGGAATTTCTCTGCCACATAAGCAGTGGAACACAAGGCACTGAATATGAGTAAGGATTTCTCGACACGAAAGGGAGCGGGAGGCATCTGGAGTATGGCGGTCACAAGCTCTCAGACGTTAGGAAGTAGGCCTCTGCAGGGTCAACAGAAATGTGTTTCCCATTCCCTTTTCTGATACTGAGGCTGGTGCCGGGAATTCTGTCAGTTTTATCCTTACAAACTTCAGAGCAGTTTGATACAATTTTGTGTCCTACTTTGCCGTTTTCGAGACCATTGAAAAGTTTATCACATGCATGTGTGTATAGAGTATCGTTTAGGCCAGACCAGAAATGCATGGAATTCACCAGGCCAGTATTCACTTCCTGAATGTACATTGATGAAGCAAATTGGAGTTTACAATCGGCATTGATTTCAGCATCATCATTACTGATACCAGATTTTAGATCTCGATATGTTGTTAATTGCTTTTCAATTCCATCAGCTATCCAGGGCATTAGCCTGGACCGGATTAGTAACCCAGTGATATTTCCACAATAGCACCATCTCCACGTAGGGACCTATTGGAAACCACACTGAGCTGGTTATTTCTGTGCGGATTGACAGATCTGTCCAAAAGAATTTCTACCAGTTTAACTATCGTGATGGGACTGAGGGGGTGGCAAATGGTCAGATTGTAATTATTCTCCGCTTCGCGGACTGGACATAGTTGAGTAATTTTCCACATTGCCAAGAAGATGTCAGAGTTGGAGCTGGAATGAAACAGCTTCTCCCAGGGACACGGTTGTTGTGCAGCACAAGACTTCAGTCCTGTTGCAGGAATCGTGTCAGGGCCCTTTGCCCTTGTCGTATCTACTCTGTTCAGCTGTTTCTTCATTTCACTTGAAGCAAATCGAATTGATTGAAGACTGGCATCTGTGATTCTGTGGGCATCATGGCGAGGGTGAGGTGGATCATCCACTCAACACGTCTGGCGGAGTATCTTGCCAAAAATACATCATTATCTTTTACACTGATGTACAGGACTGTTCCATTATTTAGGATGGGGATAATAGTGAGCCCTCTCCTCCATGAAATTGTTTAACCGTCCATCACCATTTATGGCTGGATGTGACAGTACTGTTGGTTTGTTGGTGTTGTGATCATTACACCCTCTCTATCACATGTTATTGCTGCAGTTTGGAATGCAGACAGTTAGTTATGGTAGCTTTAACGGGTTGTCATCAGGTTTAGGTACACACGATTGGGACACTGGCACGTTCACCTATACATCACTAAACCATAGATCAACTTGGTTGGCATGGTAGACTGAGGGATTATCCCAGGAAAAACGTTAATTTAAACAGAATTTAATTCTGTTTCTGCTGCTGCTGTGGTCTGCAGAACCACATCAATATCAGGAATTCTCTATTTCAGAAGGTTTGGAGAGTTAGATCATTTAAAATATCTACAGATGAGCTTTGACCTGGAAATGAATTGAATGCAATTAAAGACTAGTGATGAAGGAGGCGTGAAAAAGTCATAGACTCTTAGAATAATACAATATTCAAACAGACATTTTGGCTCAACTCGTCCATACTCACCTGGTTTCCTAAACTGAATGATTACTATTTTTCTTCTTTAGACGCACACCCCTCCAAACCTTTGGTATTCATGTACACATCCAATTGTCTTTCAAACGTTGTAACTGTACTCCCCAATGCTACTTCCTCTGAAAGCTCGCTACATATACACGCCACCCTCTGTGAGAAACAACTGTCCCTTAGGTCTCTTTTAAATGTCTTCACTCTCACCTTAAACCTATCCTGTCTGGTTCTGGACACACCCACCTGGAGGAAATGATCTTGTCTATTTATCCTATCCATGCATCTCATGATATAATAAAGGTCACCTCTAAGCCTCCAACGCAAAAGGAACAAAATCCCAGCCTATCCTTATATCTTAAAACTTCCCGTCTCTGTCACATAATTTTAAATACTTTTGTCCCCTTCTCAGTTTATAACATTCTTCCAATAACAGGACAACAAGAATTGCTTCAAATGTGGCCTTACCATTCTCTTGTAGAGCCACAACATGATGTGCCAATTCCTATAATCAATCCTCTGACCATTGGAAGTCAGCTTGCCTTACGCCTTATTCACTGTCCTGTCAATCTGCGACTCAACTTTCACGGAACTATGTACCTGGACCCGAGGTTTCCCTGTTTGGCAACACTCCCCCCAGCGCGCTACCATTTTCTGAATAAATCCTACACACTTTTGTCTAACAAAATGCAAAATCTCGCATTTATCTGCATGAAGATCCATCAGCCAATCCTCAGCCCACTTGTCAAGTAGATCAAGATATCTTTGGTCTCTAAGACAGCCTTCTTCACTGTCCACCATAACTCCAATTTTGGGGGTTTCACCTCCAAATTCCTATCCACGGTTCCAATATGCTCATCCAAACCATTTACAAAAACCATGAACAACAGCAGCCTGGTCCTTGTGGCACAACGCTGGACACAGGCCTCCAATTGGAACAGCAGATCTCTCCCAGCACCCTCTGTCTACTACAGTCAAGTCTGTTTGTATCTAAGTGGATCGCTCTCCCAGATCTCCTGCGATCTAACCTTATTAAACAAACTACCATGTGGAAACTTGTTGGGCCTTAATAAGGTCCACATAGACAACGTATGTTGCTTTACCTTCATCTATCTTCCTGATCACTTCTTCAAAAACTCCAATCTAGTTTGTGAGACATGGATTCCCAGACAAAAAGACGTGCTGAATATCCCTAATCAGTCCTTGCCTTTCCAAATGCATGTAAATCCTGCCTCCCAGAATCTCCTACAAACACTTATTCACCCTTGACATCAAACTCACTGGTCTGTAGTTCCCTGGGTTTTCTTTGCAGCCAAATTACAAATAATGTAACAACATTAGCTGTCTTCCTGTCCTCCAGGACCTCAACCGTGGCTGTCAATGATACACATAAGAAAGTCAAGAGAACTTCAGATTTCGTAAACCAGAAACTAAGACAGAAATGTGCTGGAAAAGCTCTGCAGGTCTGGCAGCATCTGTGCAGAGAAATCCGATTTAATATGTTACAACACGGGGGAAACCTTCCCCCCCTCCCACCATCTCCACCACCCCACGCTAATTTAAACTTGCAACACAGAAAAGATTTAACCCATGCTGTAATTTGTAAAAATTCGGAAGGCCAATAACCATCCTAAAGGTCACTATTTAAAGCAAGAATTAACATTTTTTTTAAAAATGTCTAACAGGGAATAATTACCTAACAACTTTTTGCAACTCCTTTCTCTGACCAATCTTTTACTTACTCTTCTATAATACTGGTCCGATAATCCCCCCACCCCACCCCTCCCCCAATTAAGATATACCAAAACATTCAAATTTCAGAACCAGCCAGCTGTCGAATCTTCTCTTTGTATCGTCCTCTGTCTTCGCTTCTTCTCCTTAGAGCTTCTGTTTCACAGGTCATTGATAAATAAAGGTACATTTTGGTGACCTATTCTCCGGTCAGTCTGCCGATGTTGGTGCCGTGGCAGTTCTCCCCGAACTGGTCAAATTCCTTTTCAGCTTTCTATCCCAAATCATCGGGTAATTTCCATTTTTTTATAATATTGCCAAATGCCAAATGTAAACTCGATTGTAGTTTAGCTTCTTGGGACATAATTTAAATGAATTGATCAAATTTGATTTTATTTTTTGTCTCATAGTAACCCAGGTACTGCAAGCTGCTGGACCACATGTTACATTGTAAATTTTCCAGAACTCACTGTGCTTGGAAATCCTTCAACTCTCTTAAAGGTACAATACCCTTTACACATTCATAACCCCTTCTCTCTCAAAAAAGAACAATCATAATGAAAACACGGTCTCATTTGTTTTTCTATTCTTTCAACACATTACCATAACACACCGATAACCTAAATCTAAGTTCACCTTAACTTCTTCCCCTTATCCTATATGTAACATTGGATAATTTCAAATCTCGTCTAATCTTTCAGTTAAATCTGTGAGAACGCATCTGAGATTACATACTTACGACACGCTACGTGTACGATTTTTAAATTAAAAGTCTGTAACATAAGACTCCAATGAAATAGCCTTTAAAGCGTTCAAAAAATGTCAGCAGATTGGGGTCCGTGTACACAACCATCTCCAACACTCTGTTTGTGAGTACACATTAAAATGTTATAACTGTAATACCAAACTCAACAGTCCTTTCTCAATCGTGGAATATTTTCTCTGGTGAATGTTGAGCTTCTTTGAAAAGGACGATCCCATCTCATCACAGTGCAGTTCCAACTCCTATGCCACTCACATTGACGGCAACTTTGAAATGTTTTCAAGCATTTGGTGTAGCTGAAACTGATTTGGTGCTCAATATTTCTTTTTAATGGTCGAATGTCTCCTGGCATTGTTCTGTCATCCAATACTTTGTGTTTTTCTTCAGCAAGTCGGTAAACGGTGCTACTACACTGCTGACATTTGGAACAAACTTCCGATAGAATCCGCTGACTCCGAAGGAGCGAAGCACCTTTTTTCTTCGAGGTTGGCCGTGGAAATTCCTCGGTTGCTTTTGTCTTTGCGTTCCATGGTATCAACCTTCCATGACAGATATTTTGTCCCTAGAACATCATGTCTGCTTTCACAAATTGTGTTTTGTTTAATTTTATCAGCAGTTTTGTTTCTCGTATTCGTTCAAAAAGCTCTGCCAACTGTACCAAGTGATCTTTCCAGGACTTAGTGAAGATCACGACATCGCCTAAACGGACTGCACAGTTTATTAATCAGGCTACAACTCTGTTCATGAGTCTTTGGAATGTGTTGGGTGTGTTTGTCATTCCAAAGGGCATCACTTTGAATTGATACAGACCATTTGCTGTTCCAATTCAGAAATTTATTTCACTGTCTCTGATAAAGGTACCTGCCAGAAACCACGCATTAAATCCAACTTCGTGATGTAACTGACTTGTCCAACTTTCTCGATACAGTCCTCCAATGTCGGTATTGGATGTAAGTCAGATTTTGTAACAGTCTCGATCTTCCAATAATCCAAGCAAAATCATTGAGTCCCATCCGGTTTGGGAACTAAGATGATCGGCGAGCTCCACTCGCTCGGGCTTGGTTCGATGATGTCCTCATTGAGCATAACCTCCACCTCCTTCTGGACCTGTCTGGCTTTGAGGGATAAAGCCGATATGGATTGTTTTATCAGAACAGTACTCTCTACAACAACTTCATATACAATAGTGCACACCATATGATTCTAACATATGTCCTCATATTGCAATAACAAACCTTTCAACTGTGTTCTATGCTCCTGAGACAGATAGTTTACTAATCTACCCCACTGCTCAAGGACTTCTACGTTTTTGACATATTTTGAGGCACATCAAAATCCACGACATTTGGAATTGATTCTTCACTCTGTGGGGGAGTAAATAACACCTGTTTCTCCAATTCTTTCTCTCCTCTACTTTTCAGGAGGGGACCTGCACACTCATTTATAAGTCACATGAAGTGGTCTTCAAATGTGGGAATTGGCAACAGAGGTGCTAGTTTCATTACTGTCCGTGTCCTACCTACCATCTGGCATGAATGACATGTATGCCAAACGTTAACCACATCTTTGTGCATTTCAGGTCAATAAAAATATTTTTGTCCCTTAGCCCGAGTCTTTCGTACCCCTCAGTGACCTCCTTCAGGTAGTTCATATCCTACCTGTAAAACCTCCTGTCTCTATGCTATCAGCAACACAATCTGGTGCACCTCAGCACATTTCTCCTCTGCACTAACCTGATGTGGTCTCTATTTCTGTCTTAAGGTCTATCTTTCTGATAATAACCCTCATGAATATCCTCTGCCTGCTTTTCAGAGTACACATCCACATATATATCTTTTATCGTCTTGTCTGTCTGTTTCAAGTCCTTTAGCCTTTCAGGACAAAACACCTCTGTCTGACCCACTGCCTGTTCAGGTTTTCCCTGCACCATTACGGCAAACAGGGTGTCCATTAACTGAATCTCAACTCCTTCATCTTTGTCTATAGTTTGTCCTTCGTGCTGTGACTTATAATAGTGGAATATGGTTACTGCACAGCCTGGGAAAATACCAGGATATTTCCGATTTAACACTTCCGTTTCTTTGTCTTCCTTGGGCTTCTGCACAACAAGCGATGTCACTCCCAACTTGGACCCTGCTAAACCGTTCCCAAGAACAAACTGCATTCCTGGATGTGACAGTCTGTCAAACTTTCCCGCTATAACTTCCCCAGTCTTGATTAGGCACTCCAACCTGATCTTACATTGGGAAATGCTAAATTTCTGTCCATCCTTCCCATAAATTTATGCATTCCCGGGTAACAGATCAGAAAGACTGCAAATTCATTCATCTCTTCCTATTATCGTCTGGTTAGATCATGTATCTCTCAAAATGGTAACTTCTTGCTCTTCTACCCCCGTTAGTTCTGAGTAAACTTTACTCACAGACGCAAATTCTTTATAGAGATCAGGTACCAACTCCATACCCAGCCCCTGCCTTGGCTGTGCACTTTCCTGCAGCTCTTCGGTCTTGTTGGGGTTTCCTTTAAATCTTTCACTAATGCCACTGGCTTAGCTTCTTTTACCACATCTTTTCCCACAGTCCTTTTCTTAACAATCAGCACTGTGACCATACATTAACCTCCTTATGTTGGTGAAAACACCTTTTCCCAATGCCCTTCGGAAACCACCGGCACTGTAATTTTCTGTGTTCCACTCCATTACAGTGAAAACACCTGAGGCCTTTCACCTCCTTTTCACTCTCTTGGGCAGCTTCTTTAACCTGTGGTAAACTCATATGTTCTACTCTTTCTTTTATAGTGTAGCATCTCCCCTTCTCCCAAACTCTATCCCTCACAGGACAAAATTCTGGCTGGAAGCTTGTCTTATGCAGCAGCATGTATTCATCTATTAATTCTCCTGCCCTTCTCAATTTCTGAACTTTCTTTTCCTCCACATGAATTATTATCATCTCTGGAAGTGAGGTTTTAAACTCCTCCAGCAGAATAATCTCCCTTAGAGCTTCATAGGTCTTATTTTTAGATTAGATTAGATTACTTACAGTGTGGAAACAGGCCCTTCGGCCCAACAAGTCCACACCGCCCCGCCGAAGCGCAACCCACCCATACCCCTACATTTACCCCTTATCTAACACTACGGGCAATTTAGCATGGCCAATTCACCTGCCCTGCACATCTTTGGACTGTGGGAGGAAACCGGAGCACCCGGAGAAAACCCACGCAGACACGGGGAGAACGTGCAAACTCCACACAGTTAGTCGCCTGAGGCGGGAATTGAACCCGGATCTCAACATAAGGCTGATCTTGTTCCTTCTTTATGTTTCTGAATTGCTATCTGTATGCTTCCAGTACCAATTCGTAAGCACATAAAATACCTTGTTTCACGTCTTCATAATCTCTTGACCCCTCAACTGGCAGGGCAGCAAATACCTCACTAATTGTGCCGACCAGCTTAGCCTGAACTACCATTACCCATACATCCTCTCACCACTCCACCTGCCTAGCCATTTTTAAAAAAGAAATAAAGAAGGCTTCAACATCTTTCTCATCAAAATGTGGCAGAATTTTGACATAGTTGTATACATCACTAATGTCCCTTTTACTCTCCAGCCTGTTCACTTGACTTTGCTTACTAAATCACAACTTATCAGGTTTAAATTCACTCTCCCTTTGCTCAGCTGAGAACCTTCTCCTCTCTTTTTAATCCCCTATCTCAAAAGCTTCTGACCTCCATGCAGAAGACTAGACTGTCTTCTCAGAGATGGAAGATGCCTCCTTGAGACATGGCACAAATCATCCGCTGTGCCTCCTTACCATCAGCAAACCACGTTAATGCAACACGCATGAAACATTAGCAATGGAGCCAGAAGGCACAGCATGGAACAGTCTGTTTGTGCATTCTCTGCTTCATTGGTTTGTAAGGTTACAGCATCGATGACAACCTCCTATTTCCGTGTAACAGTTTGGAGGGGCTGAATGGCCTCTTCTGTTCGTGTGTCAGTGTCTCGGGTGGCTGAATGTCCTCTTCCTCGTTCCAGGGAAGAGGCTTATTATTGGGTGACCCGTGGTAGCTGCTTACCTGCGTGCTGTGCTGACTAGATTCCTTATATTCCTGTGTAACATTAGACAAACAGGAGGTTGGAAGAAACAGCAAGTCAGGTAGCATCAGGAGGTGAAGAAGTCAACAGTTCAAGTATACCCATTCTTCAGGATTGCAGGTGGGGGTAGGGGGAACTGCAGATAAAGAGGGAAAGGAGTGGTTGGGGTGTGGAGAGCAGAAGGATGGTGAGGTAGGGGATAGGTGGACACAAGTGGTGGGTGCAACGTGGTTGGTCGATGGGAGCGATGAATATAGTTGGGAACTAGAAGGTGGGGTCATTTGGTGGAATGGAAGGGAGGAGGCGGGGCTGGAATGGTTATTTAAAATTGGAGAACTCAATGTGGAGTCCTCCAGGCTGTAGGCTAACCATGCAGAAGGTAAGATGTTGTTCGTCCAATTTGCAGTCTGACTCACTGTGGCAACAGAGGAAGCCAAGGAGGTCATGTTGGAAAGGAATTGGGAAGGGGAATTGAAATGGGTGGTGACTGGGAGCTCAGGCCAGCCCCTTTGGACCGGGCAGTGATGCTCGGTGAAATGTGCACTTAGTTTACGTTGCTCTCCCCGATGTAGACAAGACCACATCAGGAGAACCTACTGCAGTAAACTACGTTGAAGGAGAGGCAGGTGAACCTCTGTTTCCCCTGGAAGGACTGTTTGGGGCGCTGGATAGAGGTGAGGGAGGTGTGTGCCAGCAGGTGATGTATTTTATTTTTCATCTGCAAGTGTCAGTTGCCCATGGGGATTGACAGGTTTGGTGGGGAGTATGGCACGAAACAAAATTTGTGAAGGGATCAGTCCTTGTGGAAGATGTGCCAGGTAATGGGATCCAACCTAGTTTACTGTGTCTGCCATTCCTGATGTGGTCTTCTCTATATCGGGGAGACCAAATGCAAACTAAGAGGAATGGTTTGCTGAGCATCTCAGCTGGTCCTGTAAGGGCTGACCTGACCTCCCAGTCACTGCCTATTTCAATTACACCTACCAATCCCATTCCGACATGACATCATTGACCTCATCCATTGCCACAAAGAACCAAAGCACAAATTGGAGGAACAACGCTTCATATTCCACCTGTGTAGCCTACAGCCAGGGGTCTCAACACTGAGTTCTCCAATTTCTAGTAACCTCCCTTCCAATCCCCAGATCTCCTGCTTAGCCCCTCCCCTTTCCATTCCTTTGATCAACCCATCTTCCAACTGTCAACTGGATTCATTCTTCCCATTGGCCAACCCGGTGGTACCCTTTACCTGTGTTCGCCACCACAACACGCCGACTCCTCCTATTTCCCCACCTCGCCTCATTATCAGTACACACCCTTGCCCCCACCCCCAGACATGAAGGAAGGTTATACCCAAGATGTGGACTTTTTCTCCTGATGCTGCCTGGCTTGTTGTGGTCTTCCAGTTTCCTGAATTCCAACATTTGTAGTTTTTTTTAAAAATCTCTTCTTGTGTAATAGGTAAGAGAGAGTGAATGCGCTGTGCCTCTACTTATCCAATAGCTTCTATGGGCTGAATGGCATTCTCATATTTCTGTGAAACCAGCTTGAGATGCTGAATGAGCTCCTCATTTTTAGTCCTGTGGAAATGTTCAGGGTCCAGCAGTGCTGTTACATGAATGTTGCCTACACATTAACAGCATGAGCTTGAACGTTGTCCATGTTTTGCTGTTTTATGCGATCTTTTCTGAGCATCCTCACTTTTGATCAAATGACGGAGAGTAAGACGTTGCTGAAGCAGCTGAAGATGTTTGTGCCGAGGAAGCTACCCTGAGGACCGCTAACAGAGATATCCAGGGACTGAGAGGATTGATCTCCATCAGCCACATGGTGCTCCAAATGGCCCAACAGCTTGGGATATTTACAACTGATTCCAATTAGGTGCAATTTTATTCAGCCTCCTTGACATCTTGTTCAGTCATGTCCTTTCAGGGCCAGTCATTCTGACGCTGTGTTCATATCTTTTGATTTGGAGATGGGTGTTGGACTGGGGTGTACAAAATTAAATATCATGGTATTCAAACAGATGAAAGACTCAACAGACTATCAATTTTTCAATGTTATAATTTCATTTACATCACACTAAAGTTTTGCTCTAAATTCTGTGTGTACGATTGAGCCCTCCACCATCAACTAATGAAGGAGCGATGCTCCGAAAGCTAGTGTGCTTCCAATTAACCCTGTTGGACTATAACCTGGTGTTGTGAGATTTTTAAGTTCATAGCTTTTGTTCATGTCAACGGCCAAGGTAAATGTGTGGGGACTGTTTCCTTCTCTCAGAGGGTAGTGACTGTTGGGACCTCTCTATCCCAGACAACTACAGCTCTGAATGTTTGAGGGAGCAGGGTGGTGTTAATGAATGTTGACACATCAGGGAGTTAAGGCTACAAAGAATTGGGCATGAAAGAGAAATTGCGGCCAAGAGAGATCAGCCCTGACCTTACTGAAGGAAGGACAGGCTTGACGGGCTATATAGCCTGGTATTATTACAATAAACCCTATAGCCCAGTCACTTTATTGCCTCTTCCATATCCCGTGGTACTTCAAGTAGCTGAATAGGTTGACATTGTTGCTGCATGATCTAAACTGGGTCTAGTTCTATAGATTGGAGGGGCTGATTGGTCTCTTCCTGTAAATGTATATCATGGTCCAGGGGCTGAGAAGCCACATCCTGTTCTGGTGGAACTGAAATCCATATACACCAGATCGACCACCCTTGGAGAATGTCATCACTGCAGATGCCGGTGATCAGAATTGAGAAGTGTGGCACTGAAAAAGCTCAGCTGGTCAGCCAGCATCCGAGAAGCAGGAATATCGATGTCTTGAACATTCCTGATGATAGAGTTGTGCCCAAAACGTCGATTCTCCGGTCCCTCGAATGCTACCTGACCTGCTGTGCTTTTCCACCACCACACGTTTAGATGTCAACCGGCCCGCCCTACTGAACCTTCCTGGTCACATCATCAAAGAACAGGCATGAACTTCCACTGACAAAGCCATTCTTACTATTACTAATGAAACCCTGTTTTCCCAATGCATATACATTTTATCCCTCAGAATCTTCTCAATTAATTTACCTAACACAGGTATTAAGCTTACTGGTCTATATTTCCCAGACATTATTTTTCAGTCCTTCTTGCTTTCCTCCAGTCTTCTGGGATCTCACTTGTGGTAACTGATGATCAAAATTATCAGCCAGGGCCCCCGTAAGTTCTTCTCTAGCCCCTGCTCTGAGAAATATTTGTTGAGGACATCGCTCATCTCTTATGGTTCCCAACATACATATCCATTGAGGGGTCCTATTCTCTCTCTAGCTACTGCTTTTCCTTTAATATACTTAAAGCATCTCTTTGGATTCACCCTGATCTTCTCAGGCAAAGTTATCTCATACGCCCTTTTCTCCCTTCTGATTTCCTTCTTCAGTAAACTCCTGTATCCCCTGTACACCTTCAGGGATTCGCTTGATCCCAGCTGCCTCTACCATAGCCACGCCTCCACATATCTTTTGGTAAAAGCCTAAACATCTCTTGTAATTCAGGGTACCTCATTCCTGTAAACTTTCCATTCACACTCACAGGAACATATATATCGTAAGCTCCCACTTGCTGGAGGTCCCTTTGCTTGCAAACATACTACTCCAATCAACCCCTGCAAACTCCTGCCTGAGTCCATCAAAATTAACCTTGCCCCGATTTAGAACTAGAATCTGTGGACCAATTTCTTCCCTCTCCATAACTATTTTAAAATTAATAGATCTATGGTCACTGGTCCCAAAGTGCACATCTACTGTCACCTCACTCACCTGTCCTGACCTATTTCTTAAGAGTAGGACAAATATTGCTCCTTCCCGATTAGGACCCTCGACATTCTGCTTGGGGAAATTTTCCTGACGCACTTAATTGATTCCATCCCATCAAATCCCTTAATGCTCTGGCAGTGCAAGTCTGTGTTATAAAAAATATTAAAGCCCCCATTATGACAACCAAAATGTTCCTGAAAGTCTCCGCAATCTCTCTACATATTTTTGTTCCTGCAATTTCTGTTTACAATTTGGGGGCCTACCGTACAACCCCAATAATGTCACCATCCCCTTCTTATTTCTTAGTTCCACCCACAAAGCCTCATTGGATGATCCATCTGTTATTTTATCTCTGATCACTGCTGCGATACACCCTTTATTCAGAAATGCAACTCCCCTCCTCTCGTTCCACAATCTCTGTTCCTTCGAATGCATTTAACCCTGATACATTAAGCTGTCAGTCCTATCCATCCCTCAGCCATGTTTCTGTAATAGCTAAACTATCGAGCGCCGATAACCTATCCACACGCTGAATTCATCGGCCTTAACTGTCAGCTCTTTTGCTCTGAAATAAACACAATTTAATCCATCGGCATTTCTTGTTCCCTATCGTGGTCCAGCCTGATATGGCTCCTCAACGTACTATGTTTGATTACTGTATCTCCATCCAGAGTCTCACTTGCCTCCCTGCTGCTGAGGATTCCACCTCCTGCAAATCTCGTTTAAACACTCCCCTGTTGTACTAGCAAAACTGACTGCGAAGATATTGATTCCCCCTCAAGTGGATCTGTCACCAGTCCCTCCTGAACAGGTCAACTCTGTCACAGAAAAGCTCCTAATGGTCTAAAAATATGATTCCCTCCCACCAATTCTTTAGTCATATATTTATCTTGATATCCTCCTATTCTTACCTTCACTAGCTCATGACACTGGAAGTAATCTGGAAATTATCACTACCGAGGTCCTGGTTTTTAACTTTTCTCCTAGTTCTCAGTTAATCATTCTATAGAAACACATTCCTATATCTAACCGTGTCATTTGTACCATCGTGCACAATGACTTCTGGCTGCTCACCCGCCCTCTTGAGAACATTCAGCAGCCACTCAGAAACATCCTGGATCCTGAAATCTGAGAGCCAACACAAGATCCTAGTTTCCATTTTGAGGCCACAGAATCTCCGATCTGTGCCCCCTAACAATCAAATCTCCTATCTCTAAGACCCTGTTTACCTTTATCCTTTCCTGCTGCTCCCCAGATCCAGCGCATCCATCTTGGCTACTGCTGCTTTCCCCTGAACAATCATTCCCTGACACCGAGCCCATCTCCCAACATACACAAAATCAGTATCCAGAATGGTATACTTGGTTTCGAGAGGAATAGCCACAGGGGATTCCTGCACTTTCTGCCTACTCCCTTCGCCATTCCTGGTGGTCGCCCAGATACTCTCTGCTTGGAACACGACAGGAAGCAAGGAAAGCCTGTTGGATTAAATTGCTTTTAATTAAATGGAACTGGGCTGACAGGTAACGCAGATGAACTCAGGGCGTGGATCTTGACATGAGACTGGAATATTATAGTCCTTACAGAAACATGGCTAAGGGAGGGACTTGGGTGTGATCACCTCACTAAAGCTTTTATTTATGAAGTGTTCCATATCTCGGATGATCCATAATGCTCCTGAACACGGTCTCCCAGGAGCTGCAGCAGGGTGCACTGCCCACACGTGTAGTCATTGGGGATAATGGAAATCTCCCTGAGCTCCCACAAACCGCAGGAGGAACATACAACTGTCCTAACTGCCATCTCCACTGCTGTCAGACTAGCGTTAAAAAAGAGTTTATCTGAGCTTACCTTTACCTTTTGCTGAACTGCTGCTCACCGATTTCTCTGGAACCAAAGCATTACTACCTATTCTGCCACTCACAGCACGTTAATAGACCACTCCACATTTAGGTTTGGTTCGGGTAGGATGGAGACACTACAGTGATGTATTGTTTGGGCCTTAAGCACTCCTAAACACCAGGCCCATGCTTGGACATGGGGGGTGGGGGTGGGGTTGTCTTGCTGAGGTCTTCCTCCTAGTAGTGGTGACTGCGCTGATGCAAATATTCACCCTGACAGCCCATCCGCGTTGGCGCAGACCTCTGTTTTTTTCGGTCTCCTAGTACTGCATTTATGAATTCCTTGTAACTACTGATTGTATTCGAAACTGTGTCTCACTCCGGAGTGAGAGATGTTGATATTCCAGTATGTACAGCCTATTAAAAAAGGTTTGCCAATGGACATACGAGCGACAGTATGTCCATCCGCTCTCTAACTCTGCGTTTACTTTCAATTAGGGTACATTTATTCTGATAACATTCCATTTCATTTTCCTGCATTTTCCCTGTAACCCTTTTAAAAAAATCTGTGGATCTCAGCCTTGAAGATATTTAGTGATCATTTCTTAACAGCCTTCACAATTTTCTGCAATTGTTTCCCTCCCACTGATGTGAGACTTAGTGGTCTTTCATCCCATGGCTTTTTTTTCTAGCACTCTGTGTGGAAGTTGAACCTACATTAGATGTTGTTCTGTTTGATCACACCACCTCGCTGGCCAAAGGCAAAACAAAATAAAGCACAAAATGTAAGAGCCTGTAATCTCCTCCCTCATCTTTCACATCAGTCTAAGATACAGTTCATCCAGATCTAGAGATTTGCCCACTTTTTATCCTGCATCAACTTTCAATTATTCCTCAGCTTCTGTCCAGGAACTGCTTCTCCAAAGTGAAGACCAATATGCAGTACGTGTTTGACATTCACAGGTTCTCTGCACAGTTTGCCTCCTCGGTCCCTAATACTCCCTATTCTTTCTCTTGTTACCCTCTTACCCTTAATAAACCGATAAAATGTCTGAATTCTTGATAATATTGCCCATTAATGTTTTTATCACCCCGCTTTTTGCTCTTCTATTTACTTTCTTGAATTTAGCCCAACACGTTCTCTACTCTTCTGGGACCTCCATTGACCTGCTCACTTTATGCGTGCTTTAAACTTCTCTTTCATTTTTAATTCTGTTCTGAATATTTGTAGACATTCCATACTCTCTGGGCTTGTTTTCCTCATTTTTATCTTTATTGTAACATGTTGTGGTGACACCTTCATCAATTCCATTTTGAGCATGTGATCCCCACCACGCCCACGCTGTTCTGCTAAAGATTCACCCAGAAGTAATTATACAGTGGCCAGATCCTGTCTTTCTTTTGATAAGACCTGCCTCTATCATCCAAATTATTTTTATTTTTCAAGCCTTTTTTCTTTTGGTCTTTTCCTTAATAAGCTAAAAATGCTTGAGTCATGGTCACTGATCCTGAAATGCTCAGCCAATCCTGCCTGCAACACCTGACTGGCTTCATTCCACAGTGAGGCTCGGCACAGCCCCACCCATTGTTGTATCTGCTACATGTTTATACGAGGAGCTCTCTGGAATAAATGTCAAGACATTTTTGCCCTCTTAAAAATAATTATCGCTGCCCTAATCAATGTTTGTAATTGAAATGCCTGAATATAATGATCCTATTATTGCATTGACACACCTCAGTGAATTGGTTATGTACCTGCCCCTGTATTTTATTTTATCTGGGGGCCTATAATATGTCCCCAGTAGTGTGTCTGTCATTGATGTGAACCTAATTCCAACCCACAAACCGTCATTTGAATGCCCTTCCAAGATATCATCCGCCCTTACTGCAGTCTTTGACTCCATAATTAATAAGACAACACCACCTTATCTTTTGCCCCTCTCCTATGCTGCCCATAGTTCTTGTACCACAGAATATTGAGTTGTCAGCGCTAACCTCCCTCAAACGCATCTATGTGATGGCAACAATATCCACTTCCCCATGTCACCTCGTTCCCTTATCAAATCTGAAGATCTGATAATATTCCCAGCATTATGGTAATGGACATCCAGCCTGGAATATAGCACCTGGAATACTCTGTACCTCGGAGTTCTTCAGCCAATTACTTTTTATCAAGCTGCCTTTCCGTGAACTAAAACTGTAACTCTGGGACTGTATGAATAATCGTTGAATTGTAATTTATTTTTAATTAATGTGTTAATCAAATGCAACGTTCCAGAACTGAACAGTCAGCTTCAAATACAATAAATTCCTGCTGATTAATTCCCTGCTCAGTGTGCAGCGGGATCAGCCCTCAGTAATGGAGAAAGTGAGGACTGCAGATGCTGGAGATCAGGGTCGAAAAGTGTGGTGCTGGTAAAGCACAACGAGTCAAGATGCAGCCGAGGAGCAGGAGAGTGAAAGCTTTGGGCATAAGCCCTTCATCAGGAAGGCATTGGTATGTTCAATTTTTTTCCATTCCATGATTCATAGAATATTTGGAATTTAACTTGCTCAGGAGGGCAGCACTGTATATAGCCCTGAAATGGAAAGCAGTCAATCAGTTGGTTGGACAGGGAGCAGATAAAGTGAGGTGAAGTACAGAATGAGTGAAGTCCAAACAGAAGGATAGATAAGTCCCCTGGACCACACAGGAAGCACTAGAGGTTGTCAGTGGAACTGAGGGAAGAGATTGCTCCGCCTTTGGCGATGATCTTTGTGTCCTCACTGTCCAGTGAAATACTGCCTGATGATTGGAGGGTGGCAAAAGTTATTCTCTTATTCAGGAAAGGCAATAGGGATAATCCTGCGAAATACAGGCCAGTCAGTCGTACTTCTGTATTGGGCAAAGTATTGGAAAGGATTCTGAGAGACAGAATTTATGATTACTTGGAAAATCATAGTTTGATTAGAGACAGTCAGCATGGCTTTTTGAGGGACAAGTCATGCCTCACACAACTTATTGAATTCTTTCAGAATGGGATCAAGCACATTGAAGGTAGAGCAGTGGGTGTGATGTACATGGATTTTACCCAGGTGGTTGATAAGTTACCATAAGGTCGGCTCATTCAGAAAGTAAGGAGGCATGGGATGCAGGGAAACCGGGAAATCTGTCTGTATGGATACAAAATTGTCTGGCCTGTCGAAGACTGATGGTGGTAGAACATGGAAAGTATTCAGCCTGGAGCTTGGTAACCAGTGGCGTTTTTCAGGAATCAGTTATGGGACTGCTGTTCTTTGTGATTTTTACAAATGACTTGGATGATAAAGTGAATTGTAGTTTAGTAAGTTTTATGATGGAACAAAGATGTTGGAGTTATGGATAGTGCGGAGGGCTGTTGTAGGTTGTAATTGGACATTGACAGGATGCAGAACTGGGCTGGTAAATGACAGATGGAGTTCACCCCTGATAAGTGTGAAGTGATTCATTTTGGAAGGTTGAATGTGAATGCAGAATACAGGGTTAAAGGCAGGATTATTGGCAGTGTGGAGGACCATAGGGATCGTGTGTTACATATCATAGGACGCTCAAAGGTGTCACCAAGTTGATAAGATTATTAAGATGTAATATGTTTTCATTAGTCTGGGATTAAGTTTAAGAGCCACAAGGTTATGTTGCAGCGCCAAAAGGCTCTGGTGAGACTACACTCAGTATATTGTGTTCAGTTCTAGTTGCCTCATTACTGGAAAGACATTGAGGCTTCGGAGAGGGTGCTGGGGAGATTTACCGGGATGCTGCCTTGACTGGAGGGCATGTATTACATAGAAAAGTTGAGGGAGCTAGAGCTTTTCACCTTGGAGCAATGAAGGATGGGAGGTGACTTGATAGAGGTGTATAAGATGATGAGAGGCATAGGTAGAATGGGTAGCCAGAGTCGTTCTCGCAGAGTGGAAATGGCTATCGTGAGCGGGCATAATTTTAAGGTGATTACAAGAAGGTTTCAGGAGATGTCAGAGATAGGTTCTTTACACAGAGAGTGGGGGGTGCTTGGAATGCACTGCCAGCAGCGTTGGCAGAGTCAGCTGCATTAGGGATATATAAGTGACTATTGGATAGGCACATGAAGGATATGTCAGTTAGTCTGACCTTCGAGTAGGATAAAGTTTCGGCTGGACGTCAAGGGTCTAAGGGTCTATATTGTGGTGTACTGTTCTGTGTTTTATGTTTCACGCAGCCTGTCGTCTCTTATCAATTGTTGAATGCGTGCGGGAGCGATGTGTGTGAAATTAGGAAGTTGGGGAGGGGCGTTAGCCCAAAACATCCAGTTATGTTGTTCATTGTTACATTCACCTGAATGCCATTAGAGTATGTGTGGTGTTCTACATCACGCACGCTCCGCCAATTTCACTTATGAACGCGATTCTTGACTTGTCATTTGCTGCTGCTTTCTTCAGATACAATCAGTTGGGTGACCCATGTATTAATCAGATGTTTGCTATGTTTCGTGAATTAGGCAAAAATAAGATGCCAACTATGATTATTCGACTGAACTATAATCTCTGAAAAGCATTATGTTGATTCTATATTTATGGAACAAAAATATAAACTCCTGTCAAGATTTTCTAACACAGAAATAAAGAATGTACATTTGATTTTCTATCGAACAAACAACATGGATGTAACTCTTTTGGCGATCAGAATTACACACACAATGTCAGGATTCAGAACAATGCATTATCACTCCAACATTTTGAAAGTGGTTGGCTTCAGAGTGATTGCATGTTCAGGGTGAGCAAACGATTGAACAATCAAATAGAATTAGCGTTCTTATATATGTATATATAAACAATCAGTTTAATTTCTCAACGACATGTACAAGCTTCAGTTATTTGCCAGCGAATTAGTAACAGCTATACTTCAGCGTGGACTGCTAATATTCAACTAAAAAAATAATTTGTGCTATCAAATTTTAGTGAACTATAATTTGAAAACTTTTAATTTTTAGAAAGAATCTTGTTTAATATGAAATGTGGACAGTGAACAAAAACGATGCACATATTATGAACATATTATCGTGTGAGTGAAAAGTTAGACCTTTTCAAAGAGATTTGAGCCAAAGCAATGACAAATTTGTTTGAGTAATTGGAATACAACATTTAAAATATTCATTTTCTGAGCAATAATTAGACTATATAATGAAGCTGGCCTTGCAATAGTTGCATTTTAAATGCTTATGCTGCACTAAATAAACAGATATTCGTGAGCATTTAGAATGGGAAATAATCGGATCCTGAATTTTATTCACATCAGACACATGATAAAGAACAGGAGGAGGCCATGGGCCACTGTGTGTACATCAGCTCCAGGAATATCTCCCAAGTCCCTCCCATTTGCCAGCCCTATCTCTGCAGCCTGTTAAATTCATATTTGCAAATACATATCCCGTTCTATTTTTTAATGTTCATCCACAACTCTCCCAGGCAGTTCCATTCCAAATCCTCACAACTCACCCAATAAAGAAGTTTTTCCTTATCTCATTTCTGGCTCTTTTGCTGACCAGCTTGAAATTAGAACTCCTTGATGCTGCAATTCCAACTAACGGAAACAGAGTATTCCTGTTTTGCTCTCCAACTTTTTTTCATAGGTTTGAGCACTGCAATTAGTTCACATATTTGTTTGTTATGCTCAAGTAAGAATAAGCCTTGCAAGAACTGTTACAAGCACGACATCAGAAAAACAGTCAGAAAACTAGCCACCTGAACACACGAACAACAACTGGCCAGAAAAAAAGACATGACCCACTATCACTAGTATCCTTACATACAGATGAGGAAGTACACGATTTAGACTGTGTCTGAATATCCATCTAGGACAAGCCAAACAGAGACACTCACGATAATTACTAGAAAAATAGCATTCCAACCTGAACTCTATCAAAAAACACATCGATTTTGATCCCATCGAACACTCTCTGACAAAAAGAACTGGACATAAAATCACCAATACTGGAAATTACATCACTGACTCAAGGAAACCTAAACACATAAATAGCAAGTGGGACATAACACCAGCACTTCACCAGAGGCTCACTGATAAGGTTCCCTAGTACAGTGATGAACCATCTGAAAATGAACTCTCCAGCTCAGCGAGCAAACTGACATCCAGAAGAAGCACAATTTCTCTCATCCTCCCTTTAACTAAATACTTCATTCCACTTATCATTCCGGTTATTTTAAGGTTATTTGTATTCTTCTGAAAAGTAATATAGTTTCTTTCTGCGTGTGTTTGAATGTGTTTGTGTGTGAGAGAGAGAGTGAGAGAGAATAATCCTCTGTAATCTCTGGATTACTCCCCGTGCCATGTGGAAAAGAGGGAAGGATGAGGAAGACAGTAGAGCTTAACATGTTGTTAAAAATCTACTTCAGGGGTGAGAGTTCCAGATTGTTGTATCATTGGGATCTCTTCCACGGCAGGTTGGGACCTGTACAAAAAAGACAGATTGTATCTTAACTGGACGAGCACCAACATGCTCCTGGGGAGGTTTGCTAGTGCAACTCAGATGGATTTGAATAAACCAGTATTGCAGTATTGAATAAACTGAATTGCAGACCACTCCCTTACAAACATCTAAGAACAAAACTGTGCACAACCTCGATACCGCTTTTTGCCCTGAACTGATTTATATCTCTTGTTCTCTATGTCACCAACCCTGTCCACTACCAGCTCACAATATCCCCAGTCTCCATCTCTGCGTCAGTGCTGTGGCTGAACAACCCATTGTCTGCACGTTGGTAAAATTCAGACCTTATATTTCAAGCTCTCTTCTGGCCACTTTTCCAGTTACATGTATTTCAATCACAAAATTGTTCTTGTCTCGGACGTTACTTCATGATTAGGACAATGTATTAGAGTAGGAATGTCGCTGGATGTAATTCAGGAGCAAAGCTTATTAAACGAAACACATGGTTTCAAGCGATTTGTTTCAAGTCCTACTACAGCTGATGGTAGAACTTAAATAAAAATGATAAGAATTGGAATAAAAGTGAATTTCACGAAAAACAACCATAAAACCCACATTTTGTCTGAAAACCTTCCTGTTTCACTGATGATCTTCGGTAAAGAAGTCCAATACTACTACCCAGTCTGGGTTAAGTGTGACTTCAGACCCATATCATTGAGCTTCACTTTATATTGGTTTGTGGAATGGCCTCACAGTCAGGACAATTAGTGATGATTAACAAATGCTGCCCTGGGCAGAGATGCGGACTTCCCATGGAATAACACATTTGAAAGTTAAACCAAATAAAGATAGATGCTGGAGATCTGAAATTGCATAAAAAATGCAAAGAAAAGATCAGAAAGTGCTGGGGAGTTTTTCTGAACTGAAAGCAGCTGGAAAATAGTGGGAATAATGCTGGTAACAGGGAAGTCTGCTTTGAAGGGCAGGAGGAGTGAGTTGAATCGATAGAGAAAGAGAGAGATAGAAGACAAAGCGCAAACAAAGGGAATGATGATCAGCTGGGGTGGGAATAAAATGTGAGATCCACCTCATTTCTTTTAACTTTTCCCATCTTCCTGAATATCATGCCCATGTCGCTTTTCAAAAATTCGCTTTTTGCCACTTCCCTTTCCGAAAATCCTCCATTAGGTCCTGTTTTCACTAACCAAAACAAATCCGAAGAGGATTTTCACTTTTAACAAGGAAGGTAAATTTTTCGCGCATAAATTAATGCTTCTTCGCTTTACGCTGAATCAGTTTATGAAAGGCTTTGTAGGAACGCTCTACTTTCACATACCGAGGGAAATCGCTATCTATCTAAGATCATGTTTAAAGCGATTTGATCCCAACTGTGTTCCCTGAGTGTCGTCATGTTCTTATATTTATTAATGGGATATAGGAATCGCTGGCTGGGCCAGCATTAGTTCATTTATTTGATTGCCCTTGAGAAGACCTTGAGCCTCAGTGGCACTTAGACCGGGGGAGTGAGGCACACAAGGTGACAGCTGCACAGGAGGTGTGCAAAGCAAGATCGTCTTTCACAAGATTAATATTATTTTAAAAGTTAGAGACTTCAATTCGTCAGTCTAATTACAGTAGGGAAGAAGGTGTTCCTGAGCATGTAGGCCCATGTTTTCATGCCTCTGTATCTCCTCCCTTTTGGAAGAGGTTGTAGGAGATGATTACAGGTTTTGGAGAGATATTTGATGTTGCTAGCCTTTCGCTGACAACGAGAAGTATAAATGGATGGAAGGTTGTCCTCCATGATAGTATGGTCTGTGCACACAAAATTCTGCAATTTCTTTTGGTCCTGGGAAGAGCAGTTACCGTCACACTATTATGCACATGAACAGAATGCTTTCAGTTGTCAGTATGCAGAGCACTGGGAGAAGACAGTTCCAAAATATTTAGATGCAACTATTGGTGATTAAATGGATATCGATGTTCTGCTTGCTGTTTTGACAACAATTGAAATTTAACCAATAAATTTAAATTATGTCCAAGGTACCAAAACACAATTGAGTTTATTGAATTGCCAACATCTAACCAAGGAGCCATCACATGCTTCAAAAGAATAGAGAAGCCCTCACCATCACAACGAGGGAAAAAGAGACAGACATGTATAAGGAGAGAGAGAACACAGCGATGGAAACAGAAGGACAGAGAGTTAAACTGAGAAAGGAAACAAAACAAGAATCAAACAGTCATATTGACAGGGAGAAGGGGAGATAGTAAGTTCAGAGAAAGAAACAGAAGACAGAGAAAAAGAAAACACAGGGAAACAGACAGTGTGAGAGAAACAGTGAGAGACAAAGCACACAGAGAGCTGGGGATGGGGTCACAATGAGCTAGGGATGGGGAATGGGAGAAGCTGGGGGTGAGGACTGGAGAGACCTTGGAGCGAGCACTGGAGGGAGCTGGGGGAAGGGAGGTGAGAATTTACATTGGCATGTACCAAGTTGTACAGGCAACTCATATTAAGCAAGGATGTACAGAACAATGGCTGTAAAACATGTCTGAGAGGCATGCAGGTTACGCTGCACAGGGCGTGCGCGAGGCGAGATTAATTCGAACAAGATCAGCGTTATCTGAGATTAGAGAGTACATTCATCCATCTAATAACAGTCAGGAAGAAACTTTTAATGAACCAACTGCTCTGTGTTTTCAAGCTTCCATATCTTTTAGCCTGATCGAAGAGGTTGTGGGAGACCATTACTGGGGTGTGATTGGTCTTTGATAATGTTAGAACAAAACATTCCAGCACAGAAACAGGCCATTCGGTGGTCCAAGTCTGTGCCGATGTCCAGCCCTCCGGGACCTCAGCAGTGTTCAAGGATGCTACAAAGATATCTATTAATGCCCCAGCTCTTTCCTCCCTCCCTTCCCTCAGTAATCTGGGGTAGATGCTGGCTGCCTTTCTGCGTCAACAAGCCATGTAAATGGAATCAATGGTTGGGATGTTAGAGTCCGTGTTGGTCAGCGCTGTGCACCCAACCTTCTGTAGTTTCTCACGGTCCTGAGTCGAGCAGTTGCCGTACCTGGCTGTTATGCACCGGGACAGTACGCCCTCAATGGTGCATCTGTAGAAGTAGCGCATGCTGAATTTCCTGAACCAACTGAGAAAGGAGAGGCATTGTTGAACCTTCCCGACTGTCGGACCTATGTGAGAAGTTCAGGACAGGTTGTGAGTTATCATCATTCCGAGGGACTTGATGCTCTGCACTCCCTCAAACGGTTGATGTAGATGGGGTGTGTTCCCTTTTTTTCTTCCTAAAGTCAATTATCACTCCTTTACGTTTACAGGATTAGAGAGAGGTCATTATCAATATACCATGCTACCAAGCCCGATATCTCCTTTCTACATTCTGACGCGCTGTTGTTTGATATCCGTACTGCTATAGTGATGTCATCAGCGAACTTGTAGCTGGCGTTGTTTGGAATTTGGAAATTCAGCCTTGGGTGTACAGGGAGGACATTAGTGGGCTGAGGACACAACCTTGGGAGTACAGGGAAACTGTAGGGGGCTGCAGAAACAACCGTGTGTGTGCATGGAGGACAGTGGGGGCTGAGGACACAACTGTGGGTGTTCAGGGAGTTCAGTAGTTGGCCTGGGCACAGCCTTGAGTGTATAGCGAGTACACTAAGGGGCTGAGGGCAGAGCCGTGGGTGTGCATGGACGACATTAATGGGCTGAGGAAACAACCGTGGATGTACAGGGAATACAGTAGGGGGCTGAGGACACAGCTGTGGGTGTGCATGGAGGACATTAATGGGCTGAGGGCACAGCCGTGGATGTACAGGGAGTACAATAATGGGCTGAGGGCACATCTGTGGGTGTACAGGGAGGGAGTACGTTTAGTGGCTGAGGGCACTGCCATGGATGTATAGGTAGTACAGTAGGGAGCTGAGGGTACTGCCGTGGGTTTACTGGGAGTATTGTCGGGTGTAGCGAACATGTCCTTCAGCAGCTTTAGTGTTGAATGTTATTGTGGAGGAAGTGATTTTACCGATCTTCACGATTGTGGTCTGTGGGTCAGAAACCTGGGGATCCAGTTGCAGAGAGTCGAACCGAGACCAAAGTCGCGGAGTTTTGTGATTAGTCTGTCAGGGAAAATGATTTTGAAGGTGGAGCTTTTGTCAATGAGCAGGAGCCTGGTGTAGGTGTCCTTGATGTCCAAATATTCCAGGGATGCGTCCAAGGCTCGAATATAGTTGCATTGTTGCATTCCCAATGTTGCACTCTCTTTTGCACTAGGGTTAATCCGCTGGCTTGATGGGATTTATGAGTGGTTTATATGCTGGGCCATGACATTACAGATTTTGCTGGAGTATAGTTCTTCTGCTATTGATGATCACAGCATCTTATGGATGCTCAGTCTTGAGTTGCTAGATCTGTTGGAAGTCTGTGCCATTTAGGATGGGAATAGTGCCACACAACACAATAGTTTATTCTCAATGTGACCGTGAGTCTTTGCCTGCTCAACAACAGTGCGGTGGTCAGTTTTACCAATGTTGTCATGGACAGATGCACCTGCAGTTGGTAGGTCAGGTATGTTTTTTCCCTCTCGTTCATTCCCTCACGAACTTCTGCAGGCCCAATCTAGTAGCTATGTCCTTTAGGACCCGACCAACGTGATCAGTAGTACTGCTGCCAAACCATTCTTGGTGGTTGACTTTGAAATTCCTCAGCCAGAATACACTTTGTGCCCCTTTTCATAGTGAGTGCTTTCTCCAAGTTCTGTTCAACGTGGAAGAGTACTGATTCAACTGAGGAATGACGTTACATGATAATCAGTAAGGCTGCTTTGCCCACGTTTAATTTAAAGTCATGGGGCTTCATTGGGTCCGGAGTTAATTTTGGGGACTCGCAGAGCAACTACCTCCAGAATGTATCGCACTGAGCTGCTCTTTCTGATGGATCGGTCTTCACCTTGGGCCAGAACATATCCAGTGATGGTGATGGTGGTGTCTGGGGTATTTCTGAAAGGTATAATTTCGTGAGCATGACTATGTCAGGCTGTTGCTTGACTAATCTGTAAGCCGGTTATCACAATATTGGCACTAAGCCCTCAGATGTAAGAACATAGAACATAGAACTGTACAACACAGAACTGGCCCTTCAGCCCACGATGTTGTGCCGACCATTGATCCTCATGTGAGGTAAACCTAATGTACGAACCCTCAAATGTCTGTGACCATATGCATGTCCAGCAGTCTCTTAAATATCCCCAATGACCTCGCTTCCACAACTGCTGCTGGCAATGCATTCCATGCTCTCCAAACTCTCTGCATAAAGAACCCGCCTCTGACATCCACTCTATAATTTCCGCCAAGCGGCTTTAAACTGTGACCCCTTGTCTTAGCCATTTCTGCCCTGGGAAAAAAGTCTCTGGCTATTGACTCTATCTATGCCTCTCATTATCTTGTTCACATCAATTAGGCCCCCTCTCTTCCTTCTTTTTCTCCAAAGAAAAATGTCCGAGCTCAGTCGACATCTCTTCATTAGATAAGCCCTCCATTCCAGGCAGCATCCTAGTAAACCTCCACTGAACCCTCTCCAAAGCATCCACATTTTCCTATAATAGGGCGACCGGAACTGGATACAGTATTCAAAGTGTGGTCTCACCAGAGTTTTATAGAGCTGCAACAAGCTCTCATGGCTTTTAAACTCAACCTCCCTGTTAATGAAAGCCAAAACACCATATGCTTTCTTAACAACTCTGTCCACTTGGGCGGCAATTTTAAGGTATCTATGTACCTGCACACCAAGATCTCGCTGTTCATCCACACTACCAAGAATCCTGTCTTTAATCCTGTACTCAACTTTCATGTCCGACCTTCCAAAATGCATCACTTCGCATTTATCCAGGTTGAACTCCATCTGCCACCTCTCAGCCCATCTCTGCATCCTGTCAATGTCATGCTGCAGCCTACAACAGCCCCCTATACTGTCAACGACACCTCCAACCTTTGTGTCGTCTGCAAACTTGCTAAGCCATCCTTCAAGCCCCTCATACAAATTATTATTAAAAATTACAAATGGTAGAGTCCCAAGAACAGAGCCCTGTGGAACACCACTCAACACTGACTTTCAGGAAGAATAATTTCTTTCTGCTACCATTCGCTGTCTTCTGTCGACCAGCTAATTCTGTATCCAGACAGCTAAATTCCCCTTTATCCCATTCCTCCTGACTTTCTGAACGAGCCTACCATGTGGAATCTTATCAAATGCCTTGCTGAAGTACATATACACCAAATCCACCGCTCGAACCTCATCAACTTTTCTCGTAACATCCTCAAAGAACTCAAAGAGAATTGTGAGGCATGACGTGACCCTCACAAAGCCGTGCTGACTGCATTTAATCAAGCCATGCTCTTCCAGATGGTCATAAATCCTATCCCTCAGAATCCTTTCTAACACCTTGCAGACGACAGATGTGAGACTTACTGGTCTGTAATTGCCGGGGATTTCCCTATTTCCTTTCTTGAAGAGAGGAATTACATTTGCCTCCCTCCAGTCCTCAGGTATGGATCCAGTGGAGAGCGAGGATGCAAACATCTTTGCAAGCGGCGAAGCAATCACATTTCTCGCTTCCCAAAGCAGCCGGGGCCAAATCTTGTCTGGCCTTGGCGAATTGTCAATCTTAATGGTTGTCAAACTTTTCAGCACATCAGCTTCCTCAACCTCTATCCGTTCTAGCATGTTTACCTGCTCCTCAATGGTTTCATTCACTACAAGGTCCTTTTCTTTAGTTAAACAGAAGCAAACAACTCATTTATGGCTTCCCCCACCTCCTCAGACTCTATACACAAGTTCCCTATGATATCCCTGATCGGCCCTACTGTTTGTTTGATTATTCTCTAATTCCTCACATACGTGTAAAACGCTTTTAGATTCTCCCTAATCCTTCCTGCCAAGCCTTTTTCCTTCCCCCTGGGTCTCCTCAGGCCATTTTTGAGCTCCTTCCTCGCCTGCCTGTAATCCCGTCGAGCTGAACAAGACCCTTGCTTCCTCCACTTTACGTGTTGAAGATGCACTGATGGTTATTCAAGCTGGTTACTATCCTATCCTTGCTATAGTTGGTGTTCCTCGTATGTCACTCAATCTGTCTAGTGAAATGGTCTGAACTGAATTGATGGTTATGATATGGAAATTTTGGAAAGATGCAAGTCAATGTTTTCAGTTCCAATCAAAGAGTCCATTCTTTACAAATTATAACTAGCAAATGGTTATTTAAATATTATGCACCAATATGGGGGGATGAAACAGACTGTTCTCCATGATTCATTTTCTCCTGCACAAGTTTACATTTCCATATCCACCCACTCACCAATCCAGTTCAGTACCGCCACCATGACATCCCAGTCTCCTCCTCAGCCGGAGTACAACTCCTGAATAAACCATTGTTTGTGCCTTTGTTAATCTCCGTAAATAGCTGTTTCAAGTCCCTTCTTACCACGTGTCCATTGCAAAATAATTGCACTTGAGATGTTTACGTTGTTCCCTGCACAGAATTAGAAAGATGGAAAGACAGTGTATGGTGGTTACGTCACTGGCTCATAATCTAGAGCCACAAAATTATAATCTGTTGATATCGGTTTGCCTTATGCCCATTACAGAAGGCAATGGGTCATTCTTCTCTGGTCAGGTCTCTGTGTCACTGCAAACCCACAGCACTGTGTTTTACTTTTTACTGTCCTGTGGAACAGCTGAACCAGCCACTCAGTTCAAGGCTGGCATAACATGCTGGCCTGACCAGGGCTGCACACATCCCGTGAGGGAAGACCAAAATGAAAGATAACTCCCTTCCTCTGCCTGTATCCCACATTCCTGCAGGTGAATTCCATTCAGGTAGGTGGCCATTCACTATTTTATATGTATTCTTTGTGATTGGGTCTCTCCCCAAGAGTGATGTCCATCTCTATAGACATCTCTGGTGCTGGCTTTATTGATGTTGACCTACAGATGTAAGGATGTTTTAAATTCCAACTCAGTGACAGTGCATCTTAAATGAATGGCTTCCTGTGTCACATGAAGGAAATGGCGCCAGCTAAGTGAGGGACAGGAATTATTGTGTTCAACTCTGAGAGCGTTGTTGAGGCAGTGTTTGGGGTATTGTGGACAGATTTAATCTTCTTTATAAGGAGTGATCTCCTTATCACAGAAATAATAAACAGGAGTTCCACCGGATTAATCCCTGGGATGATGGCACCATGAGGAGTGAGTGAAGGTTGATCTGTCACGCTGTGAGATAATAAGAGGTGATTGCAGTGAACCTTGAGAGGGATGGACAATCACTCCTTCTATTCTAAACAGACAATGGGAAGGTGATAAATTCCATCACTTTTGTTTCACTCAGGATGCATAAATCTGGATAGTTTAAGTGCCTCTGAGGACGTTACGCCTACCCACCCCAACCCCCAATCCCCACGGTGATTGAGAGATACAGAGAGGTCCATGTTTTGAATAAACTCTCCCCACATTAATACAGTACTGGTGGTGTGTGATCCTGCACTGAATGTCATATTATCCACCACCCCGACAGCAGCCACAATACTGTCATTCTAAAACAGTTCACTCTTCCCACCAGCTACTGACATTCATGAAGGACATGAATCCATATTCTCAGAGATGCAAGGTGCCTCCTTAACGTTTAGACCATAAGACTATAAGATATAGGAGCAGAAATTAGGCCAGTTTGCTAATCAAGTCTACGCCACCATTCAATCATCACTGCTACGTTTCTCAAGCCCATTCTCCAACGTTCTCCCCATAATCCTTGATGCCCTGGATAATGAAAAAACTATCACCATCTCAAATATACTCAATGACATGGCCCCACAGCCTTCTCTGGCAATAAATTGCAAAGATTCTCCATTCCCTGGTTAAAGAAGTCTCCTTATCAACGTTCTAGAAGGTATTCGTTTTAAACTAAGGCTGTGTCCTTGGTTCCTAGTCTCTCCTACCAATGGAAACATCGTATGAACATCCACACTGTTCAGGTCATTCAGTATTCTTTATGTTTCAATTACATTTCCCCTCTTCCTTCTAAACTATATCAAGTATAGACTCAAACATTCCTCACACAATAAACTTTTCACTCCTACGACTTTTCCCCTGAAAATCTTCTGAACACTCTCCAGGGACAATACATCCTTCCTGAGATATGGGGCTCAACAGTGCGCGCAACACTCCAAATGTAGTCTGACCAAAGATGTATACTGCCTGTTCTTATATTCAATTTCTCTCGTAATAAATGCCATCAATAATAACTGAAACTGCCCCCCTAACTACTACCTCAACCTACAAGCTTACCTTAAGAGAACCCTGCACTAGAACTCCCAAGTCCCTTTGCACTTCAGATTTCTGAATCTTCTCCCCATTGAGGAAATAGACCATTTCCAACGTCACACTTTCCGACATTGGAATGCATCTGCCAACCCCTTTACCTGGCCAACTCCTTCTTCAGCCCCTCCGCCTCCACTCTCCGACCTGACTCTCGACTTATCTTTGTTTCGTCTGCAAACTTAGCCAGAGTGCCCTCAGTCCATCATCGAGACTGTTAATGAATAAGGTAAAACGTTATGGTCCCAACACTGTGCCTGGCAGACCACCACTTGTCACCTGCTGCCACTCTGAGAAGGATCATTTTATCCCCACTCTCTGCTTTCTGACGGACAGACAAGCTTCTGTTCATGCCTCTACCTTGCCTCTAACACCACGGACCCTTATCATATTCAATCATCTCCTGTGTGACACCTTGTCAAAGGCCTTCTTGACGTCCAGGTGGATAACATCCATTGGCTGTACTTGATCGAGCCTGTTCATTTCTTCTTCAACGATTTCCAACAAATTTGATGGAATCATGCTGACTTTGCCCTATTTTACCAAACTCTTCCATGTATTCAGAAATCTCATTCTTCACAATGGATTCCAGGATCTTACCCATGACAAAAGTTAAGCGTTTTATTTTCTCTTTTCTTCCTTACTCCCTGGGTAAAAACAGATGTCACGTTAGTGGGTTTCCAATGCTCTGGGATCGTTCCTTTCTCGAGTGATTCCTGAAAAATCACCATCATCACGTCAACTAACTCTTCAGCTATCTCCCTTATAACACAGGGATTTAATCCCTCTGGTTCAGGTTATTTAACCAACTTTAGCCATTCAGCTTTTTTCTCGCATGTTCTCCATGGTGGTGGCCACCATCCTAAGCTCTAGCCCCTCACTCTCCTGAATGTTTGAGATATTATTCGTGTCTTCCACCATGAAACTGATGCAAAGTAATTATTTAATTCCTCGGCCATTTTCTTGGCCCCCACTACTATCTCTCAAGTGTCATTTTCCATCAATCCAATGCCCTCTTTTGCCTTTCTTTTATATTTTATATATCGAAAGAAACTCTTACAGACTTCTTTTATCTTTCTGACTAGCTTACCCCCATATTTAATAATCTCCCTCCATATTTTATTTTGTTTGCCCTCTGTTTTGTCTTAGTAAGTTTCCCAACTTTGTGGTTTCCCACTGCACTTTGCCACATTATATCCTTTCTCTTTTGCTTTTATGCTATACATGACTTCCTTCGTCAGACATACTTACCTCATTCTCCATGTACCATGCCACTTTTTACTCGGGGTAAATCTCTGCTGCATCCTGAATAACACCAAAAATCTCCTGCCATTGCTGCTTCACTGTCTTTCCTGCTGGGCCCTTCTATCAGTCAATTCTACCCAGCTCCTCGTTCATGCCTCTATCATTGCCTTTATTCAGCTTTAATACCGTTACCTCTGATTCTAAATTCTCCATCTGAAATTGCAGAGTATATTCAATCATATTATGATCACTGCCTCCTATGATTTCCTTCACCTTAAGCTCCCTCATCTAGTCTGCCTGCACAAGCTGCTCCAAAAAGCCATCTCATAGACATTCTACAAATTCCTTTTCTTCCAAACCACCATCAAGCTGAATTCCCAGCCCACCTCCGTAATGAAAACCCACATGATCACTGTAACTTTGTATTTCCTACACATCTTTCTAGCTCCTGTGTATCTTGCACCCCAGCTCCTGACTACTGTTTGGTGGCCTGAACTGAACTCTAACTACTTTTTTTTTAACCATTGTGATTTCTCAATTCTACCGACACAAACTCTATACCATTTGACCTTACTTCATTTCTTATTATTGATTTAATTTCGTTTCTTAATAATAAGACAAACCCATCCCCTCTGTCCAATTCCCATCTTTTTGATAGGATGCATATCCTTGAATATTCAGCTCCCAGTCCTGATCCTCTTGCAGCGACGTCTCCGTAATGGCGACCTGCCAATTTGTGTATGAGTCACAAGTTTATTTACCTTATTCGTTATACTGCATGCTTTCTGATATAACAGTTCAACCCTGTATTAGCCTTTCCTCTTCTCATTGTTATTTGTTTTTCCTGTGTGTTTGAAGTTTGATTACTAACACTTTTCATGCTCTCTGCGTCTCTGTCGGAGATTTGAATAACTTAGAGTCATACCGTAATAGAGATTTACAGCATGGAAACAGACTCTTCGGTCCAACCCGTCCATGCCGAACAGATATCTCAACCCAATCTAGTCCCATCCTTATGTCTCTGAACTGTTGCAATTGTACCAGCCTCCACCGCTTCTTCTGGCAGCTCATTCCATACCCGTACCACCCCCTGTGTGAAAATGTTGCCCCTTAGGTCTCTTTTATTTCTTTCCCCTCTCACCCTAAAACTATGCCTTCTAGTTCTGGACTCCCCGACCCCAGGGAAAAGACTTTGTCTATTTCTCCTATCCATGCCCTCATAATTTTGTAAACCTCTATATGGTCACGCCTCAGCCTCTGATGCTCCAGGGAAAGCAGCCCCAGCCTGTTCAGCCTCTCCCTGTAGCTTAAATCCTCCAACCCTGGCAACATCCTTGTAAATCTTTTCTGAACCCTTTCATGTTTCACAACATCTTTCCGATAGGAAGTAGATCAGAATTGCATGCAATATTCCAACAGTGGTCTAACCAATGTCCTGTACAGCCGCAACATGACCTCCCAACTCCTGTACTCAATGCTCTGACCAATAAAGGAAAACATAAAAAACGCCTTCTTTTTGAGTTCTGCAGTCTTACCCCTCCTTTAATTCGGGTTTTCTAATTTTCCCTAAACTGACACCACCCCACCCCCATTTAGCTTCAAGTCCAGGCTGCAGCCCTAGTTATGCGATTTGCTAGGACTCTGGTCACAACACGGTTAAGATGAAGACCGTCGGATCGGAACAGTGCCCTCCTTCCCCAGTACCGGTGTCAATGTCCCACGATACAAATTCATTTCTCTCACATCAAACTTTGAGCCACGCAATTTCCTGCTGACCCTGTGCTAATTCACTGATGGCTCAGGCCGTAATCCAGAGATTATTTCCTTTGTGATTCAGTTTTCTAATTTAGCTCTGAACTCTTGTATTCCTTAGCAGAACGTCTGCCCTAGTTTTATCTCTTTCGTTGGTACCTACACAGACCACGACCAATGGATCTTTACCCTCCCACTCCAAGTTCCTCTGCAGCCCAGATGAGGTATCCCTTACCCAAACACCAGTAAGTAATGCAACTTTCAGGACTCTCAATCCCGACCACAGAGAACAGTCACTATGCCGCTAACTATACTATCCCCAATTACAATTACATTTCTCTTCGCTTGCCCCACTTGAAAGCTTCCCTCAACTCGGTGTGTGGCCAATATGCTCATCCTCCCTGGAGTCCCCATTTCCATCCACACAGGGAAGAAAACTCTTGATCCTATTAGACACGGACAGGGGCTGAGGTTTCCTGCAACTCTACCTCCTGGATCCCTCTATCTGCCTCACTCACAGCCAAACCCTCCGTTTTCTAACCACTGGTTGAATTTGAGTCAGTTGATCTACGGAGTGTAACTGTCTCCTAAATCACAGCATCCCGGGAACTCTTCCCCTCCTTGATACCTCACATTGTTTGAAGCTCAAACTCCAGCTCATCGACACAGAGCCAGAGTTCTTCTAGCTTGCAACGTTTACTCCAGACATGGTCACTGGGATCCACAGTGGGGTCCACCACTCCGACATCATAGAGAAACAACACATCACCCGACCCTGCATACTTATTTTAATTAACTATTATTGAATTGTTCCTTTACAATTTTTAATTGTTTTTGTACAGCTGTTTATGCAAGTTGTAACCAATAAATTAACATGATTCAATTTAACACAGATTCAAATTTAACCCACTCCCTATTAGCAAATCGGATCACATTCTCCCTTTGTCAAACCTGCTCATTATCTTCTGAAAGAATTCTGACAAACTTGTCAGCGGGACCACTCCTTAATGAAGCCATGCTGACTCAGCCCTATTTTACCATGCACCTCCAGGTACTCTGCAATCTCATTACTAGCAATGCACTCTAAATCCGATTAACGACCGATGCCAGGCTAAACTGCCCTATGAATTCCTGTATTTTGCCTTTCTTCCTTCTTACACAGAGATTTTACATTATCCATTTTCCAGTTCTCTGGGACTCTGTCTGATGATAGTTATTCCTGAACAGTCACGACCAATGGTTTCACAATCTCCTCCGCTAATTCCTTCAGAACTTTGGTTGTTATCTGTCCAGTCTGTGTGATTTATCCATTTTCAAACATTGCAGCTTCCCAGTACCTTCTACTCAGCGCCGATCATTACATCCATCCCTCACCCTTGACTCGCTTGAAGTTCTGGAATGTTCCTAATGTCTACCATTGTGAGGATTGATGGAAAGTACCTTTTCAGTTCATTCTCCAATTCTTTGTTCTCCATTTCTCTGCAGTCAGCCTCAATTTCTGGTTGTCCAATGTTCACTCTCCCCTTTTATATATCTTAACAAAACTCATGCAATCTCCTTTTCTAAAGCGAACTAGTTTACATGTTTCATGTTCACCGCTTTCTTGCTTCTTAAACTGTACTCTGCTGCTGTATAAACGCTTCCCAATCTTAGACAGGCTGAGTGAGAGCATTCCTGTTAACTGACTGTCGAAAATAAATTAATGTAACTATACAAATCCTTTTGCCCATCATTGTGTAGCGTGGTGGCACAACACTGCTGCCTCACAGGGTCAGGGACTCGGGTTCAATTCCAATCTCTGGACCCTTTCTTTGTGGAGCTTTTTACAATCTCCCCGTGTCTGCATTGGGAGGATTAACTACTTTCTCTCTTCACAATATGTTTCTGTGTTTGTTTCAGATTTCTGCTATCTACAGTATATTTGTTTGTGTTTGATGGAGAATTGCTGCAAGTATGACGGCTTTATTGTAAAAGTGGCATTGGTGCTCGGGCTCCCCGTGTGCTTGGGATTCTTGCCCAGATACTTATGTGAGTGCATGTCCCTGATTACCTACTCTGTCTCTCTCAATCCCTGAGTCCATCTGTCACTGCATGCAGCCTTTCATCGAGCCACCCCTGGATTCCCACACCCCATCGCCTGGCACTGGATGCTCCCTATGAAGGGAGCGCACAAAGACACTGGGCACGTTCTGAACTGCTTGGGATGCGGGGTAAAGACCCTGACATTTAAAAGAACAGAATAGCTGAAATCCAATTGAACAGCAAAGTAGAGTAAACAGGCTGAATGGCAGCCATCTGTTCTGACATTTTCTGGTCTTTTGGACTAAGTTCTGTTTATCCTCATCCATCTATAAATAGATTCTCCATATGTATACCTTGTCACACAGGTTTGGTGAAGGTGATAGATATCAGATCCTATGGTCATTGCGACTGATTCGTTGGGCTCCACTTTCCTGGTTAATGAGATCACACTAAGTCTTTATTGTCAAGTCTATCCATTTTAAAGTAAAGGCCTTGCCAGAGTTGTGCTTTAAGGATATCTGAATGTTGGGGAAACTAGATTATGCGACGTACCAGTGAGGTTAGGAATAGGAAGGTAGTACAGTTAAAAACACGGCCAAAGAGTAGGGATGCAGCACTTGCAATATGTGGATCATTGGGATTCCTGGGTCGACAGGATATACACAAGAAGGACGGGATGCATCTAAACTGGCAACAATCTCCGATATGTGGGTCATTGGGATTCCTGGGTCAGTATGAAATACACAAGAAGGACGGGATGGACGTGAACCAGCAGCAATTTCCTGGCAGGCAGGTTTGTTATTGTCACTCAGGAGGGTTTAAACTAGTGTGATGGTGGTGGTGGGGGAGGGAGGGTGGAGCCAGAGCAGTACATCCACAAGCACAGTGACTGAAGAGTAGTTGGAGACTAATCCCAGTACAGCTAAGAACAACAACAAACTGGCAGTGGGGAGTGAACACAATGGGACTGGCAGTCTGAAGTGTGCTGATTTTAATGTGAGCAGTATGACAGGTAAGACAGATGAGCTTGGAGCTTGGAGTTTGAATGAGTATATATAACAATTTTATAAATATTACAGAGATTTGGTTGAGAGAGAAATCAGAAAACTGCCAATTAAATGGATCCAGAGAGAGTTGAATAATGTGCAGTGAGAGGCTGGAGGCTGTTGTTTGAAGCATAATAAACATCCAGCAGTTTGTTAGAATTGGACAGAATGTGATGCAATGTACAGATTGAAGGGACAAGGGAGGAAGCATAAATTGTCTGTTTTACTGTTTTACTGCTTTACTGACAGTCTTTCTGCTTTACTGACAGTCTTTTGTAATCACCTGTTACCAGAGAATTGTCGAGGAGAATTTACATCAGAGAAACTCAGGTCAGGATCTGATGGAGTTGGGCTGAATTGTATTTATTTCAATGCAAGAATAATTATGGGTAAGTCCGATGAACTGACAGCCTGAAACCGAACTTGGGACTATAATGTTGCGGGTTTACAGAGACTTGGTTGAGAGAGGGAAAGGACTAGCCATTCAACATTCCAGGGTTTCATTGTTTTATGCGAGATGGAGAGGAAGGTAAAAGAGGTGGACGAGGTGTTTTACACGTGCACTTGAATAGGACATACAGGAGGGACCATCCACTGCAGCAATATGGGTAAAGCTCAAAAATTAGATGGCTGCAAGCACTGCGTTATTATAATCCCTCCAACAGCCACGGAGGGATGGAGAAACGAATATGTAAGTCGATTAAGGAAAGGTGTATTAGAAACAGAGTGGTCATAGTGAGTGACTTTCGCATCCCCAATAATGACCGGGAGTCCCTTGGAGCAAGAGGCTTAGACGGAGCAGAATTTGTTAACTGCAACAGTATGTGGATAGTCCATTGAGAGGAAGAGCCATACTGGACCTCGTATTGGCTAATGAGCCTGGCCAGGTAACTGACCTTTCAGTGGGACATAATATTAGAAAGAGTGATCACAGCTCCTTCAGATTTAAGATAGCTACGAACACGGATAAGTCAGGACCTTGTGTGAAGCTATTGAATTGGTGGAAGGCAAATTATCTCAGAATCAGGCAGAGCGAGGACGTGTCAATTGGGAGGAGCTGCTATCAGGCAAATCCACATTGTGTTTGTAAGAACTGCTTGTTAAATCCTGACAGTATAATCATCTGGTGAACGTCCTCCCGACAGCACGAATTTCACTCTATTTTGTTTGAACAGATATTTCAAGGCCGCTGCATATCAGACAACAGGAAGAGATAAAGGATGATTCTGCTCTGTGTCCTTCGTAGGGCCAGCTTGTCTCCCAAGGCACCTGATGTCTTTATTGTGGCTTAGAGAGCTTCAGAATTAATAAGAGCACTGAAGGAGGCCATTTAACACATTGTACAATGACGAGCTCTCCAACATCACAATTTGAAAACAGAAAGAACAGTGTGTGTGTGTGTGTGTGTGTGTGTGTGTGAGAGAGAGAGAGAGAGAGAGAGAGAAATTAACAGAGAAAAAGGAAGTCAAGAGAGATAAAAGGAATGGATAGAAAACGGAGCGACAGAGTAAGTGAGATCAAGGGGTGTCAGATGAGTGTGAAGTTAGATCAGAAAACAGCATGAGGACAAATACACAGAAATTTTATGTAGAACTACCACAGATTGCAAGCCCTTTGTCTGGTGCTGTACCCTGTGAGCACTATGCTGTCATCCCAACCCCTACCCCTATCATCATACTGCTGAGACCATTCCCTCACAAACTCACTCGTTAGGTCCACGCAACCCCACCAAGCCACCTTCCACTCTCGACACTTTCCCTTTGCCACTACAACAGGTATGAAACCTGTGCCAACACCTCCCTTCTCACCTCCTCCCAAGGCCCCAAAGCATCCTTCCACATCAGGCAGAGAACATCCTGTGCATCCAAATATCTCATCTCGTTTGTCCATTGCTCCTGGTCTCCTCTACATTTGGAAGACATGACGTCAACTTGTAGAACGGTTCAGGGAGCACTTTCGGACGCACACACCCAACAACCCCACTGCCCTGTGGCTGACTTCTTCAACTCCCCCTCCCACTCCGCCAAGGTCGTGCAAATTTTTGGCCTCCTCCACTGCGAAATTCTAGCCACCTGATGTCTGAAGGAAGAACGCATCATCTTCTGCCTTGGGACCCTCCCAACACATGGTATCAAGGACAATTTCACCAGTTTCCTCATCTCCACTCCCTCCACCTTATCACAGATCAAGCCCTCCAACTCAGCACTGCCCTCTTGAACTGTTCTACCTGTCCATCTTCCTTCCCATCTATCCACTCCACCTTCCACTCTGACCTATCACTATCACCACCCACCTTCATCTAGCAATCGCCTTCCAAGTTACCTTTCTCTCAGCCCCAGCCCCTCCCATTTATCTCTCTGCCCTTCCCCGCCCACCCCACATTCCTGATGAAGGCTTTATGCCTGAAACGTCAAATCTCCTGCTCCTCGGATGCTGCCTGACAGGCTGTGCTTTTCTATGCACACACTTTTTGACTCTGATCTCCCCCATCTGCGGTCCTCACTTTCACCTGCTGAAGGATTTTCACAGGTTTGGAGAGTGAGCAAAGAAGTGGCAGATAGAGTACAATGTGGAAAAGTGTGGGAATGCATTTTGCCAGAATGAATAGAGGCATGGACTATTTTTTTTCTAAACACGAGCAAATTCAGAAGTCTGAAGTGCAAAAAGACTGTGGAGTTCTAGTCCAGGACTCCTGAAAGGGTAAACTTGCTGGTTGTCATTAGTTAGGAAGGCAAAGACACTGATGGCATTTATTTCAAAAGGGCTTAAATATAAGAGCAGGGATGTACGTCTAAGGCTCTTCAAGGTTTTAGTCACGTCACATTTGGACTATTGTGCGCAGTTTTGAGTCCCCTATCTCAGGAAGGATGTACTGGTCCTGGAGTGTTTTCAGACGAGATCCACGAGAATGGTGCCAAGAATGCAAAGCTGGCATGCATATGAAGAATATTTGAGGGCTCTGGGTCTGTATTTGACAGAGTTCAGAAGAATGTTAGGAGGTCTAATTGAAACTTACAGAATACTAAATGACCTGGGATAGAGTGGATGTTGGGAAAATATATGCAATGATAGGAGAGACGAGTACATGAGGGGACAGAGTAAAGTGAAGACCTTTTCGAACAGAGATAAAGAGAAACCTCTTCAGCCATAGAGTGGTGAATCCATGGAATTCACTGCCACAGAAGTCAGTCGAGTTCAGATTATTGAGTATATGTAAGAGTGAGACAGTTAGGTTGTTGACTGTAAAGGGGATCAAGGGTTACATATAGAAAGCGGGAGAATGGGGATGAGAAGCTTAACAGCCATCATTGAATGGCGGAGCAGGCTCAATGGGCCTCATAACCAAATTTCTGCTCCAATATCTTCTGGTTATATGGTAAATATTGGCTCTCCTCATTCCTCATTGAAGTTGTATCCTGGAATTTGATCTTCAAATGATTTATAAAAAGTAACATTTCAGTACTGATGACTGGGAAATATCATGTTCCCTCACTCCAGTCTCAGCAGCCATGCCCCCAATATCATAATTACACTGCAACTGGAATCCAGTGAATGGTATGTAATCACAGTTGGTTGAGATCGATAACATTAACAGCATGACCCTCACCTGCCCTCATATTTTCTGTTAACATATCCATGCCATGTGTGTGTTATCACTCATGCTGTCGTCGGTGTATTTTCCTGTCAGATTACGTACAAGAAAAGTGCTCTCCATATTTTACTGACATTATAATCACTGATCAGTAGTTACAAACTATATGTTTCCATTTATAAACGGAGAAACTTGTTTATGTTCTGACAAACCTTTGACAGTACTCACATATCTAATGCAGATTTAATGATTACACGCATTCAATCTACCATCTCCAATATTCCTTCCCTCTCTCACCCCCACATATTCCATGCCAAATATGTAAATTTTAAACGTTCTTTTTAATTTTAATAAAACCAATATTGAATTGAAAGGGGTTAACTGGAGATATTTGTTCAGTGACTGTGATTAATGTCAATCTCCGTGGATCCTAATTACCCCAGTAGAGAGTTTCCATCGTTGAATGATAAATGGGATCTGTCAATGTGTTATCCCATAGTATGAGTAGGAGCATCGCTGACAGCACTAACAGGGATCAACTGCTCGTTAGAAAGGGGGGAAGTGATCAGAATCTGAGAACATTAGACTGGAACGTTACAATAATGGTTCAGAATGTGAGGAGCTTGGATTGGAATGTTCCAACAATGGATCAGAATCTATGGTCAGTAAACTGGAATGGTACAACAGTGTATCAATATCTGAGAACTTTAGAGTGGAATGGTTCAACAATGTATCAGAATCTGAGATCATTAGGTTGGAATGGTTCAACAATGTATCAGAATCTGAGATCATTAGCTGGAACATTGTAATAACAGACAGGAATTTATCCTTGGGTCTTTACTACCTTTCTCAGCCTTGGATATCATTAGCATCACGGATCGAAGACATCTTTTGGATTATTCAAGGTGGTTACTATCCCATCCTCGCTATAGTTGGTGTTCCTGGTAAGTCATTATATTTGTCGACTAAACCGGGTTGGACTGAATTTCTGCTCATGATATATACATTTTGGAAAGTACAAGACAATGTCTGCAGTTCCAAACAAAAACTCTTCACAAACTACTATTCATAAATTACTCACTGATATGCGACAAGGAACCAGAATGTTCTCAAACTCCATAATCCATTTTGTCCTTCACAGATTTACATCTCCAGCTCCTCCCCACTCACCAACCCTATCCAATTCCACCGTCATGATATCCCAGTCTTGTTCTCAGTTTCAGTGCAACTTCTGAATAAACCATGATTTGTGCCTTTTTAAAATTCGGATGCCACAGTTTCAAGTTCATTCTAGCCACATGTCGGTCACTAAATAATTGTTGTTGAGGATGTTTAACTTGTTCTCTGCACAAACGGGACAACAGTTTATGGTGTTCAAGCGATTGACTCATACTCTAAAGCCACAGAATAGTACTCTGTTGATATCCCATGAGGGAAATTGGTGGAATTTAAAAGTAACTATTTTCATTTGCTCTAAAAGCCCTTCTGCTTGCCTCAAGTCCTTTAGGGAAGTCAATGTGCCCTTCTTCCCTAGTTAGATTTCAGTGTGACTTCTGTGATGAACATGTGGGTGTACTGCACCTTTAAAAGAATTAAAAGCCAGCAATAACTACCTGAAAGCACCAAGTCTTCCGAAAAATAGATTTAGTGTAACATTTGGTTGAACAACTCGATTAGCTCATTGTCTCAAGGCAAAAATAAATTCAGTCAAACACTTTGAATTACACCTCAAAATACCCACCTCCAATCAAATTTGAATTTAGTTTATTGAGAATCTTAAAAGCCAATGACACGATCCAATTGTTTGGGGGGTACAAGACCATGGGAAAATGAGCAGTTCACTGCTAAGTTACCAGCATGCAAAGATTGCCTGAAAAATAGCTCTCCTCTCGGTACCTGTATTGATTAGTAGCTGGTAAAGCTGGATCCCAAAGAAGAAATCAAGACAGGAATATAGAGAAGAACCGAAAGTTTCTTGGTTTTGAGATTAGAAGTTTTGTTTTGTAGGTCTTAATTATGAGTATAACCGGACGAGTATCGTGGGGGTGGGGGAGGTAAAAGATGGATTAGAGGAAGAAGTTGTAAATAGACGTTCGTCTATTATTCCCTGTTATATTTTAAGAAATAAAGTTGTTAATTTTTAGTTTAATTGGTTTTGCATTCTAGAATTGTCACAGAATATGCAGTGGATAAAACTTTTCCCTGTTGCTGGTTTTAAATTAAGCAGGAGAATTTATCCTATGTTGTAACACCACAACCCCACAGGCATGTGTTTTACTCTTTGCTGTCCAGTGGAACAGCTGAACCAAACACTCAATTCAAGGTCGGCATAACATGCTGCCCTGACTAGGGCTGCATACAACCTGTGAGAGAAGAACAGAAGTAAATTTAGCTCCCTTCCTATATCTGTTTCCCGTATTCCTACAGCTCATTTCTATTCAGGTCGGTGATCATTCCCAATTTTAGGTGAATTCAAACTCATTGAAATTCTCCCCGAAAGTGATGCATGTCTCCATACGCAAATCTGGTGTTGGATTTATTGATGCTAACGTACAGATGTAAGGGAGTTATAAATTCCATGTCAGTCGTAGTGCAAAGAGAAGGAATGGCTTTTTGTGGCACAGGGAAGAAACTGCGATATCTAAGTGAGAGAAAATGTTTATTGCGATCATCCCCGAGAGTGTTGTTGAGGCAGTATTTGGGTTACTGTGGATAGATTTCCTCTCAAGTTTCACCAGACTAATCCCTGGGATAATGGCAACATGCGCAGAGAGTGAAGCTCAGTGAGAGAATAAGAGGTGGTTGCATTGAACCTTAAGGGGGATGGACAGTCACTCATGATGTTCTAACACGGCACTGATACGGTGATAAATTCCATGGCTTTGTTTTTTTAACTCGGGTTTCATGGTTCTCAATAGGTAAAGAGTCTCTGAGGACGTCCCCCTCATCCCACCCCCACTCCACATGTTGATTGAGAGCGACAGAGGGTCAGTCATTGAATAAACTCTCCCCATATTAATATAGTGTTTTTAGTGTGTGATCCTGCTATGAACGTCATGTTATCCACAATCCCGACAATATCCACAATACCTTCATTCTAAAACAGATAACTATTCCCACCAGCTTCTGACGACTTGGAGAACATGGGTCTGCCTTCTCAGAGATGGAAGATGCCTCTCTGAGACTTGACACAAAACATCTGGCTTTCTTCCTCACTGCCAGCGTTAAACCCCGTTAAAGTGTCATGTGTCCCACATGTAATGGAGCCACGAGGAACATCATGGAGCCGTGTCTGAATGCATTCTCTGCTTCATTGATTTGTCAGGTGGGAGCATCAATGACACCCTCCTGTGTCTCGAGGTGCTGAATGGCCTCCTCCAAGTCCCATGCAACAGGTTAATGGGTCTGACTTGACCCTGCCTGTTTCTGTTTAACAGATCGATGTGGTAACCAGACTCCTCTTCTTCCTGTGGAACATACAGGAGGATTGAATGGGCTATCCCTCTCTTTGTTCAGTAGTTTCTATGGGCTGAATGGCTTCCACATATCCGTTTCTAACATGCTTGAGATGCTGAATGAGCTTTTCATTTAACTGTGGAAATGTAAATTGTCTGGCCTTGCTGTTACATGAATGTTACCGACACTTTAACGGCACAAGCCTGAATGTTGTCCGGGTCTTACTGCACATAGACTGGTTCAGGAGCTGAGGTGTGACACATTGTTCTGAACATTGGGTGATCTTCAGTGACCATCACCATTTCAGATCTTATGATGAGGAAAGACAGTGATAAAGCAGCTGAAGATGTTTGTTTTGAGGCAGCTACCCCGAGGATCTCCTGCTGAGATGTCCCCGGACTGAGAGGATCGTCGGTCGCCGACCACAAACATCTTCCTTTGTGCTCTGAAAGACCCCAAACCAGTGGGGTGGGTACAAATGATTCCCATTAAGCTCAAATAAGTAGGTGGTCCTGATGCCATCCTCATTCAAATACGGCCTTGTTATCAAGGCCATTCACTCTTTCCTGAGCCCCTGTGTTCACCTCTTGTTCATATCAATGGATGATAGTGTATGTGTAGGGAGTATTTTCCTATCATAGACGGTAATCAATGCCAGGAATTATTTGGGTTAGAGATTGAGGTGAGTTACATCACGGATATTATTGAAAGAGGTGGTACATGACTTTTTGACCTGTCAGAGAGCTAAGGGGTGTGAAGAATTGGATATTAAAGACGAGTTAATGCCAACAGTAGATCAGCCATGATGGTATACAATGGCTTGATCGCCCGAGTTACCTAATCTTGCACCTTATGTTCTCATGTTCTGTAATTACAAAGTTAATGATTGTAATTTTCCTGAACATTCTGTTATTGAATGTTGCAGTCAGAGAGAGTAAAGTATTTTGTGAGTCATTTCTGGGTGAAGTATGGGGCTGTATTCACAGTGAATCTGGGTTTCCAACATGACCAACAAATGAAGCACAAGTTGCAGAGAGGAGACACTCTGTAAAGAGACCAGAGGTATCTTTCGAAACCAACATGGTTTTCCAAATATCGTTTTCTAACCCACGACAAACCGTGTGTGACAGTCTTGAGGGATTTAATGATATCCTGTGTTACTGTGGAAACGGCATTTGGAGCAGGTGGCCTCCATCTGGTACTTTAAGGAGCTGTGAGGAGCTGAATGGAACATAGGAACATAGGACTGAGCAGCAGGAGTGGGATATTAGACAATTTGTCACTGCTCCACCACTCAAAAAGTGATGTCAGTGTGGTCTCAGCACCACTTTTCTCCCTGTACACCATTTTCCTAAATTCACGTGTTTGTCAAATGTTTGAATGCAACACAACTTTGAATAAATGTAATCATCCAGGCACCACAAACTTCTGGGGAAGGGAATTTCCACTCGAACAATCCTTTGAGAATTTCTCATTTGTGCTCCAACCAATGTTGGAGGATCATTGTTACCTTTTCCAGTCCCAATCCTCCATTGGTTACAACAAATTTTAAATGCAACCAGTTTAGTTAGGTGGCCAATGACATAGACATCAGAGCTCATTTTCTAGACAATATGTGAGACACAGAAATTTGAACTCACAGCAAATGGTAAATTGGCAGAGTGTCCCAAACATTATTCTGCCTTTGAAGTCATTTTGCTCACACAAGATGCTGGTAATGGGATTTCTTTCTGCAACAGTTGGATTTGGCTGAATTCCGTTTGTATCAGGCAGTGGGGAGATTCCCATGAATCCTCACCAGGAATCCTTCACGAATGGTAAAGATAACTCAGGGATTTTATGGTCTCACGCTTTGCTATTGGGCGGAACAAAGTATGAGAGAGGGATCAATCGGCTGCTGCTTCTCAGGCAGGGAAGATTTTTCTCCATCTCTGTGTTGGAACATACAATAACATCAACGGATCACCAAACTGGACCATGTGCAATCTCCTGGAACATTCTCTTGAAAACCTGATTATGGACTATATGCAGGTGCATCATTGCTTTTGTTGTACACAGCGCTTTCCAATCGCAAACAAATGTTCCCACTTTATGAATTATTGACATGCTTTCATGTATCTGTGCAATTTGTAAATATTTGTAGGTGTCTTCATAGTACATATGTTCATATATACACCTTTTTCTTAAAATGTATTCCCTAGCTTTAGTCTCCCTGACAAGAGAAAATATGCGTCAAGCTGATGCACTTTTCAGAAAACATGGATGGTTCAATAATATTTCCCAGGTAAGTTCGAAACTGATAACTCCCCCATAATAACAGGCCCTCATTCCAGGACTGAGTAAAGGGAAACCTCTTTGAAAATCTTCGAAAAGAATTATATCCTGATTTTATTTTCTGGGATCAAAAACACACGCAGTGTATCAGATGTGGTCTCAGCAATGCCCTGTACAGATGCAGTAAAACATTCCTGATATTAAACCTGATACCCTTTGTTAATAACTGTATCATTGCACTTACTTCCAAATCACTTGCAGCATCTGCAGACTGACTTCATGTGATTCATGTTCCAGGAACATAGAAACCGCCTGAATCACAGAATTCTGCAATCTCTCTCCATTTAAATTGTTTCCCATTGTTTTATTCTTCATGCCAAAATAGACAACTCACCTCATGTTCTTGGCGCTGCAGGTTAGCTCACTAACCAGTTACAGCGTTGCAACCTGAAAATAAACCCTTATTTCTATTCTCTATTTCCTGTTAAAAACAGCTTCCCTGTTCCTGTTTAGCAGTTCAGGCACGTTGAATGGCCTCCTCCTGGGCTGTGTAATGTACTCAACGAGCTGAATTACTTCATTCCATATTCCTGTGTGGATCCTTCGAGGGGCAGAATGGACTCCTTCTGTTTCACTGTAACGATTCTGTTTGACAGAATGGGGTGGTTCCCTACCCTGTAACAGCATTGAGGGTTGGATTGAGAGAACAGCACATGGAGTAGGGGCAGCAGTATATCACTGTAACACCCTCAAGGGGTGGATTGAGAGAGCAAAACATGGGGTGGGGAGTAGTATATCACTGTAACAACCTCAAGGGGTGGATTGAGAGAGCAAAACATGGGGTGGGGCGTAGTATATCTCTGTATCAGCCTCGAGAGGTGGATTGAGGGAGCAACAAATGGGCTAGGGGCAGCAGTATATCACTGCAATAGCCTTTCTGTCCTATTCCAGGCTGCTTCTCCTGCATTGGGAGAAAGGGAGGGGGGGGGAGGAAGAGTGGCAATGGGTGACCCTGCTCTTAGTGCCCGTGTACATGGGGGGAATTGTGAGGTGTCTGGAAGGAGTCAGTCGACAGTTTGAACCAATATAGTATTATTAGTGTGGGGCTACTGAGTAGGCGACAGAGAAAGAGAGGAAGAAAGTTGCTGAATTCAATAGTGAGAGTGGTCGTGCCTGAGCCTTATTTGGAGATAGGGTGTGAACCTTGTTCGGGGGTAGGTTCTATAACAGACATGCAGTGAGTGTGAGGGAGCAAATAGAATGCAGTTACATTTATCCAGACAGAGCGGGGAGCATATTGTTGCTTGTCCTGAATTGATGGACGTTTCTTCAGATCATCTCAGAGTCGATGTGAGCCTCCCCGAATGTCTTGTTCAAGTCTATCACTAATAACACCACAGACACTGTTCCTCAGATTCCACAGAATCAGTTCAAGTGGAGTTTACAAATAGCAAGGAGAAGCAAATATTGGTGCGTTATATATCTAAACCAAAACAGTTGTGAAAAATCTGATTATCATATGCTCTGGAAATTAGATATGCAAGTATTGTGTATACTGCAGTCTTATTGGATGGTTTCAAGTTGCATCGAAACTGCATTAACTAAGTGACTGCTCATGTTGTGAAAAATAAATTCTGTAAGTGTATATGAGGTGGGTTGAAGAGTATGTTGTGAAGCAAACTAGAGAGCAGATTATTTTGGATTTGGTGTCGTGTGGTGAGGCGGGTTAACTTATAACCTTGCTCTGAAGCAGCTTTTAAGGAATAGTGGCATTAATAAGGTGCACTTTACACGGTGCCTGTATACAATATACATTCTGGTTAAACATCATGGAAGACTGGAGGCTAGAGGGTCAAGTTAGCTTCAATGAATTGCGAAAATACAACATAATATTCAGTGGGAGGCAAACAATGATTGTTACAGTCATAGAGTCCTACAGCACGGAGACAGGCCCTTCGGCTCAAACTGGTCTATTCTGACCAAAAAGTCCATCCACGCTAACCCCATTTCCCTGTCATTGCTCCATATCCTTCTAATCCTTCCCTATCCGTGTTTTGTCCAAATGCCTTTTAAATGTTGTTAATGTTCACGCCTCTACCACTTCCGCAGGAAGCTCATTCCATATGTGTACCAGCCTGTGTGTAAAACAGTTGTTCCTCAGGCTCTCTTATACTCTTTCCCCTCTGTCCTTAAACTGATGCACTCTAGTCTGTGATTGCCAAACCCTGGGAAAAAAGACTGAGTACATTCATTCGGTCCATGCCTGTCATGATCTTATACACTTCTGTCAGATCCCCCTCAACCTCATACAGGCTAAAGTAAAATATCCCAGCTTGTCCAAACTCTCCCTATAACCCAGACTATTGAGACGGTAACATCCTTGTAAATTTCTTCAGCAGTCTTTCCAATTTAATAACACACTTACTATAGCAAATTGAAAAAGAAAACTGAACATTACGCTACCAGTATGGCCTCACCAGCATCCTATTAACTGCAACGTAATTCCCTGATTTCGATACTCAGTGATATACACTACTGAAGGCCAGTATGTCAAAAGCTTTCGTCATTGTCCTGTCTACCACTGAATCAACTTTCAGAGAACCATGTACCTGAATTCCATGATCCCTCTGTTCGACTACACTCCTTAGGACTCAACCATTCACCATGAAACTCCAAACTTGATTTGACTTTCTAAAATGGAAGAACTTACACTGATCTACATTAAAATCCATTTGCCATTTCTCAGCCACTTCTCCAGGTGATCAAGGTACTGCTGTAATTTCTGAAATTTCTGATAACCTTCCTCACTCTCCATGATGCCGCTTGTTTTAGTGCCGTCTTCAAACTTACAAATCATGCCTGTACATTCTCATCTAAATCATAGATATCTGTAATATGTAGTGGTCCCAGCACCAACCCCTGAGGCATTCCACTATTCACAGGCCTCCAGTCTGACCAGCATTTTTCCAGTATTACTCTCTGCTTCCTACCATCAAGGCAATTTTGTACCTAATTTGTCAGCTCCCCTTCAATTCCATGCGATCTAACCTTCCAGAGCAGCGTACCATGTGGAAACTTATTGAAGGCCTTACTGGAATCCATCTAGACTACGTATACCACCAGAACCTCCTCAACGTTGCTGGTCACTTCATCAAAGAACTCCAACAAAATTGTGAATCATGATCTCCCTTGCACAAACTCCCGTGCTGAATTTGATGAAGGGCTTTTGCCTGAAACATCCATTTTCCTGCTCCTCGGATGCTGCCTGACCTGTTCTGCTTTTCCAGCACCATTCTAATCTTACTCCGAACCACACCCTGTCTTTCCAAATGCATATATATCTTCTCAAGCAACCTACCACTAGATTTTTGGTTCACTGGTCTTTAGTTCCCAGGTTTATCTTTGTAGCCTTTCTTTAATACGGCTCAGCATTCGCTACACTCCAGTTGTCCGGGACCTCGCTCATTGGCCAGCGATGATAGAAAAGAGCCAAGCAGTGCTCCCGCAATTTCTTCTCTATCCTCCTATCCTCCTGTGGTGTTCCTGAATATATCTGCTCAGGACCGGGACTTTTTAGAAATACTGCAAATTCTGAAAAATACGTCTATTTATTTCAGGTACAAACACCAAAGAGTGAGAAAGTGACTCAATGAAGGTTAACATAAAAAAATTAGAAAATACGTTAATCATAGGAAGTGACTTCAGAAGAATTCCAGATATTGTGGAAACCTGAGAATTCTCAGAAATTAACGATCCAAAAAAGGAAGGCCATAAAACTGATAAGGAAATCAAAAAGCGAACATACATGCTAGCAAACAGGTCCACAAAGTCTGCATCAATCTGCGATTTATATTTTTAAGGAAACAAAATAATAGCAAGGTCAAATGTGGAAATTTGTAATCAGGAGATGAGAGGTCATTGTGGAGAACAGAGAAATGGCCAAGAAATAACCAGTTACATTGCATCTGTCTTCATGGAGGAATATCCAGAAAATCCCCCAGTAATACCAAGTGATCATATCGGACTCATGGAGCTAAAGACATAAAGTCAATTCAAATCAGTAACAAGGTAATGCAGCTGGAGGAGCATTGCTAAGTCAGATGTACTTCCTATCAAAATGTCAGAAATAAATCACCAATAGAAGTATTAATTGCACTGTCGATGACTGTGTTTTGTTTTCCTGTACATTCTGCAGAGGGCAGAAACTATTGTAGATAAATGAAAGTTAGTAAACGTGATCCAAGCACTATAGATGAATAGAAGGGATCCAAACAGCTACAATGGGAAACAGACATAGTGTGGAGAACTGCAGACCAATTAATTTGACAGCTGTAGGGAAATTTTTGAAATCTATTACACAGGATGAGATTTTTGAGATTTAGAAATTAACAGCAACAAAGGAGAGAATCAGGATGCATTTCTGATAGAGATATCATACTTGATAAACTTCGGAATTGGTTGAAATTGTTTCTTACAGCATAGATAATGGGGAACCACGAGAAGAGGCATATGTTGGATTTTCGGAAGGATTTCTATAAGAACTCAAATAATGAGTTCTTAAATGCAATGAATGTGAAGGGGATTTGGAGGAATATATGAAAGTGGAAAGTTAAAGTTGGTTCGCCTTCATTTAAGAGAGTCAGAAGATTGATGTAAAGACACGTTGAAGCAGTTTCACAGCGTGTTGATGGGACTGTACCTGAAGTATAGTTCACAGTTTTGGTGACCGAATCTCAGAAAGAATATACTGACAACAGAGGATGTGCAATGGGCATTTTCCAGATTAATCGCTCAGATAGCGAGATCGCCTGATGAGGAATCTTGGCCTTTTTTCTCCAGCGCTTCAAAGAATGAGAGCTGGGTCACCGTGAAATTTAGAACATTCACAAAACATATTACAAGTTGGAAATTAACAGAATACTTCCCTGGCTCTCTAATCCACATTCAAGGCAAATAATGTAATGATCTGGGACAGACCAGTTAAGCCTGCAATAAGGAGGAAATTCTTCACTTGGAGGGGACTAACAAACACAGGGGCATGGAAACCTGCTGCTGGCAGGGCAAGATTAGGGAGTATCCCCAGATAATCCGCAAGTGTGTCAAACGGAACAGAATATCCAGGGAACAGTTAGGTACTCATTCGTGACTTGCCAAGTTGCATCCAAATCAACTTCAGTGGGAGTAGACAGGAGTTAGAGGTAGAAGGCTGTTTGTGTGACTGACGGCCAGTGTCCAATGGTGTACCCTGGGGATCAGTGTTGTGTCCCTTATTATTGGTGATTCGGATGTGTTGGTGTTGGATTGGAGTGGACAATGCTAAACATCTCATAACACCATCTTACAGTCTAACAGGTTTATTCAGATGCACGAGCATTCGAGGCGCTGCTTCTTCATCAAAATGCACAAACATCTGATGAAGAAACAACGCTTTGAATGCTCGATCCTCTGAATAAACATGTTAGACTATAAGCCAATGTTGTGTGATTTTTAACTGTATTACTTGTGATAATCATAAATGATACAGCTGTGAATATTGACGAGGAGTGGGGCGGGGTGATAAGTAAGTTTGTGTTTGATACAATGATTGTCCGGGTGGTTGGCAGTGTGGAGGCAAGTCTTATGTTTCAGGAAGATACAGATGGAATGGTCATATGGGTGGATCAATGGCAGATGGAATGTAATCCTGATAAATATGAGGTGATGCACTTTGGAAGAAGGAACCAGACCGGGGAGGACTCAATGAATGGCAGCACACTAGGGAGCTCAGAGTGTGCTTCTCCACACATCGCTGAATGTGACCGGACAAGTTAATACACAATTTGAGAAAGCATAGTGGACCGTTAACACAGCCTTTATTCATCGAAGCATAGATTATCAGAGCTATGCGGAAATTTGGTTTGGCCAAGATGGAATACTGTGTGTAGTTCTGGTAACCACATTACAGGAAGGATGTGATTGCACTCGAGGGGGTGCAGAGGGGATTCAACAGGATGTTCCCTGGAATAGACCGTATCAGCCATGGAGAGAGGCTGGATAAGCTCGGGTTGTTTAGTTTGGAGGAAAGAAGGCTGAGGGGGCCGTGTTTCAGAAGGATAAGATTACGAGGGACATGGACAGGGTGGATAGACAGCAGCTGTTCCTTTTAGTCAAAGGCCCACAATTTTAAAGTGAAGTGTTTGAGGTTTCGTGCGGATTTGAGGACTGTTCTTCACCCAGAGTTTTTGGGGTCTGGAATGCGCTTCTTGAGATGGGAGTTGTTATGATAACCTCACAACCCATTGGAAAATACACGGTTGTGCACTTGAAATGCCATAAGATTCACGGCTACACGCCTTGAGTCGGAAAGTAGGGCTAATGTAGACCGTGCTGTATTTCTGATGGTACAGAGTCTGTGCTTCTGTGATTGTATGGTTGTGGAAGGTCAATCATTGAGTAGTTTAAGATAGGAATTGATGGGTTTTTGAAGAATATCTTACCAAACTTATATGAGTGAACTTCTAATATCTTCTGAAAATATATCATTGGCAAAATTAAAAGAAAAAGGTGCAGCTTTCTTACAGTCTGTTACCGGATAATTGAGGACAGGGAAATAGCAGAACAATGGAACAAATACTTCAGTTAAGGCTTCACAGAAGAAAGCAAAACAAAAAAAAACTTCCAAGCAATACTATGGAACTTTAGTCTGATGAGAAAAAGGGAATACAATGAAATTAGCAACTAACAGTTTTAGAGAAAGTATTGGATTGAAAGTAATGGACATAGACAAATTGAACAGACATTTATGAAATGGGAATCATATTTGAGATAGTGGCTTTTAGCAAAATTATGGAGAAGGTATCAATGCAATACGACTGAAATCTCTGAAAGGTTTTTGATAAAGCCCCAAGCCTTTCGTGCGAATTCGAATCCAGTGGGACTGGGGCGAATATGTGGTCATGGTTTTAGAATGGGAGAGCTGGCAGGAAACACTGATAAGGAATAAAACCATGATTTTTGAATGGAATGCTTGGATGATATAACAAGGATCGGGATTTGGAATCCAGCTATTTCCAGTACACATTTGGTTGAGGGGCTCAAATGCAATATTCCCAAGTTCACTGACAGCACTAAACGATGTCAGCTTGTGAGTGGGTGAGCAGGATGTAAAAAAGCTCCAAGGTGATTGAGACAAGTGGAGTGACTGGCAAATACCTGGCAGATGGAGATCATTGGGAGAGATATGATGTTGTGTACATTGATGGGAACAATAGAATGGCAGCCTATCATTTGAAAAGAGATTGGTTGAACAAATGTTGCTCTATAAAGGAAGTTAAGCTGCATTGTTATTGAATTCTGTGCAGCCTTCTGAGACCATGTAGGGCAGTGAGTTCTGAACACGGAAGTCAATACTGGGAATGGCTTTGGCACGGTGACCAGTGTATATAGACCCAGCAAGTGGGGAGCTGTAACATTGAAAATAATCTTGATCTCCCTGTAGACCAGTCAATGAAAGCAATGTTGCAGGAGCAGTAAGCAGTTAGGAAAAAAAAAAGTGTATTGACATTCATTTCATGGAGATTTGGATGTAGGAGTAAGGGTCATTTACTGCAGCTGTACAGGGCTTTGGTGAGACCTCACCTCGAACATTGTGCAGTATTGTGTGCAGTTTTGGTCTTCGTACCTCATAAAGGACAAACCTGACATTGAGCAAGAGCAGTGAAGGATGACAGACTGTTCTCTAGGATGACAGGCTTGTTGTGGGAGCAGAGTTTGGGGTGACTGGGCCTGTATTCCATGGGCTTTAGGAAAATGAGTGGAGATCTCATTGAGATATATAAAACTCTGACAGGGCGAGACAGATTGGAAGCAGGGATGATAGTTCCCCGGGCTGGCATGCCTAAAGCAAGGGGCCACAGCCATATTGTATTTAATAAATGTGTGTTATCGGAGAACTGCCTGTATATTGAATGGTGCTACAAAATTGATGGAGCGAAGGGTTTACAGCTGTTCTTATTTTATATTTCACAATGTTTAAACATATTCAGTGAAATGAACACTGTTTGGGGAAAACTCCATTGAGAAGACTTTTGGCCATGAATGAGCATGGGGAAAGCTCAATATGTTGAATGACCTCCTCCTTTCCCAATGTTTCTGTGCAGACTGTGGGAAAGCTCTGTAAATGTTGTCACAGGCTCTCAGATGTTAGGAAGGGGGTCTCTGCAGGGTTAACAGGACTGTGTTTCCCATTCCCTTTTCCGATACTGAGGCTGGGGCCGGGTGTTCTGTCCGGTTATATCCTTTACGATCTAGGAGCAGTTTGATACAATAGTGTGTCTTGCTTGGCCGATTTAGAGACTATTGAAAAAGTGATCACATGTCTGTGTGGCTGGAGTCATTTTTAGGCCAGACCAAGAAAGCACGGAAGATTCACTTCCTGAAAGCATATTGGTAATACGATCAATGTTTACAATCAACATTGGACACAAGATCACTATTACTGACACCAAATGTTAGGTCTCGATATTTTATTAATTTCTTTTAACTTCCACCAGCTGCCAGACCATTAGCCTGGTCTGGATTAGTAATCTATTGACATTTCCACAACACACCATCTGCACATGGGGACCTATCGGAAACCACACTGGCCTGGTTAGTTTTGTGCTGCTTGAAAGCTCTGTCAAAAATAATTCCAACTAATTTGACTGTCGTGATGGGACTGAAGGGGTGGTAAATGGTCAGATTGTAGTTATTCCCCTCTTAGGGGATTGGACATAGTTGAGTAATTTTCCACATTACCAGGGAGATGTCAGAGTTGGAGCTGGAATGATACAGCTTCCCCAGGGACACGGCTTGTTGTGCAGCACAGGTCTTCAGTCCTATTACAGGAATGGGGTCAGGGACCATTGCCTTTGTCATATCTACTGTGTTCAGCTGTTGCTTCATGTCACGTGCTGCGAATCGAATTGATTGAAAACTGGCATCTGTGATTCTGTGGGCATCATGAGGAGGGTGAGGTGTTTCATCCACTCAATAACGTTTCATCTGCAATGCCATCTTCTTTGTTCGAAGTGAATATGATTCCCTGTTTTTCTCCCTAACCATGATTAAGATGTCCGTGGTGTCAATGATGTCAGTCTTATGCAGTTTCAGAATCAAGGAACTTGTCACCATGCATTATCGTTCAGTCCCCAGTGTACAGCGCTCCAGGTTGGATGGGATGTTTGAGCATCTTTGACATACTTCTTTGGAAATTGTTCAAAAACAGAAATTGCTGAAAAAACTGCAGACGATGTTGCAGCATCTTCTGAAGTGAATGCAGAGTGAAACTTTCAGGTCCAGTGACCCTCTACAAAGCTCTCAGTTTCTCCAGCATTTTTTGTACTTTTATTTGCAGTATCCATAGTTATTTGTTTAATTGAAAATTTGTTCTGTAACTATTCATTTCTGGAGAAACTCAGCATGTCTGTCTGCATCTGCAGAGACAGAAACAGAGTTAGCATTTCAAGCCCAGTGTGACACTTCTTCAGAACTGAAAAGGATTGGAAACTGGAATTTTTAATCTCTTGCCAGAGGTGGGGGATGGGTGACAGGGAAAAGAGGGTGTGGCAAAGATAAGCAGGCTTTTAACAATGGTGAACAAGAAGATGATAACGAACGGGTTTAAATTAAGACGTGGCTGGGGAAAGGGATTCTCTCTACTATGTGCAAGATAAATAAGACACAATCACACAGGGAGGCCAGGAGGGAGAATGTTGACTATGTGACATTATATAGATCTGGCCATAATTACATTTTCACTGTCGAGATCATCACCCCTTTTAATTTGACACGAGATTAAACGTGGCAGTAAAACAATACTCATCCCAAACTTCATATTGTTATTTGTTTTTCTCCTTATTTCAAAATTCTAAGACAGCAAGAAACGTTTACTAGTATCAATAAGAAGGCAAACACATGAAAACTCCAGTGATTACCTTTAAATGTTTGTTCTTGAAGTTAGTACTGTAGTGTAGAAGGTTGAGGGGTGACATTGTAGAAGTTTATAAAATCATGAGAGGCATGGATAGGGTGAATAGCCACGGTCTTTTCGATGGGATGGGGCAGTTCAAACATACAAGGCATAGTTTTAAGGTGAAAGACGGAAGATTTAAAAGGAACTAAGGAGCAACAGTTTTACACAGTGGGTGGTGTGTGTATGGAATGAGCTGCCAGAGGAAGTGTGGTAGATGCATGTACAGCGGCAACATTTAAAAGTCATTTGGACAAACATATGAATGGGAAACAGTTAGAGGCATATGGGCCAAATGAAAGCAGATGAGATGAGCTTAAAATGGCCAGCATGGACATTTAGAAAAGCTTCACACAGGGTCAGTGTAGTTTTGTGAAAGGGAAATTATACTTTGCCCTTTAAAATCATGCAAAGAACTTCTGGAGATGCCAGAGAATGTAACAAGCGGACTTGATTAAGTGGATCTGGTAGAAACCATGCTTTCCAGAGCTTTTCCACAAAGTAGTACAGAATAAAAGTTCTTAAACAAGACTGAAGTTCGTAGGATGACGGCTAATGTTATAACATGGGATAACACATACAAATCGGAGAGTCAGGAGAAAGGATCTTCATGATCAAGGTCTATCTGCTGGAATACCACAAATATCAGTCAAATGGCATCAGTTATTTACAATGTAAAAACATTGACGACCGATGCTGGAAACCAGATTCTGGATTAGTGGTGCTGGAAGAGCACAGCAGTTGAGGCAGCATCCAAGGATCAGCAGCTGTTTCTCTTCCTCTATGGGTCAAAAACAAAGGCTCACACTTTTTTTTAGGTTTGACAAAGGGTCAGTTAGACTCGAAACGTCAGCTCTTTTCTCTCCTTACAGATGCTTCCAGACCTGCTCAGATTTTCCAGCATTTTCCCTTTTGGTTTCAGATTCCAGAATCCACGGTAATTTGCTTTTTTTCCACCACTAAATAAAGTCATGGCTCATCTCATTGTGGTCCCAGCTACACTTTTATCTCCATGTACTATTATCCCTGAACCACCGTCTATGGACAACCAGACGAAACCAGCCTCAATATAAAAAAAAGTTTCATGTATCACAAAGAGAATTCCTACTTGAATGAATTTTCCTAATTTCTATTCTGACTGAGTTTGGATGGTGTTTCTGTTTCCTTTTCTAGTCCATCTCCTCCACTGCTCACAACAAATTTTAAATGTAACCAGGTTCGTGATATGGCCAATGATAAAGGTCTCAGACTGAATCAGGTTCAGTGATAGGAACAAGGCAGGCAGATTTCTTTAGTCAACCACAAGTAACTAATAGGATTAACGGATGTGCATGGTGGATCTGTGGTTAGCACTGCTGCCTCCCGTCACCAAGAAGCTGGGTTAACTACCAACCTTGGGCTATGCTCTGCGTGGAGCTTGAGTATTGTCTATGCAGGAATCTGTGTGGGTTTCCTCACGATACTCCAATTTCCTCCCACAGTCCAAAGATATGCAGCTTAGAGTGGATTGGTCAAGCTAAATTGCCTATAGTGCCCAGGGATGTGTAGGTTAGATAGGTTAGTGATGGAAAATGCAAGGTTACATGGACAGGGAAGGGGGTGGGGGGGAAGCTCCGGGGGATTGCTGTTCAGAGGGTCAGTGTGGACTTGATGGATGGGATATCCTGCTTCCACGCTGTAGAGATTCTACAAAAATGACAAGAAATTTGGGCAATACCCAGTGGGTATATATCTGATCCACTCTCCTCTAGGTCTTGTATGTTTCAATAAGATCACCTCTCATTCCACGTGTAACCTGTTAAAGCCTTCATAATAAAGCCCTCATCCCTGGAATCCATGAAGTGAATCATCTCCGAACTGCTTCCAATGTAATTATATCCTTTCTCAGATAAGGAGACAAAGAAAAACTAATCTCAAACTCAGGTCTTGAGGTTTATGTTTTGTTCTTTCAGCATTGTAGGTCTTTCGAACTCTCTTCCCCGCAGACCAATGGAGGCAGAGATATTGAATGTTTTTGAGGCACAGACAGAAGTTTCATAAATAACAACGGAGTCGAGGATTATCGGGGATTGGAAGGAAAGTGCAGTGTGGGGGGAAATGTAGACAAATGACACGGCTCCAGAAAATTCATTAATAAAATGCAAAACGAAATTAAAATGTTGATGAAATTTTAAGGGGGAATCCAAGATGGCCACGATCTGGAAGGTCTGCTTTGCTGGGCTTTGCGTCACAGAACAGGCAAAGTGGTACTCTAACCCACTCCATCCAGCCATTTTCTTAAAATTCAACACTAAAAGAACTATAGAATCTTTATTAATCCCGGTTTATCAAGTGGAAATGACAAAACACGGGAAAGGATCGAGTAAGTCCCAACACACGGTGCACCCGTCAGAAGCATCGAGCATGCCTGAGGCTGTAGCTGTAACCCACTCTGCTCGTTCCATGGACCCGGTTACTCACCAGACCTTGGTCACTGAGTTCACCAAGTTTTGTGAAATGATTGAAGACATGATTAACGAGAAGTTCAGCAGTATGCTAGACCCATTCTCAGCCGTGCTCCAAAAACATGACTTGAAAGCCTTGGAAACAGAATGGATGGGTTTGAGCAACGAACTGCAGTGGCAGAGACTACAACTGATTTCTCCAAGGAGCGGATGCTCGCCCTTGAAAAACAGGTCTGCACCTGAACGAAACAAGATCACGACCTTGTGAACAGGGGCAGGATGAAAAATGTTCACATCGTCGGTCTGCTGGACCAGACGGCAGGTGGTCAGCCAGTGAGGATTTTCGAGAACTGCCTGCAGTGATTCCTTCACTTCGAAGCTGAAGAGGGACGGGTGAAGAGTGAGACAGTTCATCGGGTTATGGCGCGGAGGTCAGGCTCAGACCAGCACCCTCGCTCTGTCCTTGAGCGATTACATAGTTATGGGGACAAACAAAGACTGATGGAAACTTCCAGAACACAGGGGAATGATCCAATGGCTTTAATTTACGAGAGCTCTAGGATTATGATCTTTCAGGACGTTTCAGCAGCGTTGATTCAAGAAAGAAAATCTTTTGATGATATCAAGAGAAGAGTAAGGGAACTCGGGATTCAGTATTCCTTATGGTTCCCAGCGGTGCTCCGTATTGCTTTGAATGGATCCGTGAACCTGTCTGACTCTCCAGAGTAAGCGAAAACTTTGTGGATATTTTAAAGTAAGCTGGATGTTTAGACAATCATGTTTCTCTCTTAAAGAAATTTTCTTGTATTTTTCTGGTAGTAACCAGTGTTTAATTATAGTCGGGGATGGGTAGAGTAGTCACTTTTAACTTCTTCATGAGTATTACTACTCACTTTCTCTTTATTTGCTCAGTGCCCACCGGCAGTTCAAGCTGGAGTTTTGTTGTTAATTGCCCTGGATGCCATATTGGTAATGGGCAGAAGATAAAGTTTTGTGATATGTCAACGTCCCCGGTGGGCAGGGGTGGTGTGGCAGTAAATTACCCTATCAAGTGTCATTGGCACTTTGGTCTTTGTTTCGTTCTTTGTTTTTTTATTATGTGTTTAGCTTTGGAAAGTTTTGAGAGCTGGTTATGTGTAGTAGTTTTAGTTTGTACAGTTTTTAGGCTCTATGAGTCTTTTTTCATTAATGATCAGTGATGTGTAATTCGATGTGAAAGTCGAGAGTTGAAATGTTGCTACAGTGTGTTATAGATAATGATGTGCTTACCTGAAACATTAAGGGGAGCCATCTGTCAGTCAAGAGGAAAAATATACTTTCTCGTCTTAAAAAGGAGAGGGTGAATGTTGTCCTATTGCAGGAGATGCATCTTGATGACAAGAAACATTTGACGTTACAGCAGGGCGGGTTTTATCGGGTTTATTTCTCATATTTTAATACTAGGAGCATGGGAGAAGCCATACTGGACAGGAAGAATCTTCCATTTAAATTATTAGATTGTTTTAGACACTCACAGGAGGATCATAATCCATAAAGCCTTGAACTATGGGAAATAATACAGTATTTTGAATGTTTATTGCCAACCAGCTCACCCTCTTAAAATCCTGGTAATTGCATTTGCCAAATTAAGTTATCTTGCAACGTGGCACATTATTGTAGAAGGAGATTTCAACTGTGTTATGGACCTCATGATGGGCAGAATGTTCAAACGGCCCCCAAAATCCCCATTATAATGTAAGCAATTAGTGGATGTGTGTGCAGAACTAGATGTCTGGAGGCAGATCTACCTCACAAGCAGGGATTTTATTTTCTTCTTTAACCCACAGAAATACTATCTCTTCCCCATCACTGCAACAATCTTAAATTCGGTGGCGTCCTGCACAATTGGGAATGTTACCCCAATATACCTGGTCCAGAAGTGAGATAGATGCCACATAATATTATGTTGGATACAAGTGAGGGTCTTATATTTTTGTCAAATCCCACAATTTCAGCAGCTCACGTGATGTAATGCATTAATTCGCTTGTCGCCTTTTCAGGCTATAAGATTAATGTCACAACGTTGGAGGCCATGCCTATGGGCGGCCTTAGGGCAATACCTGATGAGGGAAAATCCTGGTTTCCTTTTAAATAATCATGATGGGGGGGGGGGGGGTTCTCTATTTCGGTATATTCATTACATCTGTCTTTGATAATGTATTTAACGTGAACTATGTCCATGTGTTTAACAAAATTAAACAAGACCTTCAAAGATGGGAGGCACTTCTAATATCCTGGCTAGGTCGAAAGATCTTATTAAAATGAATGTCCTTCCTCATTTACTGTACCCCATGTGAATGCTTCCTTTGGTGTTTCCCAGACAGATATTTAGGAGACATAATGGCTGGTTTACCGCTTTTATTTGGCACCATAAGCAACTCTTTATCAACCTGACCAAATTGTAACTACCCCCAGATTGGGGGATTAGATCTCCCAGATTAAAAGCTATCAATTAAGCTCTTTTTAACATACATTAGTGCACGGCGTCAATACGGTTAGATATTGAACCCTCTCAGACAAAGTGAACTCTTATTGCTAGATTATTACTGTGTGGAAACAGGCCCTTCAGCCCATCAAGCCCACACCAACCCGCCACCTACCCAGGCTCATTCCTCTACATTTACCCCTTCACCTAACACTACGGGCAATTTAGCATGGCCAATTCACCTGACCTGCATATTTTTTGGACTGTGGGAGGAAACCGAAGCAACCGGAGAAGACCCATTGCAGACACGGGGAGAATGTGCAATCTCCACACAGTCAATCGACTGAGGCGGGAATTGAACCCAGGTCTGGCGCTGTGAGGCAGTAGTGCTAACCACTGTGCCACTGTGCGGCCCACGGTTGTTCGTAGGCAAAATGATAACATTTATGGAGTATTGTCATAACCCAATAATTATCAATACTGTTGCAGCATGAGTGACAATGCGTTAGATTGAGGGCAATACAACCAAAATCATGTTTCTTACCCCTGTAATTGGTACACTGGGCTACCATCCGGGGATAATGGATTCCAGGTTTAAACTGTGGCAGCAAGTGGTGTACCTTGCTTGAGTGATTTAGAATTCGTAGAATCCCTACAGTGTGGATACAAGCCATTGGGCCCAGCAAGTCCACTTCGACCTTTTGAAGAGAAACCCACCCAGACCCAATCCCCTACCATCCTATATTTACCCTGACTAATGCCCAGACCTACACATCCCTGAACACTATGGGTGATTTATCAATGACCAATTCATCTAACATGTGCATTTTTGTACTGTGGGAGGAAACACACACAGACACGGCGAGAATATGTTAACTCCACACAGCCAGTCATCCAAGGCCGGAACCAAAGCCGAGACCCTGGTGCTGTGAGGCAGCAATGCTCACCACTGAGCCACCACGTGTTATTTGATGGAGAAACAATGATGTCATTTGGTCAAATAACTCGTACGTCTGGACTACCTAGTGGAGACCTCTTCTGTATTTTTTCTAGATCAGAGATTCGATTGAAAAATAACACACTTTTACCACACTCTTACAGATCCGATAAAGGGAAGAGGGCGCTTATTGCTTAGAATACACTCTCTGTCATTAGCCTTTATCATTAGTTAGAGAGTGTCCCCTCAGACGAGACTGTGCAGCTTTGTGTTGTCTGCTAGAGAGTTGGGGGTTCAGAACGCTTAGGAGACATGGGAGGATATTTGTGAAAATGCTTGAAGGATTTTGCTCTGTAAGAGGACCCATTCCATGCAGTTGAAAATTCTTCGTAGGGTCTATCTGACCCAATATTGTCTCTCAAAATTCAAAGTGGGATTATCTTCAGCATGTCCTAAATGCAGAATGACTACAGGCACTCTTACTCATTGTTTGTGGTTCTGCTGCAGACTTCATCTATATTGGAGCACTGTGTCAGATGTGATAGAGTGGGGACTGAATTGGAGATGGACTTGGTTTCTGTTTTCCTGGGCCTGCCCAAGGTACTTTCCACAGATCAATATGGGAAAAAAATATATATCCTTACAATCCGTACTTTCTGTGCTAGGAAAAATATTCTGTTGTTTTGGATGTCTGAACTCCCCCAACCCCAGATAGGAAGAACTATGAACATAAAAATGTGTATCAGTTAATGCTCTTGATGAACAAGAGCTGTCCTTTTGTTACGCTGAGCTGTATTATTTATTCATTATTTATTGTTTAGTTTTGTTTTTTCTTCTGTCTGTGTAGTGTTTTAACTTGTTTTGTATGTACATGCAATTGGATGTAATTTTTTTTCAGATATTTGAGTTGTGTTGTTATTGGTTTACTATAATATTAAAAATCTCTTTTTAAATATTTTTTTAATTAAAATGCTAACGTTGATAGAATACAGTCCCAAAAAACTCTCATTAGAGAGACCACTCATGGTGGTTTATCCTGAGGATCACCACATCTCGGGTGATGGGGTGAGGCTGAGAGAGTGTCCCCTTCATGGTAATCTCTGTCAGTGTGAGGAACTGAACCTGCGCTGTTGCCCTGCCTCAACATCACAAACCGGCCGTCCTGCCAACTGAGTGGGAGACTGTGTAACTGTTACAGACAGAAACAGTCACAGACAAAGGGTAAGAGAAACATTCATAATAAGGAAAGTGGTACAGTTCAGATAATGGTGAAGATAACGCCTGAGAGTTAAAATGTTCTCTGCTCGAATTTGTATTTGTAACAAGACGTGTTTAGAAGTTGTTTTTGGTTTAATATCATTAAGGTGAGTCAAGTGACTCTTAATTGTTGCACACTGGGACACTAACATTTTCCTGAAATTGGGAAATATTTGCAACATTATCTGGAGCATTCTGGAGCATTCACCAGAATATTCTATGACTGTGTGGGAGGTATTGCAAAGGAGAGAGAGAGAGAGAGAGAAGGTGTTGCATGCAGTAATGAGAGTGGGGGATCATGAGCCTTGTTCGGGAGTAGTTGCAATCACAGATATACAGTGAGGGTGAGGGAGCAGACAGAATACGATGACCCTTATCCTGACAGAGCGGAGAAGGTTATTGATGCTTGTCCTGTATTGCTGGACATTTCTTCACACCTGAAATACTGCACTGAATTTGGTAGTGAGCACAGACCATGCTCGGTGGATCTGTTGGTGTGGCACCCTCTAGGATGGGAATGTTCCCCCTCTGTACTCGCCCATACAATACGCCCACTGTGCTCCGTCAACAAACCATGGTGTAATTGCCCCTTATCTACCAATCTGCCATTTCCCTGCCTTTGCTCTGCATCCATCTAATCCTTTCCTATCTGTGTATTTGTCCAAATGCCTTTTCAATGTTGTTAGTGTGCCCACTTCAACCACTTCCACTGGCAGCTCAGTCTAATTTGCCAGTTCACCTTGGATTCCACGCGATCTAACCTTCTAGAGCGGCCTACTATGTGGAACCTTATCAAAGGCCTTACTGAAATCCATACGGAATATGCATTCATCCCTGCTCTCATCGGCCTTTCTGGTCACTTGCTCAAAAATCTCTAACAAAATTGGTAAGGTATGATACGTCAGGCACAAAGCCATGCTGACTGCTCCAAGTCAAACTCTGTCTTTCCACATGCATGCACATCTTATCTCTCAGAACCTTCTCAAGTGGTTTACCGAAAACAGGTATGAAGCTTACTGGTCTATATTTCCTAGGCTTTTTTTTGCAGCCCTTCTTGAATAAGGGCACAACATTTGCTACCGCCCAGTCTTCCGGTACCTTGGTCCCTAAGCTTTTTCTTTCGCCTCTTACAGTGTTCTCAGATGCATCTGGTCAGGTCCAAGAGATGTGTCTGACTTTGTGTGTTCTAATATGTCCAACAGCAACTCTACTGTGATATGGACAGTACCAAGATATGACAACTAACGTCCCAAAGGCCACAGGTCTTCATGTCTTTCATCATGATAAACACAGAGGAGAAATTGAGGACTTCACCCATCTCTTGAGGTTTTACACATGCATGCCGGTTTTGGATTTTAAAGCATCCTATTCTCTCTCTAGTTGCTCTTTATCTTTACTATACTGAATTTGGACTCACTCTAATCTTCTCAGCCAAGACTACCTCATACTCCCTTATGGCCTTGCTGATTTCCTTCTTCAGTAAACTCCTCTATTCCCTGTATACCTCCAGGGATTCCCTTGATATGAACTGCCTGAACATGAGCCACGCCTCCTTTTTTCTGGTCAAAGCCTCAATATCTCTTGACGTCCAGAGTTCTCTCTTCCAGTCTCATATAACCTTCACCCTCACAGGAAAATGGAAACCTTGAACTGGAGCTATCTCACTTTTAAAGCCCTCCCACTTGCCCGGGATCCTTTTACCTGGAATCAAACAACTCCAATCATCCCCTGCAATCCCCTGTCTAACTCTAACAACATATGCCTTGCCCCAATTTAGAACTTGAATCTGTGGAGCAATTTTGGTCCTACCATAACTACTTTAAAATTAATACAACTCTAAACACTCATACCAAAATGCTCCCCCACTTTATCTCCTTCACCTATCCTGCCCTATTTCCCAACAGTAGGTCGAGTTTGTCCCTTCCCGAGTACGATACTCTATATATTGATTGTGGAAACTTCGCTGAACACACTTAACAAATTACGTTCCATCGAAGTTCTTACCATCTGGAAAACCGAGTCTATGTTAGGAAAATTGAAATCACCTATTATAACAACCCTACTGTTCCTGCAAGTCTCCTCAGTCCCCCTGCATATTTATTCCTCTAATTCACATTGTTGATTATAGTGCAACCACTATAACATTACCATCCCCCTCTAACTACTTTGCACCATTCACGGAACCTCTTTGGATATTATTGCAAGTATTTCAACTTTAAATACTGGTGTGATACTCGCCTTAATCAGAACTATTGGTATTTAAACTGTTTCCATTTACATCTCTACATCGCAGTGATTTTCACATCCATGGCACGCCTTGTCAAGGTACAGTGGAGTTATGGAGCTGGAAATGGATGGGAGCTGCATATCCTGTCACTTCCAACATTGGCTGCAAGTTTCCCCACACTGGGCAGTGATCTAACACAGTCTTACCGAACAATGCATCAGCCTGGGTTTACATATGAATGAACCAGTGCGGTCTGCACAGCTCCCCACGCTGTACATTTAGCCCAGGATTATAGATCAAGCATTGGTGAGGGCTGCACAGAGTTCCATTCTGGACATTGCTGGGTTGTATTCTGCAGTACGCTCGCCATATCTACACAGTGCTCCATCCTGAAAGTATAATGGACGGGCAGGTTATGTGAGTTGGATTGCGAATGTGAGGGAACTAAACATTTGGCTCAACCTTGATTTTATGTTTTCATTCTTGTTATTGGACCCTTCAAATACTGACTCATCCGGTTAGATCCGAACATCTGGATGAGTCATGGTGACTGTTGTTGCAGCATCTGAGTCTGCAACATGACCAACAAATGGAGCACAGGCTGCAGAGAGGACAGTCTCCGGAAAATGGAATGAGGGAATCACCATCAGATCAGCCGTGGTCTTAGTGAATGGTGGGGCAGGATTGTGTGGACCACGAATGCAACTTATTCATATATTTGTGTTTGTTCCAAGCAAACTCCCCTTCTTTCCCAGGGTCCCATACAGGTAGGGACTTAGTCCCCTCCTCCTGTTCCTGCGTAACAGGATCTTCGGGCCTCACTAGCCTCCAGATTTCCCTGTGTCCCAGTTTCGAGCAGTTGAATGACCGCCTCCTGTTCCTCTGTCCCAGTCTCGAGCAGTTCAGTGACTGCCTCCTGTTCCTGTGTCCCAGTCTCAAGCAGTTGAATGACTCCCTCCTGATCTTGTGTCCCAGTCTCGAGCAGTTGAATAACTCCCTCCTGATCTTGTGTCCCAGTCTCGAGCAGTTGAGTGACTCCCTCCTGTCCCTGTGTCCAAGTCTCGAGCAGTTGAATGACTCCCTCCTGTTCCATGTGTCCCAGTTTCGAGCAGTTGAGTGACTCCCTCCTGTTCCTGTGTCCCAGTCTCGAGCAGTTGAGTGACTCCCTCCTGTCCCTGTGTCCCAGTCACGAGCAGTTGAGTGACTCCCACCTGTTCCATGTGTCCCAGTTTCGAGCAGTTGAGTGACTCCCTCCTGTTCCTGTGTCCCAGTCTCGAGCAGTTGAGTGACTCCCTCCTGTTCCATGTGTCCCAGTTTCGAGCAGTTGAGTGACTCCCTCCTGTTCCTCTGTCCCAGTCTCGAACAGTTGAGTGACTCCATCCTGTCCCTGTGTCCCAGTCACGAGCAGTTGAGTAACTCCCTCCTGTTCCTGTGTCCCAGTCTCGAGCAGTTGAGTGACTCCCTCCTGTCCCTGTGTCCCAGTCTCGAGCAATTGAGTGACTGTCTCCTGATCCTGTGTCCCAGTCTCGAGCAGTTGAGTGACTCCCTCCTGTCCCTGTGTCCCAGTCTCGAGCAATTGAGTGACTGTCTCCTGTTCCTGTGTCCCAGTCTCGAGCAGTTGAGTGACTCCCTCCTGTTCCTGTGTCCCAGTTTCGAGCAGTTGAGTGACTCCCTCCTGTTCCTGTGTCCCAGTCTCGAGCAGTTGAGTGACTCCCGCCTGTTCATGTGTCCCAGTCTCGAGCAGTTGAGTGACTCCCTCCTGTCCCTGTGTCCCAGTCTCGAGCAGTTTAGTGACTCCCTCCTGTCCCGGTGTCCCAGTCTCGAGCAGTTGAGTGACTCCCTCCTGTCCCTGTGTCCCAGTCTCGAGCAGTTGAGTGACTCCCTCCTGTCCCTGTGTCCCAGTCTCGAGCAGTTGAGTGACTCCCTCCTGTCCCTGTGTGCCAGTCTCGAGCAGTTGAGTGACTCCCTCCTGTTCCTGTGTCCCTGTCTCGAGCAGTTGAGTGACTCCCTCCTGTCCCTGTGTCCCAGTCTCGAGCAGTTGAGTGACTCCCTCCTGTCCCTGTGTCCCAGTTTCGAGCAGTTGAGTGACTCCCTCCTGTCCCTGTGTCCCAGTCTCGAGCAATTGAGTGACTGTCTCCTGATCCTGTGTCCCAGTCTCGAGCAGTTGAGTGACTCCCTCCTGTTCCTGTGTCCCAGTCTCGAGCAGTTGAGTGACTCCCTCCTGTCCCTGTGTCCCAGTCTCGAGCAGTTGAGTGACTCCCTCCTGTTCCTGTGTCCCAGTCTCGAGCAATTGAGTGACTCCCTCCTGTTCCTGTGTCCCAGTCTCGAGCAGTTGAGTGACTCCCTCCTGTTCCTGTGTTCCAGTCTCGTGCAGTTGAGTGACTCCCTCCTGATCTTGTGTCCCAGTCTCGAGCAGTTGAGTGACTCCCTCCTGTTCCTGTGTCCCAGTCTCGAGCAGTTGAGTGACTCCCTCCTGTTCCTGTGTCCCAGTCTCGAGCAGTTGAGTGACTCCCTCCTGTTCCTGTGTCCCAGTCTCGAGCGGTTGAGTGAATCCCTCCTGTCCCTGTGTCCCAGTCACGAGCAGTTGAGTGACTCCCTCCTGTCCCTGTGTCCCAGTCACGAGCAGTTGAGTGACTCCCTCCTGTTCCCATGTCCCAGTCTCGAGCAGTTGAGTGACTCCCTCCTGTTCCTGTGTCCCAGTCTCGAGCAGTTGACTGACTCCCTCCTGTTCCTGTGTCCCAGTCTCGAGCAGTTGAATGACACCCTCCTTTTCCTGTGTCCCAGTCTCGAGCAGTTGAGTGAATCCCTCCTGTCCCTGTGTCCCAGTCACGAGCAGTTGAGTAACTCCCTCCTGTTCCTGTGTCCCAGTCACGAGCAGTTGAGTGACTCCCTCCTGTCCCTGTGTCCCAGTCACGAGCAGTTGAGTAACTCGCTCCTGTTCCTGTGTCCCAGTCTTGAGCAGTTGAGTGACTCCCTCCTGTTCCTGTGTCCCAGTTTCGAGCAGTTGAGTAACTCGCTCCTGTCCCTGTTTCCCAGTTTCGAGCAGTTGAGTGACTCCCTCCTGTTTCTGTGTCCCAGTCTCGAGCAGTTGAGTGACTCCCTCCTGTTCCTGTGTCCCAGTCTCGAGCAGTTGAGTGACTCCCTCCTGTCCCTGTGTCCCTGTCTCGAGCAGTTGAGTGACTGCCCCCTAATCGAAGTTTTGTGAAAGTAGATGTCCTCCTCCTGTTCCTGAGTAACAGGCTCCAGTAGCTCTGTGCTCACCTGCTGCTCCTGTGGAATGGAGGTGAGGGACTGAATGGCCTCTTCACATTCTTTACAGCTTTTCTTGACTAAAGGCCTTTCTCCTGTTTCTGTAAAACACCATCAAAATATGAATGATTTGTTTTTGTATTTTACTGTCAGTAATTGAGCAAACCAGCTGACTGACAGAATTCAGTAGCTGAATAGCATCCTCCTGTTCCCGTGTTAAACTGTCAAGAGTCAATAGACTCTCAGAGATGTATAGCATGGAAAAAGATCCTTCGGTCTGGTTATCTATACCAACCAAATATCCTAAATTAATCTCGTCTCCCTTGCCAGCACTTGGCCCATCTCGCTCTAAACACTTCCCATGCATGTATCCATCCAAATGCCTTTTAGAAGGTGTAACTGTGCCTGCTTCCACCACCTCTTTTGGCTGTTCAATCCATACACGCAGTGTGAAAATGTTGTCCCTCACGTCCCTTTTTAAATCTTCCTCCTCTCACCTTAAGCCTTTATATTCTATATTTGGAATTGTCTCTCCTGGGAACATACATTGAGTGTTTACTTTTTCTATGCCCCTCCTGATCTTATAAACTTCTTTAAGGTCCACCCTCAGCCTCAACACTTGAACATACTCCCAGCCTATTCAATCTCTCCCTGTAACTCCAACCCTCCAACACCTGCAACATTCTTTTAAATCTCTTCTGCAACCTTTCAAGTTTGACAACGTCTTTCTGACAGCAGGTTGACCAGAATTAAAGGCAATATTACAAAAGTGGCCAAACCAATGTTCTGTACAGATGCAACATGTCATGCAAACGCATAGACTCAAAGCACACATCAATAAAGGGAAGATCACTCATGCCTTCTTCACTGCACTGCCGTCCTGCGACGGCAATTTCAAGGAACGGAGAACCTGCACCACAAGGTGCCTCACAGGGCAGCGATCGGGGTTTAATTCCATCCTTGAATGACTGGCTGTGTGGAATTTGCACATTCTACCCGTGTCTGTGTAAGTTTCCTCCGGATGCTATGTTTCCCTCCGACAGTATAATGATATACAGGTAAGGGTAGGTTGGCCATCCTAAATTGTGCATAGTACCCTTGGATGTGATGGCAAGTTGCATTAGCCATGGGAAATGCAGGCTGAGAGGGATAGGGTAGGGGTTTGTCCAGGGGGATACTGTTTAGAGGGACAGTGTGGCCTTGATGGGCCGAAGGTCCTGTTTCCGAACTGTAGGGATTCTATAATTTCTATGGAGTTCTCCTTGATTGGCAATTTTCGACAGGATCCTACCTAAATGTCTGGCCCTGATTTTTCTTGCCAAAATGCAACACCTCACATTTATCTAAAATAAACTCCATCTGCCACTCCTCAGCTCACCTAATGAAGTTCCCATTATATTCTGAGAGATCAGTCCTCACTGTCGACTACACCACCAAATTTGGTATTATCTACAAACTTACTGACCATACTTCATATACTCAAATGCAAATGATTTGTATCAGTGACAAAAGGCAGTGGACCCACTATTGATCTTTGCGACCAACGCCACTGTTCACAGATCTCCAAGTTTAATGAACAAATGCCAACTGTCACACCCTGTCTCCGATATTCAAGTAAAGTTTGGACCGAAATGGCGAGTTCTCCCTGGATCCTAGGCAGCCTAACCTTGCTAACCTTGTAGAACATTTTGGTTTTCTTCCTGAATTCCATGAAGACAGCATCCACTGTCCTGCCTTCATCAATCACCATCTTCACTTCCTCAAAATTTCAACCCAGTCAGTGAGACGAGATCTCCAATGTACAAAGCCCTCTTCTGTCCTTGTCTTTCCAAATGCTTATATATTGTTACCCTCAAAATCCCCTCCAACAATTTAGTCACCATTGACGTCAAGCTCACCAATCTATAGTTACCTGGGCTTTCCTTAATTTCTGAAACAATGACACTATGTTAGCAACCCTCCAGTCATTTGCCACCTCACCTGTGGAACTCAATGTTACAGATATATCAGCAAAAGGCTGAGCAATTTCTTTCCTAGTTTCCCACAATATTCTGGGATACAACTGATCAGGTCCCAGGGATTAGTTCACCTTTATATGTTTTAAAATGTCCAACATCTCCTTGTAATATAGATACTTTTCAAGATATCACTATGTATTTCTTCATTCTCTCGCTCTTGTAAACTCTTCTACATTAAATACTAGGAAAAATACTTGTTTAGTATCCTTTCCATCTCCTTTGGTTCCACACATACGTAGTCTTACTGATCTTTAAGGTGCCCTATTCTCTCCCTAGTTAATATTTTGCAATTAAAGGATGTGTAGAGTTGCTTCAATGCCTCGGTAACCCTATTTCTAAAGCCATATCATGTCCACATTTTTCTGGCCCAATTTCCCCATTGACTATACACTTATTGCCCTTATACTCCTCTCGGGATTCACTTAATCTCAGCTCTGTTTACCGGACATATGCCTCCTTGCTAACCTTGACCAGAGCATCAATATATCTAGCCATCCAGCACTCCCTGCACCCACCAACCTTGCCCATCTCACTAATTGGAACACTTTGTCTCTGGACTCTCTGAAACCAAGTTTTGATGGCCTTGCATTTTCCAACCATCCCTTTACCTGTGAATAGGGTATTCCAATCGGCCTTTTACAGGGCTCGCCTCACACTTTCAAAATTGGCCTTATTCAAAGTTAGAACTTTAATGTTGACATCAGGTCTTTCCTATTCCACACATAGTTTTAAACTAATATTTATGTGTAACAGACTTGAATGCTAAATAAACACTTCCTGCCTCTCTGTAACAGGCTCGAGAGGCTGAATGACCTCCTCCTGTCCCTCTGTAATAGACTGGAGAGACTGAATGACCTCCTCTTGTCCCTCTGAAATAGACTCAAGAGACTTCATGGCCTCCTCCTGTCCCTGTGTAACAGATCCGAGACATTAAATGAGACAACAGCCTGTGGATTATGGTCAGCCGTTAAACTGTATCTAATGGAGGTCGATCCCTTCCCAGTTACAGAAACACAAACAACACTATTTACTCCAGGTGCCCTCTCAGGAACACTTCATACAGCTGCAACGAAACATCTCTTTGTTTTGAATGATTCTTTCGGCAAAATGTGCCAATATTCCAGCTTTCCACCTTTTTAAGTAGCAACAGGCTAATATGGACTGAATGGCCTTCTCTTATCCCTTTGTAAGCGTCCCATAGGGACAGAATTGCTTCGGCCTGTTCCTGAGCAGCAGTCTCAATGCTCTGTCTCAAGGTTATGAAAGGATTTGATAACAGGGCATCAAAACCAGGAGTGGCCGCACACAGGTCAATAAGTACCGTAATTTGTTAACTTTCCATCCCATCCTTGGCCAATATCTGCAGCTGAGGCAGACAAGTCACAACTGTGAGAGATCCCTTTGACTATGAGCTGATTCTTGACACCATGCCCGGACCATTTCTAACTTGAACTACTCAAGTATCGAGAAACTTGCCCACCCGATTTTTTTTTTATGTAGCCGATCTGTTATTTTATAACTGCTTCCTTTCATAAACAGAGTGGAACATATAGACCCCTGCAGTGTCCTGTTGATCCTCTCATATCCAATTTAATAAAAAGATTTAAAAGATTTAAAGATTTATGATCCATTCCTCAGCAACCCTCATCCATTCCATCCAAAACCAGTAAATGAAAAGTGATGTTTTGAACAGGTTAACTGATCCTATTTGTTCAGTGACTGAGATTAAAGCCAATCTCCATGGATTCTAATTATCCCAGTGGAGGGTTTCCATCTTTTAATGATAAATGGGCTCCTTTCAATGTGTCAACCCATAACATGAGCGGGAGCATCACCGACAGCACTGACAGGGAACAGCGGATCCAGAGAGAGGGGGAGGAGAGATCAGAATCTGAGAACATTAGACTGAAATATTCCAACAATGGATCAGAATCTGAGAACATTAGACAGGAATATTCCAGCAATATACAGGAGCTTATCCGATTATGTTTGGTATCTTTCTGCATTTTATTGGTTGTCATTATCATCGCAGATCCATTACGCTCTTCTCATTATTCAATATTTTTATTATCCCTTCCTGGCTATCGTTGGTGTTCCTGGTAAGTGTCACTGTCCAGATTTTGTTTTCTATAAACCAGTTATGACTGTATTATTGTTATTTCATATAGTCTACACATCTTGTCACTATTATTGTTCCTGTTGAATCTCTCAATTCAGATATTCACTCTACAGACCACTACAAACTACATTAATGAACGTGTTCAATTACTGCCTCCCTCTCTGCTCTGGCAGTGTTACTCACCGGTCTCTATGTTGACCTATTCAGTTTCAGGGGAGAACCACAATGCATTGCAACATTGCCTTTGCTGTTAAGAGCATGGAGGTCACTGTCTACTGTTCTGTTTACAAACTCCACTTCCTTCCACTGTTTCCATCCCATCCCTGGCCAATATCTGCAGCTGAAGCAGACAAGTCACAACTGTGGGAGATCCCTTTGAATATGAGCTGATTCTTGACACCATACCCTGAACATTTCTAACTTGAAATGCTCACCACTCCAGAATATATCTCACTGGTTAATTCCATCCGTTGTTCAACCTTGAGCTATGAAGTCAATAATCTTAATGAAGCCAATAATCTGCTGCTGACGCTCCCGGCTTCAAACCTGCCGAAGCAAATCTGATTCGACCTCACACCAAACTCCCATCCATCTGTCATTCATGTGCACGCAGATGTATATTGCTGTTGTGTCTGGCAATGCCTTTATTTTAACATTCTCAAACACTTTATATCATCTATCCATGAAACTTCCCTCGTTCTCTCTGTTGATTAATAAAAAGCCTGCCAGTTGTTCGTATTTAAAATAGTTTCCTCCATGTGTGTTCCTTCTCAAATAACGAGTTTCGCATTCAACTACACACACACACACACACACACACACCAAACCTTCTCATTGCAGGCAGTAATCTGATGCGAGGATAGTTAGCATATGATAGTAAAGTTTGCAATATTCTCATGCTGGGCAGATAGTGTAGTTTACTGAGCAACACACTAACATGGTCTGCACAGCTCTCCATGCTGGGCTGTCATCTTGTCCCAGTTTATGTTGTTTGTGGTGTTCGGTGAAGCAGATTCAGAATTTGATGTAACAAACCATTTCAGCTGATCTGACAATGCCTTCATTCAATGTTCTCATTATTGTCATTTTACTCAGGAATATCTCACTTCCTCAGTTAGTCCCACTGCCCTGGCTTTTTCCACATATTTCCACAACATATTTTCAGTTAATTAACTGCCTGTTTCTGTCTTTAATGTGAATCTCTCTGTCCCTCTGTATCTTTCCCTGGCCTTGGGTTTTGTCTCCCTAGTGTATCGAGTGCTGGCATTGTGTAGCTCAGAAATAATTTAATGGGGTGTGTCAGGCTGTTGTTCACTTCCTGGTATGTCCCATGTGATGGTCCATGGACAGGCGTGTTTCAGAAGTTATGAGACACATCCTTGTAACTTGGTCTGTACCTGTGGCTGTCCCTCTCAGGTGACCTTGCGATAAGTAAGACGAGGAAGCCCACTGAGTGAAGGACCAGGCATCTGAATTGCCTGACAATGCTGTTACTTTTTAAATAAAACGTTTGTTTCTCTTTTTTTTAGTAAGAGGCCATAAAGGCTAAACTGCCGACTGAAAACAGCTCAAGTAAATAACTTACGGGACTTTTAGGGTTTTTAATAAATAGTCGTAACAATGGCCAACTCGCACAGACCAGGCTTTCTAGTATGTTTATTCTTGTAGCTGTAACAATCAGCGGGTGCTTGGGGTCCCAAAGGGGTGAAAGTTTTAGTAAATTATCCCTGGCTGCTACTCTCTCTAAAGCCTCACTTGATGGTGTTTCCTCCTGCATTGGAGAACTGTATGCAAGAATGCATGTCTGAATGTTCCTTTTTGGCAAGGGGTACGTTTAGGTGATGTTAATAGATTGAACAGTTCATTTGTAGAACGTACTGTATCCATTATTCGGTTAAGTTTTCCAATAGTTAAGTTATTCTAAATTCCTCTTCATTTTGTATGGATTTTCATTAGAGGATAGTGAGGTAGAGCAACCCTATGGTAGCCAAAGGCCTGATCAGGATTTGTTTAAATACATCCAGGCATTATCTAAATTTGATGAGAATGATGGCGGAGCCTTTTTAATTTCATTTCAGAAAGTGGCTAAACAAGTGCAGTGGCCAGAGAACATGTGGATTTAGTTTATCCAAATAAAGCTGATAGATATTTGCATCCCTATCGGAGGAGGTGAAGAAAGCCATCTGAAGTGCATATGAGCTTGTGCCCGAAGCCGACAATGTTTCAGGAATCTAAAATAGCATCCCGGGTTAAACGCACGTTGTGTTTGAAAGAATCAAACAAAGTAATTTTGAAAGGTGGGGAAGGTTATTAAAAACAGAGCAAATCTATGACCCTCTTAGAGAGATTCTGATTTTGGAGAATTTCCACAATTCACTTCCTGCAGTTGTGAGAACTCGTGTGGAAGGGCAGAGAGTTACAATGGCAAGGTTAGAAACTGAAATGGCTGATGATGATTGAGTTCAGAAATCAAAGTTTGGTTTCTGTGAGGGATTGAGAAGAATGTGCAAGATTTTCAAAAAATGTATCCCTGTGAGAGTAAGGTTTATTGGCATAGGACAGGAGTAGCAGGCGAAGCGGTTACAGCATTAAGTGGTACAGAAGGATGTAATATTTTTATGCTGAGACATGAGGAGCTATGTCATTCCGAGGGAGTATTGGAGAGATGTGAAGTGCTCCATTATGTAACGTGTGGTCAGAGTGTCCAGTGGAAACATCAACAGATTTATTCCACAATGAGGAAGGAGGCCTTGAGCTTGATGTTGGTGTTACAACATTTCAGCATTTACATTGCGAATAACATACATGAGAAAAATCTTTATCACTGATCGTGACCCCTTAAAGTTTGTGGAGAAGTTTAGGGAGAAAAATACCAGTCTGTTTTTATTGACCTTATTCTTGCTGCCATTCAGTTTGAAATTATAAAGTTGACAGGGCGAGAAAAAGTAAGTTTTGACACGTTGTGGAGACTTGGATGAAGGAAGACAAAAGGCATTCTGTGGCAGAAGTAAAATGACTGAAATCGAATCGAGTTGTGAACATTTGTATGCTCAGAGTCAATGCAATATATATGCATTTCAGTCTACTAATAGAGGAAGATTAGGAGGTCTAAAATGAATCCATTTTTGTATATTAATGGATCATGTTATTAAAGATGGAGTTGTGGGAATACTATCACTGTAAAAAGGTTATTTTCTCTTGGGTTTTTTTAAGAGACGTTTTAAAGGCAGAGGTGCAGAACTGTGTCTGAAAACAGTTTAAATAAATAGCTGAGGAAGCATTTCGGTTTTCTTAAAACGGTGGTAACAATGGAAGGGCAGTGGCCAGCTCTCCCAGACCAGGTTTCCTCGTTTTGTTTTTAGCTGCAGCATTCAGAAGCTGTTCGGGTCCCAGAAGGGTTGGAATTTTCAATACATGATCCCCAGCTGTTTTTCTCTCTGAGATCTCTGTTGATGTTGATTTCTCCTGGATCACAAAACTGCATGTAAGGATCTCTACTTGAATATATCTTTCTGTCAAGCAGTGTATGCCAAGAAGGTATGGTTTCTATTGTTTGTGTAAGTGTTCCAACATATAAGCCATCCTGAAATGTTCTTTTCTTTGATTGTATTTTAACTAAATCATTTTAATAGATTATACCTTGCTTAATGTCGAGTGGCTTAACCAGTCACAACATATCTGGAAAGCACACTTCCCATCTATATTCAAAATAAGGAAAGGTTTGGGTCTATGCGGCCTTCTTAAAATATTTTGCAGGAATCTGGTCTGGTCCACAACACTTATAGACGAGGGGTTTCCTCTGACTCCTGTTAATGAAAAGTTAGTGCAGCAGCTGGGGATGGTTTGCTGGAGGTTGTGCTGTGAGCTGCCTCAAACATTCAGGGAGACCTTAGGATTTGGTAACCCAACTCGGGATGGAGCCAGGGGACGGTAGTTACAGCATCTGGGTCTGTAACGTGAACAACAAATGGATCAGAGGCTGCAGAGAGGGGGAGATCTGAAACCATGCAGTGAGTGTGTGTGGGGAAAGGGATCTGCTGTGTCCACCCCGGATTTTCCAGGAACAGCTTCCCAAGCTCCACTTGACGCAGGAGCAGAGTGTGTGGGGACCCTGACTGAACAAGGAGCTGGTCACAGAGTGGTGTCACCTTCTTTAACACGTCCTACAGCTTCACACCAGGGGGAGGATGTTGCTGTCAGTGGCTGTTCAGGTCACAGTTTCATTCAGCTTCTATGTTCTGGAACTTTTCAAACAGGACTGGGTGATATATCCATCATCTCCCAGTATGTTGCCATCAAAATAACCATTCAGTGATGGAGGATATATATGGTGGATGAGGTAAATACATTGTTTCTCACTCAGCAGAGAGCTGCCGGGTGTATCCAGTATAGTGGGATTCCCGATGGTGTACATGGCATCTGCAGAGTAGCCGTGTCAATGGGGAAAGAGGTAGAGGAACTGAAGGAGCAATCTCTGTATTAATCTTGCAGCGTGTCCATCACAGTACATCATGTTGGTGAATATCCCTGTCCTCACTGCAGCCACAGCCTCTTCATTCACAAGCAGGCAGTCATTCCCATCGTCTTCAGATCTCCATGTAGAAAGGAATGAATGTATCTTGGATAAAGGCCATCCCCTTGATACACGTTTGATAACAGCATCCCCTATCACCAACCAAACACTTCAAAACATTCCATGTGTACAGAGAGCAATGGGGGCACTTGGAGCATCAAGGAGCAGACGATCAGGGATGGAGCAAAACCTCCCATGTCTGAACGGGTCTGAGTGAACCCCCCAGTACACAGTATCATTATTCCCTGTAATCCCTCTCCATTTCAGTAACATACTGCCTTCCATTATTCCTGTAAATGAAATGACAGATTATATCATGTTATATTGCAGCTGCCAAATTATTCTCCATTGCCTTTACCTCTCTGTATCTATCTGTAGACCCTCCACCCTCTCTTGATAAATTAATCTCTTGCTTATCACAGCAACATGACCAAACTCAGCATCTGTATATCTGTTCCATCCTCCTGATCATTGATATAGATTGTAAATAGTGGAGGACCCAGCACTGGTCACTGTGTGACTCCACTGGTGACGTTCTGTCAAACTGATTTAGACTGATTTATCCGGAGTACCTGCTTCCTGTTTGATACATAATCCTCCCCCATTAATGTGTAACACAGTCGTAAAGCTGAATATGAACAAGGAGCATCAGTCAGGAATCCAACCCTTCGAACCGGCTCCGCCATTGAATACAATCATGGCTGATGTCATCGCGGCCTCTGTTCGACATCCCTGCTATCTCTCGATCCTCAAACTGTATTCACTTATTGTAGATTGCGCCACATCAAAACATATCCACTCCACAGCTACACTTTCAATTACGTTTAGCATTTTACAGACCTCAATGAGCTCTCCTTTCATTCTTATAAACTCGAGAGTATAGGCCTAAACTGCTCAATTTCTCTTCATAAGACAAACACTTCAAATATGGAATTAATCTATTGAAGCTCTTCTGAATTGCCTCCAATGGAAATACCTCATTCTGCAGGACACCCAAACTGTACTCCAGTTGCAGCCTCACTAACGCCTTGCATAGCTACAGCAACCTTTCTACTCTATCCTTTTACAAATAAACAATGAAGTTATGCTTGCATTTCTCAGTATTTGAAGTACTCGCAAGTAAGTTTTCTGTGATATGCAAGCAGGCACCCAGATCCCTCTGCTCTTAAGCACTTTGAAGTTTCTCTCCATTTAGATAATAATTTGCCTTTTCATTGGGCTGGCCAGCTTGAATAACCCCATATTTATCCACTTTAATTTTCATTGCCAAATGTTTGCCCATTCACCCAATCTATATACATTGTTTTTAAATCTCTTGCATCATCATTCCGAATTAATTTCCCACTAATGTTAGTGTCATCTGAAAATGTAGCTATAGTATTTTCTATCCCGTCAAACGAGTAATAATGTCGATCCCAAATAGTTGAAGCATGAGAACTGAAATCTATGGCACCCAACAAATTGCATTTTCAAATAGAAATTGACACAGTTTATTCATCTGCCTGCATTTTGTTGGTTAACCAATCCTCTATCCAAGCCAATAAATTATCATGACAAGCAACATGAATTCGACTGGGACAACACTAGCATTATAGAGCAAGCCAAACAGAGAACAGCCAGGGAATTCCTAGAGGCATGGCACTCATCCACAGACTCTATCAACAAACACATCGACCTGGACCCAATATACCGGCCACTACAGTGGACAGCTCAAAGTGACAACCGGAAGTGGCAGAGACAGGCCACTATAAATGCCGGAGGAAACATCCCAGAAGCGCTTCCCAGGAGGCTCCCAAGCACTGAGGATGTCACCTAGACAGGGGACGAAACGTTTGCAAAACAAATTCCCAGCTCGGAGAACCACAACAACCCAACTGAATGCTAATGCTGGGAAAAATGGATTTCATGAGCATGTGTTAGATGGTGGCATGAACATTTTGTCGAACACTGAGCTAGAGATCAGGTTTTTTAGAAATTGATGTTGGATGATCAGAAAAGCTAATTGAAAACTTTGCTGGAAAGGGCCTTTTGGGAACAGTGACCACAATGCATTGTTTTTCTTTTATGCTGTTTGAGTACACGGTAGTTTTTGTTTTATTTGAAGTAACTGTTATAAATCTGAATCATACAAGCCCTGAAGGTGTGAGGAGAAAGTGGGCACTGCAGCTGCTGGAGATCAGTGGCGCTGGAAAAGCACAGTCAGGCAGCGTACTAAGAGCAGGAGCATTGACGTTTCGGGCACAACCCTTCATCAGGAATGAGGCTTCTGGGTCAAGGCAGCTGAGAGATAAATGAGAAGGGGATGTGGCAGGAGGCAGGTAGCTTGGAATGCGATATGTAGATGAAGGTGGTGTTGAAAGTGATAGGTGATGAAGGGAGACAGAATGCCTCATCTACTGCATCCTTTAAACTCAGTGTGGTCTTCTCTACATTAGCGAGACACGCGTGGATCATTTCAGAGAATATCGCTGGAACAGCCACATTGACCAACTCCACCACCTTGTGGTTAAACACTTTAACTCTCCTTTCCACTCTGCCAAGGGAATGAGAGTCCTGGGCCTCCTCCATCACCAAAACCTAACCACCCGAAGCATGGATGAAGAAAGGTTCCTATTCTACCTCGGGACCCTTCAACCACAGGTGATTAATGTAGATTTCACCAGTTTCCCCATTTACCCTAACTCCACCTTATCCCAGTCCAATATTGAACTCAGCACACTCCCCCATTTGAACGTTCCTCTGTGTTCATCTTCCTTCCCATCAATCTGGTCCACCTTCTTCTCCGACCTAATCCTTTCAGCCTCACCTTTAACTACCTATTAGGTCAAAGGAAGCAGCTTAGAAAAATGCCAAGTGTTGTAGTAAGCCAGTGGATTCGGAGAAATGTAGGACTCAGCAACGGATGACCAAGAAACTGAGAAGGAAATCAAAAAGAGAAACAGAATGCAAGCAAACGAAAACCATAAAGACCACTAAAGAAAAACATAAAGACTGCTAAAAAAAACATAAAGACTGCTAAAAAAAAGTGCATCAGTGTATGAAACAAAAGTATAAACAAGGTCAAATGTGGAACAGTAGGTGTGCAGACAGATAAATTTATTGATAGAACAGAGAAATCACAGTGGAAAGAAACATTTTCTTTGGGTTTATCTTCAAGGCAGAATATCAAGAAATTCTCCCAGAAATAACAAGTGACCATGGGGTGTATGTAAGTAAAGTCGAAGATCATTCTTATCAGTGTTGAGGTTATCATTTAAAAGAAAGCTGGATTGAGTATTTGTAAATCTGACAGATCAGAAGTACTTCATACAAGAATTTCAGAGGAAGCAGCAATAGACGTATTGATTACATCTCAGATTTTCATGTTATTTTCCAATACATTCCGGAAAGCTATTTAGCCAATCTGAATATGGCAAAAGTTATAAATATTATCCAACTGTTTAACAAAGGATGAAGATGGAGAGTGGTGAACTACAGATCAGTTAACTTGTAATCTGCGGTCGGGTGCCTCTGGGCTGAATTACAAAGAACTTGTTACTGGATATATAGAAGGTAATGAGAAATCTGGGGAGGATGATAATGCATCGATGAAACAAAACCATACGTGGCAAACATTTTTTTGTAATGGTTTGAAGATGATTCTTGTGGACGTAGGCAACAACGAGCTAATGGATAACGTATCGTTGGATATTCAGGAGGATCTTTTTTTTAAGAACGCTCCCACTATCATCAGAAGAAAAGTTAAACTGAAAGGAATTGGGAAGTACGCATGCAAATAGGAAACGAAAAATTAGGTTTGCATTCATGTGTATGTAATTGCAATATAGAAGATGTCGTGCACCAGCTGCATAGAGTGTTGCTGAGACTAAATTTAGAGTATTGTGTACTGCTTGGAGTCCCAACCTAAGATAGAATATACTGACTACAGAGGAACTGCAAAAGGTATTCTCCAGATTAATCCATAAAATGGCAAGATTGTCTGATGGGGGACATTCAGCCTGTGATCTCGAATTTCAAAAGATGAGAGGTGATTGTAAAGAAACTTAGAAACTTAGGAATATAGAGGGGACTGAATAACAGACAGACATGGAGAAGTGCAAGCAGGCGAGATTGGGGGAATCCCACGGTATTCTACACGTACAAGTAGAACAGAATAATAAGCAAGCAGTTAGTGTCCATTAGAAACCAAAGGGGCAATCAGTGCGTCAACCCGGAGAACATTGATAGATTGTTATATGTAAACATCACAGCTGTTTTACTTGGGAGAAGGAGGATGCAGGTACAGAATTCGAGAAGATGGACTGGAAAGCTCTTGAAGCGATTGATGTAAAATACGAGCAGGAGTTTGAGTTTTTGTCTGGTATAAAATTGGACCAATCCGCAGATCTGGATACTGTTGGAATCAAGGGAGGAAATTTTAATTGGAATCTGACCATAGTGGAGGTACCAGAGGACTTGAGAACAGCTAATATGATTCCATTTCACAGTAATGGTGGTAGAGATTTGCCAAGGTAACTATGGACGAGCGAGTATTATATCACTGTTCGGGAAACTACTGGAGAAAATAGAGAAGGAGAAAATCGGACTCCAATCAGAGTCGCAAGGTTTGATCAGGGATAATCATCATGACTTTATCAGAGAGAAGTCACACCTAATGAATTTGATTGAATTAGTTTGAGGAGGTCGCTTATTTAGTTTTGCAGCAAGGCCTTTGACAAAGTTCCAAAGGTGAAACTGAAAAAAATAAAATAAAATCTCAGAGTATCAAGGCCAACTTGAAAAGTTACAACGAAAATTGTCTTAGTGTCAGGAGTCAGAGGATGGTGGGAGAAGGCTGTTTGTGTGACTGGAGACCAGTGTCCCCTGGTGTACCACAGGGACCAGTGCTGTGTCCCTTATTGTTTGTAGCATTCATAAATGGTGTAGATGTGAATCTATTGTGGGGGGGGGGGGGCGGTTGGTGGAGGGGTTCGAGTTGTGATAAGTAAGTTTGTGTTTGACACAAAGATTAGCCGGTTGGTTGGCAGTGAGGAGAAAGTTCTGGTTTTACACGAAAATACAAGTGGGATGATCAGATGGGCAGATCATTGGCAGATGGAATGTGATCCTGATAAATGTGAGGTGATGTACTTTGGAAGGAGGCACCAGACATGGGGTGTACACAATGATTGGCAGCACACTAGGGAGCTCAGAGGGTGTTTCTCCACACATCCCTGAATGTGACTGAACAGGGCAATGGACTAGTTAAGAATTGAACCTTGGGTGGAGCGTTTATTAATCAGGGAGTAGAGTATAAGTGCTTTACAGGGCTTGGTTTAGTCCATGATAGAGTACTGTATGTCGTTCTGGGAGCCTCATTACAGGAAGGATGTGATTGTACTGGAGGGGGTTGCAGAGGAGATTCACCAGGCTGTTCCCTGGGTTGGAGCATATCAGCGATGGAGAGAGGCTGGATAAGCTCAGGTTGTTTACTTTTGACAGAGAGGCTGAGGGGGATGTGATTCAGAAGGATACGTTAACAAGGGGCATGGACAGGGTGGATAGACAGTAGCTGTTCCTTTTAGTCAGAGGGTTAAGAACAAGGGGGCACACCTTAAAGTGAAGAGTTTGACGTTCAGAGAGGATTTAAAGATTACTTTTCAATCACCCAGAGGGTTTTGAGGTCTGGAATGTACTTCCCGAGAGGGGAGTTATCATGGCTAACCTCTCAATAGTTAAGTGTACTTGGACGAGCACTTGGAAGTGTCATAACATTCCAGGCTATGTGCCTGGTGTTGGAAAGTGGGACTAATATAGATCGTGCTGTATTTCTGTTGGTACAGAGGCTATGCTCCTGTGCGTGTATAATGTGGAGCTGAGCAGCTTAAGAAAGAAATTGATAGGTTTCTGAAGATAATGTTCACAAAGGTTATAACAGTGAACTGTTACAGTTTGTCAAATTATGACAATGTGAGAAGTATGACAAAACAGTGCGGGTTCCTTTTAGTTTGAAACCAGAGAATGGAGAATGGGAAACAGGGAAATGGCAAAACTATGAATCCACGACTTCAGTTCTGTCTTCACAGAACTTTCTGACAATATCAGGAAAACCAATTCCGGTATGGAAAACGAAATAGTACATGGAACATCGAACATAGTAATTAAATGGTTTAGGAACAATTATTGAGGCTGAAAATAATGGTCATAGACAACACTAACATAGATTTATGAAATGGGAATCATGTATGAGAAACAGACTGGGAGACAAATGAAAGAGAAGCAATGGATGTACAATATGTGGATTTTCGGAAAAATTTTGGTAAAGCTCCAAGCCCAGTTTGCAAAATCAAATCTTAGTGGAATGGGGCGAATATATGGCCATGTTTCTAGAATGGGACAGCTGGCAGGAAACAGTGAATAGAAATAAACAGACTTGTGAAGCAACAGCCTGACATTGTATTTAAGGTAAGATTCTGTGAGTATGACTATGTCCCAGACTCCCCATCACCTTCCCCGGATACCTCCTGTTTCACCAGCAGGACAGACAAAGCAGAAGTGGTGGCACAGTGGGATACAGTTAGAAGGGAATTGCTCTGGAAGTCCTCAACAGTGACTCTGTATCCCATGAACTCTCATGGCGTTAGTTTACACATGGGAAAGGAAGCCTCCTGCTGATTACCATGTACCAGCCTCTCCCAACTGATGAGTCAGTACTCCTCCATGCTGACCAACACTTGGAGGAAGCACTGAGGGTGGCAAAGGCACAAAATGTACTCTGGGTGGAGGATTTCAATGTCCACCACCAAGAGTAGCTCAGCTACAGCATTACTGATTGAGCTGGTTGGGTCCGAAAGGAAATAACTTCTCAAATCGGTCTGCAGCAGGTGGTGAAGGAACCAACAAGAGGTAAAAGCCATATTTGACCACAGCCTTACTAATCTGCCAGTTACAGAAGTATCTGTCCATGACAGTATCGGTAAGAGTGACCACTGCATAGTCATTGTGGAGACAAAGTCACCCCTGCACATTGAGAATAACGTCCACAATTTTGGGTGGTACTATCACCGTGCTAAATAGGACAGACTTTGAACAGATCTAGCATCTCAAGTCTGGGCTTCCATAACGTGTTGTGGGTCATCAATAGCAGCAGAATTTTACTCCCACACAGCCTCATGGTCTGGCATATCCCCCTAACAACAATTACCATCAAGCCAGAGGATCAACCTTGATTCAATGGAGTGTGCAGGAGGGGAGGAGCAGCACCGGGCATACCTGAAAATGAGGTGTCTGCCTGATGAATTCACCAACAGGACTGCTTGTGCACCAAACAGCACAAGCAGTAAGTGATAGACAGAGCTAAGTGATCCTACAAGCAACGGATCAGATCTAAGCTCTGCAATCCTTCCACATCTAGTTGAGAATAGTTATGGACAATTAAACAAGTCATCGGAGGAGGACATTCCACAAGTATCCCCATCCTTAATGGTGGAAGAGCCCAGCACTTCAGTGAAAAAGATAACATTCATGCATTCGCAACAATCTTCAGTCAGAAGTGCTGAGTGGATGATCCATCTCGGCCTCCTCCAGTGACCCTCAACAATTCAGTTACCAGTCATCAGCCAATTTGGTTCAGTCCACACGATATCCAGATTCAGTTGGAGACACTGGATACCTCAGAGGGTACATACCCTGACAACATTCTGGCAATAGTCCTGAAAAGTTGTTCTCTAGACCTTGTCACTGCCCTAGATAAGCTGTTCCAATCCCGTTACAACAACATTTCCCCAATTACGTCGAAAATTACCCGAAGTATCTCCTGTATATAAAAAGCAGACCAAATCCAATCCGGCCAATACCACCCCATCAGTCTACTCTCAATCATCAGTAAAGTGGTGGAAGGTGTCAGTGCTTTTAAGCAGCACTTGCTCAGCAATAACGTGGTCAATGAAGTCCAGTTTGGCTCCACCAGGGTCACTCAGCTCCTGACCTCATTACCTTGGTCCAAATATGGACAAAAGAGCTGAACTTCAGAGGTGGGGTGAGAGTGACAGTCCTTTAATACAGGGCTGTCTTCGCCCAAGTGTGGTATCAAGGGGCGTAAATAAAACCGGAATCTATGGGTATCAGGGGCAAACTCCCTGCTGGTTAGAATCATACCTGACACGTAGGAAGATGGTCATTGTTGATAAAGGCCAGTCAACTCAGCTCCAGGACAAGTCTGGAGGAGTCCCTCGGGCAGTGACCTCAGCCCAAACATCTTCAGGGCTGCTTGATCAATGACCTTGCCTTTATTCTTAGGTCATAAGTGGGGTTGGTTGCCAATGATTGCAAAATGTTCAGCAACATTTGTGGATCCTCAGATACTGAAGCAGTCTATGTCCAATGCAACAAGATCTGGACAGTATCCAGGCTGACAAGTGGCAAGTAATATTCATGTCACACAAATGCCAGACCGTGACCATCACGACTAAAATACAATCTAACCTGCCCCTTGGCATTTAATGGTGTTACCATCACTGAATCCACAGTGGACGGTTCAACAAGGCAGCTCACTACCACCTTCTCAAGGGGCAACTAGGGACAGGCAATAAATTCTGGCCCAGCCAAATACACCCTGCAGCACAGTGAGGTCTGAACCCACAAGGCAATACTGGGAATGGCATTCACACGCTGCCCAGTGTACATAGACCTACCAAGTGGGGAGCTGTAACATTGCAAAGGATCTGGATCTCCCTGAAGACCAGTCACTGAAAGTAATATTGCAGGAGCAGAAAGCAGTTAGGAAGATCAATGATGTGCTGACCTTCATTTCAGGGGGATTTGAATCCAGGAGTAAGGGTGTCTTACTGCAGCTGTAGAGGGCTTTGGTGAGACCCTATCTCAAACATTGAGCAGTATTCTGTGCAGATTTGGTCTCAGTACATAATAAAGGACAAACCTGACATTGAGGGGGAGCAGTGAAGGATGACCAGACCGATCTTTGTGATGACAGGTTTGTTGTGGGAGCAGAGTTTGGGGCGACTGGGCCTGTATTCCATGGGGTTTAGGAAAATGGGTGGAGATCTCAGTGAGATATATAAAGCTCTGACCGGGTGAGATGGATTGGAAGCAGGGATAATAATTCCCCTGGCTGTGGTGTCTAAAACAAGGGTCCACATTATTAGGTACAGACAGACCATTCTGCAATGAGATGACAATAAATGTCTGCGCTCAGCGACTGGTGAACCTGGGGAATGCGCTCGAACCTGGAAGCCAAGACACTGAATATCAATAAGGATTTAGAGACAGTAAAGGAATGGTGGGAGAGAAGGAGAACGATATGGAAATAAAGGGCCAGGTATCATTATATTGAATTGGGTAGCAAAATCGACAGACCAAATGGACTACTGCACATCCCATTTTGTAGCTTCCCAAGGTTAATCACAAGCTCTCAGATGTTAGGATGGAGGGCTCTGCAGGGTCAACAGGACTGTGTTTCTCATTCCCTTTTTCCGATACTGAGGCTGGGGCCGGGTGTCCTGTCTGGTTTTATCCTTTAGACCTCGGAACAGTTTGATACAATAGAATGTCTTGTTTGGCGGATTCAGAGACCATTGCAAAGTTGATCACATGTCTGTGTGTCTGCAGTCACGTTTAGGCCAGACCAGGAAAGCACGGGAGATTCACATCCTGAAAGGACATTTGTGAAGCAAATTGGTGTGTACAATCGACATTGGCTTCAAGGTCACTATTTACGGACACCAGATTTTTCATCTTAATATTTTGTCAATTGTGTTTAACTTCCACCAGCTGCCAGAGCATTAGCCTGGTCTGGATTAGTAATCCAGTGACCTTTCCACAGCTGCACCATCTCTACATGGGGACCTATCTGAAATCATACTGAGCAGGTTATTTCTGTGCTGCTTGATAACTCTGTCAAAAAGAACTCCCACCAATTTGACTGTCGAGGTGGGACTGAGGGGGAGGTAACTGGCCAGATTGTAATTATAATCCTTTTAGGAACTGGACATAATTGAGTAATTTTCCACATTACCTGGTAGATGTCAGAGTTGGAGCTGGAATGAAAGCGCTTCCCCAGGGACACGGCTTGTTGTGCAGCACAAGTCTTCAGTCCTATTACAGGAATGGGGTCAGGGACCATTGCCTTTTTCGTACGTACTGTGTTCAGCTGTTTCTTCATGTCACGTACAGCAAATCGAATTGGTTGAAGACGGGCATCTGTGATTCTCTGGCTATCATGGCGAGGGTGAGGTGGATCATCAACTCAACACTTCTGGCTGAGGGTGGTGCAGATACCACATCCTGGTCTTTTACACTGATGTGCAGAGCTGTTCAATTATTTAGGATGGGGATATTTGTGGAGTCCTTTCCTTCGTCATTTGTTTAATTATCCATCACCATTTATGACAGAATGTGACAGGATTGCGGAGCTTCGATCAGATCTGTTTGTCAAGTGTGGTAGCTTTAATGGGTTCGCGTCAGGTTTAGGTTCACGTGGTTCTGACCCTGTCATGTTCACCCACAGTCATTACTGAAACATAGATCGTATTGATGGTAATGGCAGACTGAGGAAATTATCCGAGGCTAAAAGTTACAGGTTGTGGTTGAATGCTGTTTTGCTTCTGCTGCTGTAGTCTACAGCACTACATAAATACGCAGTTTTGAGCTGCAATATCTGCAATGCAATTCTGCTGTCTGTCCCTTAGTTCACATCGAGACCCATTCACCCATCAGTCATGTACTCAGTGACCTACTCTGGTTTCTGATGTGGTAACACTTCCATTTTCATACTCTCATTCTGCTGAGGGTCTCTTCCCGGGTCATGCTTTCAATCTGACACATTCTGCAAAACCAATTAACTGTTTTTAATTCAATAGTTTAATTCACCTGAATTATTTTCCTTGAGTAATACCATCTTGTGTGTTTAAAGTGAATGTGTTTCCTCTGTTTCTCTCCCTGACCATGATTAAGAGCTCTGTAATATCACTGATGCCAGCCTTATGTAGTTTCAGAGCCAATGAATTCTCTGGATTCCCAATAATCTTCACCACATTGTATGTTTGCTCTTTTGGTTTGATGCCTTATCACTCGTGGCTGCCTTGTCCTGCCATGAGTATGTTTCATCTCCTTTGGGAGAATTTCTGATATCCTCCGAAATATCCCCAGAAATTCCTGCTTTTGCTGCTCCATGGTCTGCCCTGCTCAGCTCCCCTTCCAATTAACTCTGGCCAGCTCCTCCCACATGCCTTTGAAGTTACATTGCTCAATTATAATCACATTACATCTAGAAGAGAGCAATTGATATAAACCGAAAGAAGGAGCTTTGAGAGAAGGGACGCAAAGAATAATTGGTAATTTTCTTAACTAGATACAAAGAGAGAAAGGGCGAGACAACATATATGAGGGAAAGAATGAGGGACAACATAGATGAAAGAATTAGATGTACATCTCTCAATGTTTTGGCAATTCCTGTGTGCTGTGGTCCTTTGTACAGTGCATGGACAACAGAGTAATGTGTTCAAATGCTGGCTCTGATGTCAGAATGTTTATTTCCAATAATATGACAGACACTAGCTTTGAAAAGAACCCAACAGGCCAATATATTGAATTCTGGTAGAAAGGGGATTAACTGAAATAAGTTGGGACACCAGAAGCAAGAATTTATAACACACATCCTGATAAGAAGGAGAGATTGGAGTAGAGAATTCTAGAAAAGGAGGGAACGTTGAGAGAAGGGGAAACATATCACTTTAGATGAGGATCCAATAATATTTTATAAATTTTATACATCATATGCATCACTTTTTGTTAACTGTGTCTCCATTGTTCATTTAGAATGTGTTGTGTACATATAAAAAATGTTACATATCTGCACACACACATTAATTAAAAAGTCTGTATAAAATCATTTTTCGCCATTGAAACTGTCCCGTTGTCATGTTACCAGGCTACACGAACACCAGCTGTCCACCAAAAGACATGACCCATTATCACTATGTTCCATACATACAGACAAAGAAGGGCACCACTTTGATTGGGACAATGCACACACATACTAAGACACGCAAGGATGTTCTTAGAGGAATGGCAGTCTGAACAGAAGTCCATCAATAAACGCATCAATTTAGATCCTGTCTACCTTCTCTTGTAAAACAAACGAACTGGAAATGACATCACCCATCTTAAGAACCCAAGACCTATAAATAGAGAGGCGCAACATAGCACCAGCACTTCAGCAGAGACTCTCACTGATGATGTTACCTAGTCATAGTGTCGAATCGTCAGAAAACACACCTTCAAGCACAGCGAGCTGACTTGCATATATAAAAACTGTTATTTTTCTTTTATTAGTGGAATTTGGGAGTTCTTTGTCACTCATGTATTAACAGATTACGAGGTGAGGTGAGCTTTTTTGGGTTTGTGGTTTTAATTAACAGAAGGGCTCGAAATAGATGTCTTTACAGTTTGGGGCCCTGCTGTAAGGGACTTGGACAGATTTGAACAGATTTTGGGTACAAAATGTCCCAGCAAATTCCAAAACGTTGCAATTAGTGACCTAGATCTTCAAATAAAACCAGTCGGAAAATCTGTTCAATTTTGTTTACTGGTGCTTGTTTCAATTAAAAGTGAGGGAAATGGCTTTTAACATTACTAAAGAGGTTCCCAAATTTGCCAAGAAAGTTTGCAAAGACATTTTTTAGAATTAGCAAATAGGTTGGAATTGGGTTTAACCAGGGACAAAAGGAAACCAGAAATTATAATGGAGTTGGTCAAGTACTTTGATGTATCAAAGAAACAGACAACTGCAGTCGAGTTAGAAAGAACTTAAATTGCAGATATGGCAACTGAAGTTAGAAGATAAAGAAAGAGACGGAAACAGAGAGAGAAAAAAGAGAAGGAGAGGAAAAAGAAAGAGAGAGGGGATTTGAGATTCAGAAGTTGGGAATTAGACAAGAAAGTTAAATTAACAGGATGGAGATGAAGGGAGAACGTCGGGATGTATACAACTATGTTAGTTCCTTGCCATATTTCGGAGAGAAAAATGTCAAAACCTTTTTTATTTCATTTGAAACAAATGACTCGGCAGATTACGTGTCCAGTGAACTTGTGGGTAATGCTAGTTCAGACTAAGCTGGTGGGCACAGCTGTTGAGGCATGTGCAGCGCTATCAGATGAGGGATCAATAGATTATGCAGATGTCAAATTGGCTATTTGATTGGTTATGAATTGGTACCAGAAGCATATAGACAGAGGTTCACAAAAATAGAGACGGAACCAGGTCAGACTTATTATAAGTTTGAAAGAATTAACTACAGTCATTTTGATAGATGGGTGCTGGACTTAAAAATAGATAAGACCTGTGAAGCTCGAAGGGAGGTTATTCTGCTGGAGAAGTTTAAAGACTTACTTCCAGAGATGGTAAGAATTCATGTGCACGAACAGAAAGTTCAAGAAGCGAGAAGCGCGACAGAAATGGCAGGTAAATATGCATTGGTGCATGAGATGAAATTTAGCGTCCAGGAGAATTTTCATGCTATAAGGGATAGAAATTGGGAGAAGGGAAGTTCACACATTACAAAGCGAACAGTAGGGCACAATAGTTTACCACAGGTGAAAAAAGAAGCCCAAAGGGGTTGAAAGGAGGTGAAAGGCCTCAGGTGTTCTCAGTATAAGGGAGTGGAACACATAAAATGACAGTGCTGATGGTTTAAGGAGGGCACTGGGAAAAGGTGCTTTCACTGCAGTAAGCTGGGACACACTGTGATGGTCGTTGAAGGAAGGCACTTTGGGGAAAGATGTGGCAGAAGAGGCTAAGCCCAGTGGCATTAGTGAAACTGGTAAAGGAGACCCCAAGTAGTGCTGAGGAGCTGCAGGAGAGTGCACAGCCGAGGCAGGGGCTCGGTATGGAGTCGGTACCTGATCTCTGAAAGAATTCACCTCTGTAGATAAAGTTTACTCTGAAAGATCAGGAGGAGAAGGACAATAAGTTATAATTTTGTGAGATATGGGATCTGCTCAGTCTCTAATAGTTGAGAAGTGAGGGGCCGGAAAAGCACAAAAGATCTGGTAGCATCCAGACAGCAGGACAATCGAATATCAGGCAGAAACCGATTGTCAGGAATGGCGTGGGGGAGACAAGGGGGCTGAAAGATAAATACGAGGGTAGTAGCTGGGCTGGTGGGACGGTCACTGGGAAGGCAATAAGAAGATGTAGGTGGGAGTAATAGTGATATGTCGGTTTGGAGGGTCGAGTCGGTAGGTGGGAAGGAAGCTGGTCAGTTAGGGCGGTTCACAAGGGCAGTGCTAGATTGAATGCTTCAATCTGGCAGAGGTTGGGGGAGGGGAGATTTGGAATTTGGTGAAGTCAACGTTGATGATGGTTCTAGTTTGAGGGTTCTCGTTGTCCTACCACCTATCCACAACACCCTCCTCTCCGAGCTATCACCATCACACCCCACCTGCGTCTACCTATTGCCTTCCAAGCTATCTTACACCCAGCTCCACTCCCACTCTCCTATTTATTTCTCGCCCCCTTCCCCCTCCCTTACCTCCCACTTTCCTGATGAAGAATTTATGCCTGAAACGTCAACTCTTCTGCCCCTCAGATGCTGCCTGGTTGGCTATGCTTTTCCAGCCCCACACTTTTCAACTCTCATCTCCAGCATCTGCAGCCCTCACTTTCTCTCGGCCTCGAATAGTGAGAGATGAAAGTATTTTCACTCTTTCTGACATATTAATCAAGATCGTAACAATTTGTGGAATGGGGTTAGAAATTAAGTATTCCCTTGTGTAACATCATGATGGAATGCCAAATCAAGGTTGGGGAAGTAACAGTGACAGTGAGTAACAGAGTGTCATTTCCAGGAATACAGTTTATTCTTGTGAACGATTTAACAGGATCCAAGGTGGGAGTGGCACCTCTTGTATTGGAGAAGGCAAAAGGAAAACTAGGGAATTGGGGAGTTAAAAGAAAAGTACCCAGAATTTTTCCAGACTGTATAGTGACAAGATTCCACTGTCATAAGTTAGAGCAGGAAGGAAAACCGTAATAAAAAGCCAAAGGAGTTGATCAGTGTTACGGGTAGCACATAAAATAACTGCAGGGGGTCATCTTGGTGTACAGAAGAATCAGGTTAAGGTACAGAGGCATTTCTAGTGGCCTGTAATGCACACGGACGTGATTATTTTTTGACGTACATGTCAAACATTCTAAATGGTAGGTAAGTCACAGGCAGTAATAAAGCCAGCACCTTTGTTACCAATTCCTTCATTCGAAGAACATTTCACGTAGGTTATGATTAGTTGTGTAGCTCCCCTATCTAAAATAAAAGTGGAAACTAATATTTGCTAACCATAATGGATGTGTCTACCAGATTTCCAGAGGCAGTTCTATTATGGAGTGTTAAGTTAAAAGGGAGGTGGAGGAGTTGGTAGCTTTCTTTACTCACTGTGGGCTCCGCAGAGAGATTCAGTCATACCAAGGTCTCATTTTACCGCTCAGCTGTTTAAGGAAGTCATGGATACCTTAGGCAAACAGCAGTTCAAATTAAGGGCGTTCCATCCTAAATCCCAGGGAGCCTTGGAAAGTTAGCATCAGACACTGAAGACCATATTAACAGTGTACTGTCAGGATTACCGGAATGATTGGAATGAAGGTGTCTCATTGAATTGTTTGCCATTATATAAAAATTATTTGCCCCAAATAAATCTACTCAGTTTACTTCCATTGAGTTAATATTTGAAGTGAGAGGTCCTTTGGAATTAATTGAATATAAATTGACAGGACCAAAGTCAGAGATCTCACACTCGGATTATGCATGTGAGGTGAGGGAGAGATTAGATGGAGTAGGTGAGTTCGCTAAACAGTACCTGAAGAGCACAGCATAGAATGAAGCACGTGGCAGATAAAAACTCTGAAATTTTGACGATTTCCTGTGGGGATGACGTATTAGTATTGCCACCAGTGATAGGAATTCCCTTCAAAGCCAGGTTTAGTGACTCAGGCACAGAGTTATGATCAGATGAACAAATTGTGTAGTTTATCTGTATGATGTAGTGACCTTTAGCAAGTGATTGAAAGCTCACACTTTACAGTTGGCAGAGCATGTTGAACGATTACAAGAAGCAAACTTGGTAATAAACTTAAAGAAAACAGAATTCACGATGGCTGAGGTGACGTTCTTGGGACATTACATTGGACATGGAAGGTTGACCCCATGGAACACAAAAACGAAGGGCTTTGTGGAATTTACACAACCATCCTCGAAGAAAGAGGTGCTTCGATTTTTGGAACTGATTGGATTGTATCGGAAGTTTGTTGCAAACTTCAGCAGCGTATTGGCACCACTGATGGACTTAGTAAAGAAGAACACAGAATTGTGGTGGACAGAAAAATGCCAGGAGGCATTTGAGAATTTTAAAGCAGGATTAATCACCACACCAGTTTTAGCTACACCAAATATTTTGAAACCCTTTGAAAATTGTGTTTGATGCTAGGGATATCGGGGTCGGAGATGTATTGATACAGAAAGAGGATGATGGAATTGAATGGCTAAAAAACTCAATATCCACCAGAAAAAAATGCAAAATCTCCATTATAGAAAAAGAATGATTATGTTCCACACTGGCCTGACAATATTTTAATGTTTATATGACAAACAAATTGTCAGAGATGGTTGTGGACAACGACAAATCTCTCGCATTTTTTGGAATATTTAAAGACCAGAATATGAGCCTATTTAATTGGAGTCTTACCTTACTGACTTTAAACTCACAAAATGTACATGTTGTGGCCCCTACAATGTAATAGCAGATGGGTTTTCGCGGATTTGAGGGAAAGCAGTGCAGATAAGATTTGACTTATTCCAGTGTTGTATTGGTGTGCAGAATTAATATGAATGATATAACTGAGATTAATACTTTTGTATTTCATATAATTGGGATTAAGAATTAGAGGAAAAGAAATGTAGCCATCTTTTCATTCTGCTGGTTCACTTTATTTTCTGAAGCAGGAAGATGTTATGAAGCCAAAAACATGTATGGGCACTTTAAGACAGATCGGGTTTTGTTGAATAGAAATTAAAGCCACAGATGCCACCTAAAGGTCACACTGTTCCACATGTCACCATTAGCTGAGAAATGGATACTTGAGTTTTGGTTGCTGTTTTGACAGCCATCCAAACGCAACCAAAGAGGTTAAATAATGCGTAGGATACAAGAAACCAACAGAATTCGAATATTATTGTTTGGACAGCTGGACAGCAATCAAATTATGAGAATTATTGTATCATGGGGCGTATATAAATCCAGCATTTTGAACACTGGTGGGAGAGCTACTGCCATCCAACAGCAGAGTAACTGCTGTAGAGCAGGAGTGCTAACTGACCATCCCAAATACTCTCTATCAAAGATACATGTTCATGTAAACCTACTTGCAATAGAAAAAACATGACCCAGGGAGATCAGTAGCTGGAAGAGTGAACATAGCGGGGAAGATGGAGACTGTATGGTCTTGAGATTTTAATGTTTCATATGTGGGTTGTTGGAACAGCATATTTTTACAGAGTTGGAGTCAGATAGTAAGTAGGTAAGAAAAGAGCGGCTTGTATTTGTGAATAGTTGTTGTTTAGTGTTCACTATTAAAGTTAAGAAACTAACTTCATAATTTTTGTTTAAATAGTGGAATATAGGAGATCTGTGTCACTCATATTTTAACAGATTACAAGGTGAGGCGAGCTTTTCTGGGTGTTTGGGTTTAATTAACAGAGGGGTTCGACTCCACCTTGTAAATGTCCATCCACGTTAACCCCATTTCCCTGCAGTTGGCCCATATCCTTCCAGTCCTTTCCTATCCACATATTTATCAAAATGTTTTTGAAATGTTGTTAATGTACCCCCCTCAACCATATCTGCTGGCAACTCATCCACGTACCAGCCCTCTGTATAAAGAAGTGGCCCCTCAGGTTCCCTTTTATTCCTTCCCCTTTAACCTTAAACCGATCCCCTCTAATCCTCGATTCTCTACACCTTGGAAAAAGACAGAGAGCATTAACCCTTCCATACCCCTCGTGATTTTATACAGCTCTATAAGGACTCCCTCAGTTTCTTACCCGCTAAAGAAAAGGTCCTAGCTTGTCCAATCTCTCCCTGTAACTCAGACCATTGGGTCCTGGCAATGTCCTTGTAAATTTCTTCAGCACTCTTTATAATTTAATAACATCCTCCCCATAACAAGGTGACAAAGCTGAACACCATACTCCAAGGGCAGCCTTACCAAAGTCCGGTGTAACTGCAACATAAATTCCCAACTTCTATACTCAATATCCTGCCTGATGAAGGCCAATGTGCCAAAAGCCTTCTTCACTGCCCTGTCTACCTGTGACTCCACTCTTAGAGAACCGTGCACCTGAACACCAAGGTCCCTCTGCCCACTGCACCCCTTAAGACCCTCCCATTCACCATGAATCTCCTCCTTGATTTGAGTTTCCAAAATGCAAGACCTCACGCTTCTATATTAAATTCAATTTGCCATTTCTCGGCCCACTTCCTACCTGATTAAGGTCCTGATGCTTATTTCTGATAAACTTCCTCACTGATTATGCTCCCACGTACTTTAGTATCATCTGCAAACTTACTAATCATACCTTGTACATTCTCAACTAAATCATAGATAACAAACAGCAATGGACCAAGCCTCCGGTCTGACAAGCATCCTTCCACTAAACCCTTTGCTTCCTACCATCAAGCCAACTGTGTATCCAATTGGCCAGTTCCCCCCGCATTCTACGAGATGTAACCTTCCTGAATAGCCTGCCATGTGGAACCTAATCAAAGGCCTTACTGAAATCCATCGAGAATACGTTTATCACTCTGCCCTCATCAAACGTCCTGGTAACTTCATCAAAGGACTCTAAGAAATTTGGGAAGCATGATCTCCCACTCACAAGTCTATGCTGACTGCTCCGAATCAAACCCTGTGTAAGTAATGGGTGCAGACAATGGTACGCTGTCCTTCATTGTAAGATGATTCGAGTACATAAGTAAAGCCATCTTCCTTCTGTTGTAGAGCCTTGCTGAGCGAGCATATGGGGCACTCTGGACAGATTTGATCTCCTTTGAAAGGAATGATCTCCTTACCACAGACACGGGTGATGGTAACATGAGGATAGAGTGAATAAGCTGAGTGTTTAATCTGTAGAGCTGTGAGAGACGAAGAAATGGTGATGCTGAAACACGAGGAGTGGCAGCGATCTCTTATTTCCAAAAGAGACATTGATAGGGAGAGAAATTCCATACTTTACTCAGGATTGATTGGTTTGATTTATTGTCACGTGTACCTCAGTACAGGGAAACACTTTGCTTATGAGTAGTGGAGGAAGATCATAGTAAGCATGGCCAGACAGATCATAGTGTGGAAATAGACTTGGACAGAGTAATTCATACAGGATGCACTGAACAGGACGTGCACTAGACAAGGTCAACATGAACAAGATCAGCATTATTTGAACTTAGAGAGTCCATTCATCAGTCTAACGTGACTTTCCTAATTATCTCTCCCCATGTTATCGTGCAGTCGGCGAGTGAACCCTGTACTGAACGTCAGGTTGCTTACAATCCCCAACAGCAGCCACAATACCTTCCGTCTGAAACAGGTAGCCATTCCCACCAGCTTCTGACCGACATAGAGAACACCAGGCCGTCTTTGTGGAGATGGAAGATGCCTTCTTGAGACTTCACACAAGACATATGGCTTCCCTGCCCACCTCTAGAAAACCACGTTAAAGTCCCACATGTGTATCATAAACAACGGAGCCAAGAGAAACAACGTGGAACAGTCTGTCTGTGCAGCCTCTGCCCCACTTGTTCATCATCTTCGTGCATCAATTCGGAGACACTTAAGACTGCCGATGCTGGAGATCAGAGTAGAGCATCAATTGCTGATAAAGCACAGCGGGTCAGGCAGCATCCGAGGACCAGGAGAATCGACCATTCAGGAATAAGACATTCATCAGGAATCAGCAAAAATTACCTCATTCTGCCCCCGTGTAAGTGCATTGAGGTGGGAATGGCCTCCTACTGTTCCTGTGTAAGTGACTCAAGGGAGAGATTGGCTTCAACCTCGTCCGATTGGACAGGGCCAAGGGCCTGACTGGTTAACCCTGGTTCCTGTTTGACAGCTCATTGTGCTGACTAGTGTGACAATGTTGCAGGTTTAAGAGGTTATTTTGTCCTGGTTTATTTTATGAGAGAGATTGAACGATTGTTGCCAAGCTGGCTAGTTAAGACCACTTGAGTAACAGCCAGGGAGTCCTTAGGTTAATTTTAATGCAGCCTGAATGGGTGTGGCCAGCTCTCACAGATTAGGATCTCTGAGTTTTGGTTTCTCAGGAACATTAGAAACTATTGGGGTCTCTACAGAGTTGGAAGCTTCAGTGAATGTCTCCTGGCTGCTACTCTCTCTGAAATTCCTCTTGATACTGTTTTTAATTCTTGGATTGGAGAAATGTTTGTGACAATCTGTGTCTGAATATTTCTTTTTGCCAAGGGGCTGTGTTTATGGGATTTCCCGATATTGGAACAGTTCATCAGTACTAGTTCCTAGATGTATTATTCTCTTAAAATATCCAATAGAATTGCGTTATTCTAAATTCCTCTTCTTTGGTTTCATTTTCTCTTTCGTGTTTAAGTAGATGGTGTTTTGCCTCACACCGAGTAGTTTGACATTGCATCTGGAACAGACACTTTACATTTCCTTTAAAATAAGAAAACATTAGAATCTAGGCTACCGCCTTCAAATATTTTCGAGTGGCTCTGGTGAGCTCCATCACACTAGACTCCTTCTCTTCCTGAGTAATAGGGTGGAGGCACTGAATGGGCTGTCCCTGTTCTTCTCCAATCGTGTCAATGGGCTGAATGGCTTCCTCATATTCCTGTGAAACCAGCGTGAGGTGCTGAATGAACCGTTGTTTTGCTGTGGCTATGTGCAGTGCCAGGCAGTGCTGTTACATGAATGTTACCGACACTTTAACAGCACAAGTCTCAATGGAGTCTGGATCCTGCTAGTTACAGACAAAGACCAGTTCAGGAGGTGACGGGGGACAAAATGTTCTGAACATTGTGGAATCTTCAGCGACCATCCCCACTTCTGATCTTATGGTGGGGAGGGTGGGGGCGGGGAGACATTGATGAAGCAGCTGAAGATGTTTGTGAAGAGGAAGCTACCCTGAGGATCTCCCACAGAGGTGACCCAGGACTGAGATGATGAACATCTTCCTTTGTGCCATGTTTGACCCCAAACTCTGGAGAGTTTACTCTGATTCCCATTAAGTCCAGTTTTTTTCAACTCCTTTATGTAAATAAAAGTCAACAACTGCCTTGATATCAGGGCCAGTCATTTTTATCTGAACCCTTGAGCCAACCTCTTTTGTTCATATCAATAGGCCATGGTATAGGAACAACACGTGTTTTCTTCAAACAAATGGTATTGAATGTCAGGATTTCTCTTCTCAAGAAAGTTAGGGACCAAGACGACTGAAAGTGTTTGAAGAGGAGGTAGATGGATATTGACCTGTCAGAGAGTTGAGGGCGATGAAGAATTGGGTATTGAAGAGGATTTCAGACCGAGAGCAGATCAGTCACGATCTTAGTGAAGGGCAAGGCAGGTTTGGGGAGTGAATGACCTGCCCCTGTTTCTGATGTTCTCCCATTCTGTTATTGGAAAGTTAGTGGGTGTTATTTTCATGGAAGTTCTGTTATTGAATGTTTCAGTCAGGGAGTCTAGAGGATTTTGTGAGCCATCTCTGGGTGAGGTATGGGGGCTGTATTCTCAGTGAATTTGGGTCTAAACATAACCAACAAATGAATCACAAGTTGCAGAGATGGAAGCTCTGTAAAGATAGATGAGGGGCCTCTTTCATACCCAGCCTGGGCCTCCCAATTACATTTCCCAAATCACCTCAAACCGTGTGGGACAGTATTGAAGGGTCGAATGGTCTCCTCTGTTTCTGTGCACCAGGTTATAGGAGTAAGTAGCCTCCAACAGCTCCTGTCTAGCAGGTTTGAGGAGCTGAATGGAACACAGGAACATGGGACTGAGGAGCAGGAGTGGGTCATTAGACACTTTGAGCCTTCTCCACCAGGCACTAAGATTGTGGCTGATCAGGTTGTGGACTCAGCCCCACTTTCCTGTCTCCATCCCATTATCCATGACTCACTTCTCTGTGAAATATTTACCTAACTCAGCTTTCAATCAACATGAACATCAAGGCACGATAAACTTCCAGCGAAGAGAATTATGACTTGAAAGGTCCTTTCAGAATTTTTTGTCATCCCTCTTATCGACTCAGAGAGTCATGCAGAACGGAAACAGACCCGGTAGTCCAATCTGTTCACTCCGATCAGATATCAAATCTGATCCAGTCCCATTTGCCAGCATTTGGTCAATATCCCTCCTCTCAGATACTTTTTAAATGTGCGATTGTAACCGCCTTCAGCACTTCCTCTGACAGCACTTTCTGTACACACACCACTCTCTGTGTGAAACATTTATCTTCATGTCCCTTCTAAATCAATCCTCCTCACCTTCAAACTATGCCCTCTTGTTTTGGACCCCCCTATCCTGGTGGAGCAGAGTGTGTTAAACACTTTCTTAACCCCACTATTTATATGAGATGCAAATTTTAAAGAATTAAACCTGACGGCCTAGGTTTTCTGTACTACGGCACTGCCAAAGGCCCAGCTTTTAATTGTTTAGGTCCTGTTCTTGTTTGATTTACCAAATCCAATGCCTCGCATTAATTCAAACTAAACTCCATCTGCCTCCCCTCAGCCCAGTGTGTGATATTACTGCCACCTCCCCCTAGCATCACTCGACAATACCCACAAAGCTGTAACATTATTCTCCCGTGTGTTTGTTCATCAGACTGTCCTGACATGCTGGGACATACCTCTGCAACAGGCAGGACTCGAATCCAGGCCTTCTAGTCCAGAGCTAGGAACACTACCACACAAGTTCAGGAATTGGAATCAAATCCAGAGCTCTGTCTCAGAGAGAGGGACACTACCCAATACAACTACCATAATCAGATTTTGGGTCATATTTTAGTGCCCATTTTCAGTTCGGTGTGGATGATTATAATCAGGTTGCCATTACTGAATTACAAAAAACACTTTGTATTATTAAACAAATGCAAGATATTTGTCTCAACTGTAGGATATTGAGTCTATATGCTATGCTATCGAAATTAACTATGACCATCTTTAATTGCTATTGTCTGTAGTCTGCAATATTAAGGAAAGAAATCCTGCAGCCACACTCTGCCCAATGAAGGGTCTCAAATAGATATTTATTACTGAACACCAGAGACGAAGGAAGAGCTTAATTTCTGGTCCCAAAACACCGATCACACTTACCCACCTCTAACATGTGACTGCCCTCTTCCTAAAACCATGAAGTGACACCAGGCCGCTGATAACTGTCCAGCCTCCCCTCCCCACTGACTGTATCTGCAATCTGTCCCTCCTCACCCTAACCACACAAGGCAAACCAAGCTCAGGGTCTTTGTGAAACTCAAGGCTGGAGTGTGCAGGCACTCTGGAGAGGGGGATGGGCATTTTAAAATTGAAGGAGGAGGGGGAGGTGGCAGTAATATCACACACTGGGCTGAGGGGTGGCAGATGGAGTTTAGTTTGGATTAATGCGAGGCATTGGATTTGGTAAATCAAACAACAGCAGGACCTATACAATTAAAAGCAGGGCTTTTGGCAATGTTGTCGAACAGAAACCTAGGCCGTCAGATTTAATTCTTTCAAATTTGCATCTCATATAGATAACGTGGTTAAGAAGGTGGTTAGCACACTTGTCTTCATTGATCAGACCTTTGAGTATCAGAATTGGGACGTCATGTTGTGGTTGTACAGGATATTGGTGAGACCTCTTCTGGAATACTGTGTCCAGTCTGGTCATCCTGCCCGCTCATTCCATAGGCACACCACCCTCTGGGTGAAAAATCTGCCCCTTAGGTCACTTTTAAATGTTTCCCCTCTCACCTTAAGCTTATGTCCACTAGTTTTGGTCTCCCCGTACCCTAAGAAAATACCTTGACTATTCACTTTGATATTACTGATCTTGATATTATTAAGCTGGAGAGGATTCAGAAGAGATTAACCTAGATGTTGCTGGGAAAGGAGGGATTGAGCTAGGCTGGGATTTTTTTCACTGAAGAATATGAGATTAAGCAGTAATTTTACAGAGATTTATAAAATAATGGGGGGTACAGAGAAGCTAAAGGGAGGGCTGATGTCTTTTCCCTAGAGTTGGGGATTCAAAACTGAGGGATATTTTAAGTTGCGAGGAAAAATGATTCGCAAATGTCACGAGAGGTAATTATTTTAGACCGAAATGGCTTGTGTGTGGAATGAACTTCCAGAGGAAGTGGTGAAAGCAGGGACAGTTACAACATTTAAAGGACATTTAGATCAGTCCATGGATAAGACATCAGTTTGGATGGTGCTGTGAGCAGCTGCCCTCTCCCTCCCCCTCTCTGAATGAATCCCTGTTGGTTTTCACCCTCTGCCAATGTCTGTGCAGTGGCGTGGGGAGGCCAGCAGAGGGTGGCATTGCATCACTTTTAGCACCACGGAGACTGCCAGACCTGCCCCATACAGATACACACAGATACACACAGCAATTGTTAGGACACAACATTGAGCTCATCTGGTAATATAAACTAAACATAAAGAAATGGTCAATTGGCTTTGTAAATTGTTAAAATATGAGTGACAGAGGACTCCCAAATTCCACTGTTTAAAGAAAAACATCAATTTATTTTTTTAACTCTGAAACTGAACATTTTACACCAACTATTCACAACTCTGAGACCCCCTTTCTTTAACTGCTTATTACCCTACTCCAACTCTACAGTAATGTACTGTTTCAAAAAGGCACTTATTAAAATTACATAAACGTAATTTCAAAACCACACAGCTGCTGTTGGTTCATCTGACCTCACACCGATATCCCTTGTTCCCATCTTTCCTGGGAAGACTGGCACATGTTACAGGATGTTATCGAAGTGTCCACATTTCAGCAATCTGCAACCTGGGAACACATCCTTCCATGACACTGTCTCTCAGTCTTCCCCTCTCCGTCTATACCCCAATCCCCTCCCATGTGGTGAGTTTTAAACTGATTTCCACGCCATCTCTCTCTGGCAGTGATGTTCACACCCACAGCACCCCCTTGTCATGGCAACAATGGAGATATGGAGCTGTAAATGGATGGAAGCTGCACATCCTGTCACTTCCAGCCTGGGCTGCAAGTTTCCCCACACTGGGCAGGGATCTAACACAGTGTTAAAGAGCAATGCACTGGGGTGGTGTAGAGAGCTCTACATGCTGGGAGGGTAACTGCCCCTGGGTTACAGATCAATGCACTGGGGTGGGGTACACAGTCCTACATGCTGGGAAGGTAACTGCTCCTGGGTTACAGATCATTGCACTGGGGTGGGGTACACAATCCTACTTGCTGAGAGGGAAACTGCTCCTGGGTTACAGATCATTGCACTGGGGTGGGGTACACAGTCCTACTTGCTGGGAGGGTAACTGCTCCTGGTTTACACAACAATGCACTGGGGTGGGGTACACAGTCCTACATGCTGGGAGGGTAACTGCTCCTGGGTTACAGATCAATGTACTAGGGTGGTTTACACAGTCCTACATGCTGGGAAGGTAACTGCTCCTGGTTTACAGATCATTACACTGGGGTGGTGTACATAGTCCTACATGCTGGGAGGGTAACTGTTCCTGGGTTACAGATCATTGCACTGGGGTGGGGTACACAGTCCTACATGCTGGGAGGGTAACTGCTCCTGGTTTACAGATTAATTCCCGTGCGATCACTGCACATCCTGCTGTGTTGGTCAGACTATCTGCGGTTTATAGATAATGTAATGATGTGGTCAGTGCAGCTCCCCACGTTAAAGGGATGGATGGATCTGTGGCCTTTGCTCAGTACATCATGTTGGTGGGGTGGATAGAGGGGGAAGGTCATGGACAGGTCAAGGAATTCCCCGGAACGTTCTGTCCCCAGTATTCTATAACTGACATTCCCCGGAACGTTCTGTCCCTGACATTCTATAACTGACATTACCCGGAACATTCTGTCCCCAACATTCTATAACTGACATTCCCCGGAACGTTCTGTCCCCAACATTCTATAACTGACATTCCCCGGAACGTTCTGTCCCCGACATTCTATAACTGACATTCCCCGGAACGTTCTGTCCCCAACATTCTATAACTGACATTCCCCGGAACGTTCAGTCCCCGACATTCTATAACTGACATTCCCCGGAACGTTCTGTCCCCGACATTCTATAACTGACATTCCCCGGAACGTTCTGTCCCCAACATTCTATAACTGACATTCCCCAGAACGTTCTGTCCCCAACATTCTATAACTGACATTCCCCGGAACGTTCTGTCCCCGACATTCTATAACTGACATTCCCCGGAACGTTCTGTCCCCGACATTCTATAACTGACATTCCCCGGAACGTTCTGTCCCTGACATTCTATAACTGACATTCCCCGGAACGTTCTGTCCCTGACATTCTATAACTGACATTCCCCGGGACGTTCTGTCCCTGACATTCTATAACTGACATTCCCTGGCACGTTCTGCCCCTGACATTGTTTGTGAACGGCCGGACGTCAGTAAATTGAACAAACGATAAGATCCGGAGGGAAGAGATCCCGTTCCAGGGAGAAGGAGACACTGTTCCGAAGGCCCCTCAGGCAGTTAAAGGGGTGAATACGTTTTCCCTGCATTTCCATTTCTCCACGACACAGGATCGACCACAATTTAGACCAAAATACAGGAATTCCCAAACTCCGTTTGTCTTCAGGAAACTGGGAGAGAATCCTTCAGGACAGCAATGTTTCCACCCTCAGTATTAGGAACTGGGAAGGAGTGACCTATATCTGCTCTCGAGTGATCGAGTGTGTGGGAATGTTCTAGAAACCATCTGTCCTTATGGATGTGTCTCTGTGTGTTTGGGGAGGGAGGGTTTCTTGTGGTTTATGTCACATTTTTGTCAGTAATTCCGACCTTCCCATTTGTTATTCCAGCTCCAATTATTTTAATAAATCCCTGAATACAGGGACACATTTGAAAATCTCACTGGGTCCCCGATCAAACGGGTCCCTTTGCCTCCAGGCTGATGGATAATGGGTTTGTTTTCCTTCCTCACAGTTAACGTAGTGACCATCTACGTCCTGCTTGATAAAGATTGTGGATTGTCTCCATGTGTCCGACGTTACCTGGGGGCCATGGCAGCGGCGGATCCCCTGGTCATTATCCTCGACCTGATCCTGAGACACATTCCCATTGTTTATCGGGAACAGTTTTATTTCCTGGAGTACTCCGTCCCCGTGTGTAATATCCACGCCGTCCTGCTTTATGCAGCCACTGACTGCTCTGTCTGGTTCACCGTGACTTTCACCTTTGATCGGTTTGTGGCCATTTGTTGCCAGAAGCTGAAAAGTAAATATTGCAGTGAGAAAACGGCGGCTGTGGTTCTGGGAGCAGTGACTGTGCTGAGCTGTTTAAAGAACATTTCCTGGTATTTTATGTTCACGGCTCGGTATGTGCTGGGGAACGACCCCTGGTTTTGTGATGTAACAAACGCTGTTTATTACTCCAGTGTCTGGGTCACAATCGAGTTCCTCCACCACATTCTAACCCCGTGTGTCCCATTTCTCCTGATTCTGCTGCTCAATGTTCTCACTGTCAGACACATTTTAGTGACCAGCAGAGCCCGCAGGAGACTCCGCGCTCACACCAATGGGGACGCTCAGTCTGACACTGAAATGAGAAACCGAAAAAAATCCATCATTTTACTGTTTGTGATCTCGGCCAATTTCATCCTGTTATGGTCAATGATAATGCTGTATTCTTTATGGAGCCGGATGTATTGGATTGGGTATCGGTCTGTGTATCTCGATCTCTTTGTGCAGGAATTGGGCTTCATGCTGCAGTTCCTCAGTTGCTGCACAAACACCGCGATTTATGCCGTGACCCAGACTAAGTTCAGGCAGCAGCTGAAGAAGGTGCTGAAATATCCCTTCACCCAAATCCATCCATCCATCAAATTCCCTCATTAATCAATCCATCCGGGATTTTCTCATTTCAGTTCAGTGTTTCAGCGATGGAGCAGACTGTCGCTATGGTAACAGACTGAGGGTAGCACTGGTTTGTCCCTCCTTATCCCACAGGGGGGTTACAGGGAAACATTTCAATGTTTCTCACAACTCAGGGGCCAGTGAGAAAAGGCACCGTCCCACTGACTGTATCCATCACTTCCATTTGTAACCAATAAAAATGTTGATTAAAGCGTGCCGAGCAGCAGAGTGACCGATGTTGTTGTGTGTCTTTGTGTTGGAGAAGCTCAGCTGGAGAGGGACAGACTCAGCCCCAAGTCCTGGTCCTCAGGGAAGGGGAGGGCACCGCGCCCTGAGCTCAGGAGCTGGGTTTAACTCCCTCTGACACCCCCCCATTCCAACCTGGCCTCCCCAATTCCTCACCCCCACTTTTCCTCCTCAATTCTCTCCATCTCTCCCTTCCTGCACAATCTCTCTTTCTCACCACCTCTCCCTTTCACTCTCTCTGGTCCCCTCTCAGACAGCCCCCAACCCCGGTTTCTCCACCTGCCTCCACTATTCTTTCTGCCTCACTCTCCCCCTCTCTCTCTCTCACACCCCCAACATGAGTTTATCCACCTGCCTCCATTCTTCTCTCTCCCCCTCACCCTCTCTCTCTCTCTCTCTCTCCTGCCGTCTCTATCTCCTTCTCACAATTCTGGCTCTACCCCATTTTCCCCACCTCCCACTTCCCACATCTCTCGATCATCTCACACCCACAAGCCCCCCCCACCCCCCCAACCCCCACAAGCAGACTCACCATCAACCTGCAGTCTCTGGGTCAGAGGGAGAGGGAAGGACCAGGGAGACAGAGTGTGTCAGAGAGAGAGAGTAAGGGCGGGACAGAAGGGAGAGAGATTCGGTTAGAGAGAAACGGAGGGTGGTGGGGAGAGAGAGACCAAGATAGGGAGATCGAGAGTGAGAGAAGATGGAGAGAGAGCGAAGGAGCAGGGAAAGACAGAGAGAGAGGGAAGGGAGAAATAAGGTGAGGGAGGGAGGGAGAGAGAGAGAAATAGGGGAGGACATAATGAGAGAGGGGTCAGAGAGAGGGGGGGCAGAGAGAGAGGGTGACAGAGAGAGAGGGAGACAGAGAGAGAGGGGGGCAGAGAGAGAGGGGAACAGAGAGAGAGGGGAACAGAGAGAGTGGGGGACAGAGAGAGAGGGGGGCAGAGAGAGAGTGGAACAGAGAGAGAGGGGACAGAGAGAGAGGGGACAGAGAGAGAGGGGGACAGAGAGAGGGGGACAGAGAGAGAGGGGGACAGAGAGAGAAGGGGACAGAGAGAGGGGACAGAGAGAGGGGGGGCAGAGAGAGAGGGGGCAGAGAGAGAAGCACAGAGAGGGGGGGGCATAGAGAGAAGGGGACAGATAGAGAGGGGAACAGAGAGAGAGTGGACAGAGAGAGAGGGGGGCAGAGAGAGAGGGGGCAGAGAGAGAGAGAGAGAAGGGGACAGAGAGAGGGGACAGAGAGAGAGGGGGGCAGAGAGAGAGGGGGCAGAGAGAGGGGGCAGAGAGAGTGGGAGACAGAGAGAGGAGGGACAGAGAGAGAGGGGGACAGAGAGAGAGGGGGCAGAGAGAGAAGGGGACAAAGAGAGAGGGGAACAGAGAGAGGGGACAGAGAGAGAGGGGACAGAGAGAGAGGGGGACAGAGAGATGGGGCAGAGAGAGCGGGGGCAGAGAGAGAGGGGAGCAGAGAGAGAGGGGGCGGGGGGGCAGAGAGAAGGCGAGAGAGAGAGGGAGGCAGAGAGAGAGGGGGGAGAGAGAGAGGGTGACAGACAATGTGGGGGACAGAGAGAGAGAGACACACAGAGAGAGGGAGACAGAGAGAGAGGGAGACAAAGGGAGAGGGTAACAGAAAGAGAGGGGAACAGAGAGAGTGGGGGACAGAGAGAGAGGGGGGCCGAGAGAGAGGGGGCAGAGAGAGAGGGGGGCAGAGAGGGGGGCAGAGAGAGAGCGAGAGAGAGGGGGCAGAGAGAGAAGGTACAGAGAGAGAGGGAGACAGAGAGAGAGGGGAACAGAGAGAGAGGGGACAGAGAGAGATGGGGACAGAGAGAGGGGGACAGAGAGAGAGGGGGACAGAGAGAGAGGTGGCAGAGAGAGGGGGGGAGAGAGAGGGGGGCAGAGAGAGAGAGAGAGAGAGAGAGAAGGGGACAGAGAGAGAGGGGGACAGAGAGAGGGGGGGGAGAGAGAGAGGGGGCAGAGACAGAGGGGGGCAGAGAGAGAGAGAGAGAGAAGGGGACAGAGAGAGGGGACAGAGAGAGAGGGGGACAGAGAGAGAGGGGCCAGAGAGAGGGGGGGGGGACAGAGAGAGAGGGGGACAGAGAGAGAGGGGCCAGAGAGAGAGGGGGGGCAGAGAGAGAGGGGGGCAGAGAGAGAGGGGGACAGAGAGAGGGGAACAAAGAGAGAGGGGCAGAGAGAGAGGTACAGAGAGAGAAGGGGACAGAGAGAGGCGGACAGAGAGAGAGGGGGGCAGAGAGAGAGGGGGCAGAGAGAGGGGGTGGCAGAGAGAGTGAGGGGCAGGGAGAGAGGGGTCAGAGAGCAAGGGGGGCAGAGAGAGCGCGAGAGAGAGGGGGGAGAGAGAGAGGGAGATAGAGAGAGGGAGATAGAGAGAGAGGGGAACACAGAGAGAGGGGAACACAGACAGCGGGGGGCAGAGAGAGGGGGAACAGAGAGAGGGGACAGAGAGTGGGGAGACAGAGAGAGGGGGACAGAGAGAGGGGGAGACAGAGAGAGGGGGAAAGGAGAGAGGGGGGACAGAGAATGGGGGGACAGAGAGAGAGAGGGACACATAGAGGGGGGTCAGAGAGAGGGGGCGACAGAGAGAGGGAAGGATAGAGAGAGAGGGGGACAGATAGAGGGGGCAGAGAGAGAGGGGGACGGGGGGGGACAGAGAGTGGCGGGGGACAGAAAGAGGGAGGACAGAGAGAGAGGGGGACAGAGAGAGAGGGGGACGGGGGGACAGAGAGAGAGGGGGTCAGAGAGAGGGGGACAGAGAGAGAGGGGCAGAGAGAGTGTGGAGCAGAGAGAGGTGGGGCAGAGAGAGAGGAACAGAGGGAGTGGGGGACAGAGAGAGAGAGGGGCAGAGAGAGGGGGCAGAGAGAGAGGGGGAAAGAGAGCGGGGACAGAGAGGGGGGCAGAGTGGGTGGACAGAGGGGTAGAGAGAGGGGGGACAGAGAGGGGGGGGGACAGAGAGAGGGGGACAGAGAGAGTAGTGGACAGAGAGAGAGGGGACAGAGAGAGTGGGGTCAGAGAGAAGGCGACGGGGGGGACAGTGAGAGAGAGGGACAGAGAGAGAAAGGGGACAGAGAGAGAGAGGGATGGGGGGGACAAAGAGAGGCGGGAGACAGAGAGACGGGGACAGAGAGAGAGGGGGGCAGAGAGAGAGAGAAACAGAGAGAGAGGGAGACAGAGAGAGAGGGGGACAGAGAGGGGGAGGCAGAGAGACGGGGGACAGAGAGGGGGGACAGAGAGGGAAGGAGAGAGAGAGAAGTGGACAGAGAGATGGCAGGACAGAGAGAGAGGGGACAGAGAGAGGGGTCAGAGAGAAGGCGACAGAGGGGAGGGACAGTGACAGAGAGGGTGGACAGAGAGAGGGTGGACAGAGAGAGAGGGGGACAGAGAGAGAGGGGGACAGAGAGAGGGGAACACAGAGACAGGGGATAGAGAGAGGGGACAGAGAGGGAGGGGACAGAGAGAGAGGGGGACAGAGAGAGGGGAACACAGAGACAGGGGACAGAGAGAGAGGGGGCAGAGAGAGAGGGGGGCGAGAGAGAGGGAGACAGAGAGACGGGAACTGAGAGAGAGGGTCAGAGAGAGAGTGGAGCAGAGAGAGGGGGCAGATCATAGGGGACAGAGAGAGGGGTTGTCAGAGAGAGGGGGACAGAGAGAAGGGGAGGAGAGAGAGAGAAGGGGATAGAGAGAGAAGGAGGCAGAGAGAGGAGGGCAGAGAGTTGGCGACAAGAGAGGATGACAGAGAGAGGGGGACAGAGAGAGAAGGGGGCAGAGAGAGGGGGGCAGAGACAGAGTGGGGCAGAGAGATGGGGCAGACAGAGGGGGGCAGAGAGAGGGGGACAGAGAGTGGGGGAAATAGAGGGTGTCAGAGAGGGGGGACAGAAAGACGGGCACAGAGAGTGGGGGAGATAGAGGGGGACAGAGAGAGAGGGGACAGAGAGAGTGGGGCAGAGAGAGAAGGGGGCAGAGAGAGTGGGACAGAGTGAGGGGGTCAGAGAAAGAGGAGGACAGAGAGGGGGCAGAGAGTGAGGGGAACAGAGAGAGGGGAAAAGATAGAGGCGGGTGGGAGGGAGGGAGGGACAGGGAGAGGTGAAAGAGACAGGGGCACAGAGAGTGGGGGAGATAGAAGGGGACAGAGAGGGGACAGAGAGAGGGGGAACAGAGAGAGTGGGACAGATAGAGTGGTTCAGAGAGAAAGGGGGTCAGAGAGAGAAGGGGACAGAAAGAGGGGAGTAGAGAGAGAGGGGGCAGAGAGAGGGGGCAGAGAGAGGGGGCAGAGAGATGGAGGAACAGAGAGAGGGAGAAAGAGAGAGGCGGGTGTGAGGGAGAGGGGGACAGAAAGAGGGGCAAGTAGCGGGGGTCAGTGAGTGGGGGACAGGAAGAGAGGGGTACAGAGTGGGGTGAGAGAGGGGGTCAGAGAGTGGGGGAGAGAGAGGGGTACAGAGTGGGGTGGCAGAGGGGTTCAGAGAGAGAGGGGGGATGGAGATAGTAGGGGACAGAGAGAGTGGGGAACAGAGAGAGTGGGGGACAGAGAGAGAGGGGGACAGAAAGTGAGGGCGACAGAGGGGGGGCAGAGAGGGGGGAGAGA